>NW_005841969.1:3016422-3025133 GCF_000455745.1 Alligator sinensis
CCGTCCCGGCATGAGGCTGGCGCGGGGTTTCGCCCCGTCCCCTTCCTCTCCCCCCACCCCCCTTCCGCACAAAGGGGGGTGTCCGCTCCCAGGCAGCAGGACAGAGCTCTGACACCGGGCCGCTGTGCAGCTCCCGCGCAGCACAACAGCACCCGCCCTGCGAGCCCATCTCGCGGACATACCTTGATGGTGGTCTCGGGGAGGTTGAGCGCGGCCGCCAGCTCGCAGCGCCGGGGCCGAGACACATAGTTCTCCCGGTAGAACTCCTTCTCCAGCCGCGCGATCTGCTCCCGCGTGAAGGCGGTGCGGTACCTCCTCACCTGGTCTGCCCCCGAGCCTGAGCTGCCCAGTGCGTTGCTGCTGTGCAGGTTGGTTATGCTGGAGCCGGAGGAGGAGGAGGAGGAGGAGGAGGAGGAGGAGGCGGTGGTGGTACTGGGAGCCGAGCTGCTCTCTGAATAGCCTGGGCAAGAAACAAACAAGCAAGCAAACAAAGTGAAATAAAGATTTGTTCCTGGCGAGGCGTTTGCGCGTATTAACTGAAGCAGGAGGCGAGCTTCCCAGCCTGATTCTGAACACTGATAATTAATGCTAGCTGTCACCGTTACAAATTGCTGCTGTTAATAGAATCAATAAAGTTTTTGAATCGCTTCATAACCAAATTATTCTAAGTAAATTAGGCCTTTTTTTTTAAGTAATTATAGAATTCTGGTATCTGAAGCAAATTAGCCAAGCGAGGGCACAGATGCAGGGCACGGTTTCAGAGCTGTGGTACGGCTCTCACGCCGCGATGATCTGATTATAATTAGAAACTGGGAATCAGCTTCTGCAGCCCTGTGAGCGTTGCTTATTTTCGTTTGAGATACGCACAATAAAAACGACCTTGCACAAAGATCTGCCCGGCAATGCTTTGTAGGCGACTTTTCTTCCTTGACACGTTTGACAAAAAATGCACATACCATGGCACCTAGGAAAGCACTGATCTTTCCATTACCACACTTCCCAATCAGAATAATTCGCCAACATTTCTTTTAAAGTTGTCACGATACGAGGGCGTTTAATATTCTGTATTACAACAGAAGAAAAGTGAACAATGCCCAATTATTATTGGTGTGAATACACAATGACACATTTTACACGCACAGAGAAAGACAACCACGCACGCAAACACACCGATGCATACTTCCTACGGATCTAAAAACCCAATTTATTCCACATACGTATATGTGTACAGAGGGAGAAATAGAGATAGGCGTTAGCGAACGAGAGGAGCGAGAGATTTCCCTGAATATACGTGTGTGGGAATATACCGATGTGTGTGTGTGTATACAGATACGTGTATACACACACAGACACTTTGGTCTATGAAGACTGTTTAGTGCATCTTGTCTATCGTGAGAAGGCAGCAATAACAACAGTTCGCAGCTTTAGCACGGGCCGTACTGAATTCAGAGAGCTATTTCCAGAGGCCCACAAGTTTTCCCCAAATAAAACTGTACGCTTTAGACGGCGAGGACAAACGAGCAGTTACCTTTGTTATTGTTTTCCTTCAGCTGGGAGGAACTCAGGCTGGTTGGGGAGCGGAGAGCTGAACAGCCCACCTCCACATCACTGTTCATATCTGCCTCTTGAGCAACTTCTGAATAATGGCTAATTTTCTTCCTGCTCTCAGACGAAGGGATTTCGGAGGAGACGCTGCTCTCTGTGTTCTGATGCTGAAGATTGAATAAAGTGTCTATTTCAAATTTGCCTTTGGCAGGGATGTCCCCTATAGTGCTATGCAGAGAGGCGGAAGTTAGTCTAGGGCTGAGGCGACCACTGTGTTGAGAATTTTCAAGGGCCTCCAGCACCGCATTTCCAGCTGAGTCTGACAAATTCGCGAGCCTTTTGCCAGCTGTAGGACTGTGCAGCCCTCTTTCCATCAGAATCATCTCTTTTCTTATTCTTTCCATCATCTCAGCTTTATAAAAAATGTCAAAGTTGCAGGGTTGGTCCTGTACTAATGATCAGCTGCAGCAGGGGCTAATTCACATTCAGCCCGGCAAGTGTCTCTAAATATTATTATCTCTTTTTGAGGGAGGCGTAAAAATTGTGGGATGCCAAAGCGAGGGAATGACTGGTCAAAATGACCTATACATCCTTTCTAGCCCGAAATGTCATTCATCAAAAAGTAGTGCTCGTCATTAAGGTAGGAATGACGCTGTTCGAATAATCATTTATTGTAACAGGTTTATAAGCAAATAAATACAAGCTCCTGTCAGTGGATAATGAAGGCGGCTTCTGAGCAGACAAATATATCCAGGTAGAAAGAAAGAAAGACAAGAAGTGAAGAGTAACGCGCTTGTCCTTAGCTTGATCAGATCTTGCTTGAATTGCTCTGGGGTTTGGCCTCTGGGGTGAAATTGACAGTCTGATTAATAAAATGAGCTGTGCAACATTTCCCCCTTCATTTAGGTGCATCATTATGCTCTGATTTTTGTTTTGTTGCCTTTTAGGTCCTAATGATGCAGCTTCTTTCTCATTTGTCCTCGGACAGAGCTACATGCTAAATAATAGATAATGCTTCTTTTTATTATTTCGGAAGCGGATTTTAGATCGCAACGAGAGAAAATCTTGGCAGAGGGACCTGCGGACCGAGCATACCCCACGCTCGATTTTATTTACTTTTCCTTCCCAGCCGAGAAGGCATTAGCACTTTTATTTAAGGATGCTGCCCGCACACCCCCCCATGCACACCAGCCTCACACTGGGACTTATGCTCGCACACACCCCCATGCACACCAGCCTCACACTGGGACTTTTCCAGACTGATGCTGCCGGTCCATACCGCTTTATGTGCATGTACGACAGCTGCCTGGAAATGCTGTTATTTATTGTAATCCCGCTTTTCTAGTCTATTTTCCTCGCTGCATCCTTAAACCTGATCTCCTTTTACTTGCTGTAATTCTACTTATCGACGAAACCAGACTATGATTTCCCCCCTCTGGGGGACATGTTCTCTGTTGTATAATTTAATGGGAAAAAACAACAACAAATCTCCACACAGCGTTAAATGCACGTATGATTTAAAGCACCATATTGCAGCACTATCTCATTCTCTAGACAGGTTTCTCTTTTGTATCCATCCCCCTCCCATCCCCTCCGTCCGCGAAGATCGACAAGCTTAAAAAATTAAAAAATAAAATAAAATAAAATGACTCGCGTTTATTCTGCCAAGGCTTGGGACATTCGCGGAGATACGCTATTATTATCATTAGCAGCCTTGCCCCAAAGTTACCTGTGGCTCAATTAGCTCATCTGTCCGTTGTCTTCCGGGGTGATCTGGAGTAAAATGTCTCTCTCTTGCTGGAAGGGACACGGGCTACCGAGTTTAGGAGACGTGACTATTGGAAAGTCTCCCCTCAGTGATAACTTTGCAAGTAATAATGACGCTGATGGCAACCATTTAAACGAAGATAAATCCTTTGTCGTTAGCATCTCTGGAGTACTCTTCAATAGCTGCCCAACCTTGCGTCTCCGCGAGGGTTTTTTTCACCCACATAATACAGTTTTAGACCCGGAGTGTCTGAGTTTGATCGGCGACAGCAATACTCCAGTGCTCCCTGGGATTAAATCGGATTTTTTTTTCAAAGACAGTCTGTTCCTTCTCATGGGGAAGTCACACACAAGTTCTTATGCTTTTGCGCATGATTCATACCTCGAAAATGGGATAGTCGTCAGATTTTTTTAAAATAACGTGTTAAAGTCCCTAAACAGCCCGCGAAATATTTAGGAAACATTCTAGGCGCGCGGTTTATAAAATCCACCGCTCGACTCATGCGGGTTTTTTCCGCCCTTTGAAATGTGAATTTAGCTGCTGTGTGGTGGTGTCCTGTGTGCTGCAGCCCAAACCAGAGGAAAGTAAATAGCAACTTTCCCCTACCCCAGCATCCTTTCCCAGCGGGTGCAACACAGACCCGGCACACACTGGTTCTACCAAGAGCAATTGGGAGGGCAAAGCCTGCCTACGGCCAGCACAGCACACAGGCACTTTCTGAAATGAGCTTTTCCCCATAAAGAATTGTAAAAGACAGTAACAGATTTGCCTTTCTTACCCCAAAGAGAGGTGATGAGAAAGCGGTATCTTCTCGTGTGCTGGGAGACAGCACTGCCACCTACTTCAATTTTTTTTTTTTTAATTTAAAACAGTTCTCTTCCCTGGTCTCCCTGGGCTGGGCTGTTAATACGGAGCTATAGAGACAGCGACTCCCTGCAGGGGAGATGCAGCACGTCGGAGGAGCAGAGCCGCTCACTCCGGGCTTGGGCTCTGTCTGGAGGTGACTGTAAACACTGAGGACCCTGAATTCACAGCCCTCGGGGCTGATCCGTGTTACAGGGCTGACCCGGGCTGTCCCAACCGTCCCGGAGAGAAGGGACAGGTCCTCCTTAGACACACGCGATGTTTTTCACGCTGGAAGAGTTACTGATGGGTATGACACCCCCCCACCTTTTACTGTAGAGCTGAGCGCTGGCTTCGCCCAGACGGAGCTCCGAGTCCCCTGCTGGAGGAGGAGAAGCGGAAATCTGTGGTCGCCTTTATTGCTGTCGTTTGGCGCCCCCATCTGTTTTCCTAAATACTTTAACTGGGTTAGTATCTCCGCTCCACTTCTTTCTTGAGAACCGCAGCTCGAGCCCAAATCTCCAGCCCACTCCCAGCCGAATCCCAAGCAGGCTGGTCTTCCAGAAATGTTTCTGCACCACCTGAAAAGCAAATTAAAATAATACAAAAATAAGAATAAAACGTTTTCTCCGACAGATGAAATGGGCTGCGAGGAAACTCCCCAGCGAGGGGAAGAAAATGCCAGACACAAGCTGCACTCTGAATTACCTTTATTAGAGTTATTTTATATTTTGCACCTTTCAGCTAGTGCTGGTATTTCATTTTATGTAGAACATATTTGAGAATGTTGCTACATTCATGTGCAGGGGAAATTACATGCTATAAAAGACTAATAATCTTCTACTAAGTAGATATTAAGTAACAAAAAAAAGGTGTACACAACGCAGTTAATCATTCCGCTCAGAAATATGCACCCGCCTACACATGAGTTATTTGATATTTATATTCCTCGAAAACTAGGTTCATTAACTGTATAAGTGTTTTTAGTCCTTTTAATTTTCCTTTAAGAAAAACCTGTTTTAAGGTTTTTAAGGTATATTTCAAGGTTTGTATTAGTGAGCAAATGTAAAGGAAGTTACAGAGACCGGAGAAACTATGTGAGTTTTTGCTAGACTGAGCTGTTTGCTCAGTTGCTGGAAGTTTAAATAGCTGCGTAGGCCTATAGCCAAAAAGCCCGTATTTTATCTTGTAAGTTATTACTTATGGCATCACAAATATTTCAACTAGGCTTATTAATCCTGAACTGGAAAAAAAAACCCGACTTAATTGACGTGATACTTATTAAATCAACCAACATTTCCAGCAGCCTTTCATTAGTCCAGCCAAGTGTTCTTGGGAATCCTGAGTAAACATTTGTTTCTCCTCAGCTGCGGAGGCTCAGAGACGAACTGCAAAGTGTTATTGCTAATGCAGGTAACAACAGCGCCTCGATGTGCTCCCTCGGTGGGAACTCGCACAACTTCTCCTGTTGTTTCAGTCTCATTTGCCTCCAGCAGTCTAACTCTTCTGCATTGCGTTTGACTTCGTTAGGTGTCTTACCCGGCTCAAGCAGTGAGAGATTCATTAGTTTTCTCCAACTATTCTTAAAAAAATGGTAAGGGAAATTAGAACAGGACCAGGTGTGGGTGAAACGCCCCATGAGAGCTAATGTTGTTACTATGAAATATGAACTTCCATTTCTACCCATGAGAACTTTTAAAATGTTTTCTCCTATGCCTCAAGAGGGGTGTCTGTGCCCAAAAGCTTGCAATTAAAGTTTTTGGGTTTTTGGTTTTTGTTTTTTTGCAAAAATCTATTTGGTCTAATAAAAGATATCACCTCTACCACGAGTCCTGTTTCAATGTTATTACTATATACTTTCACTTTGCCCTTGATTTGACTACTATCCAGTTGCAATTCCAGCTTATATATTCTTTAGTTGCTTCCTGCTCTACATGGGATCATAGAAAGGCTGATCCTTACAAAAGAAATTTTTAAAAAGCGTTGTTGATGATCACTCTGAAGCACCCGTACCTGAAAATTGGGACTGGCGTGTTAATTCGCTTTCTGTGTGACTCTCTTTCCTCTGTAGTTAGCAAGAGAGAGAGACTTTTCAACTGAGTGGTTTCCACCATGAAATCTGGAAAGTCTATTTCTATTATACAAGGCAACAATACAGTTCATCCCGACGTTAATCTGCTTGCCGAGCCCAAACTGGAAAACTTGTGGGGCCATCTAGTGACAGACCCGCGGTACAGCACCGTGTGCTGAAGCCTGGGCAGGGCTGAACGGCGCAGCGTGAGAGAATGGCTCTCCCGGCTTACACCTCCAACTCCACAAAACTGGAAGACATTTGATATTGTTGTTGAAGACTTGCTGCTGTGTACAGGAGCTGCCTGGAGTTTTACTGGAAACATCAGTGCTCTCTGTGAGCCCATATTCTTCTCTTCTGTACCATGTAATGACATAATTAGAGTATAAATACCTATACATTTATCTACTTACCTACATATACTGATTCTACATTTTTAATGAGAGGTAGAGAAGACTGGAATCATTATGCAAACCGGCATCCAACATATCCTCTAATTAGTCGTGCTTTTAAAGTAATTAATAACCAATGTAAATACACTACAGAAGTCCCATTCAAGGACAGCGCTGAGCACATCCATTGTGTCTGTTTGCGACCGGCTTTACAAATGCGCAATATACCGCTCAGCTCAAATTATCAATTTTATGTTGTGAAAAAGTTACTTCAATTTAAACGGAATATTTGATGTTGGCGCACAGCAGTGAACTTGCACGCAAGTTCAGGATGAGTTATAACTGTTACCACTGCTTTCGAGTAATGAAACATTTACTACTAGTTTATGAACCCCCAAAAACTGCGTTAGACACTCAGATGTGCTTAAAAGTTTGTAAAAGTCTAGTAGGGGCGATTAGGCAGAATGACAGGGTGATATATTTCAATATTAAAAATATAGCTTTAATTTTTTAATGTTACATGGCTGTATGAAGCTTTGAACAGACATGAGACGGATTTCGAAAATACATTTTGACAGACATTTTTCCACTACACTTAAAAGTTTTCTTTACTGCTATTGCTGTTTCAAATGCCCTGTCCTTCCACTTATACATTAAAACAGTATACAAGTTAATATTACACAAGGAAAGGGGGCGGGTTGGGAGAACGTTGTTTTGAAATCCTAATTATTTATTCTTGTCCTACTTCTGTATGACTGAACGAAATCAGAGCGAACGAAAATGTGATGTTTTTCCCCCCTGCAGCACACAATAGTAAACGATTAGAATCAGCAATGACTTTAGAAAGCAATCGAAAGAAAGAAATCGAATTAAAATATTGCAAAGGACAGGAGAGCGTTACCCAAGTCCGATCACAGGACCGTAAGGAAAAGAGGTAGAGGCGACGAGGAGGGGACATGCGTATGTTTGCTGGGGATGAAATGAGGAAGTGAAGGGGAGACAATAAGAAAGCAGTGACTAAGGCCAACAGGTTTTACGAGGAAAGGGATTTTAACACTAGCTCTGCCGGATCTGTCCACGTTTGGAGGAAATTAGATTATTTCAGAAATCAGAACAGGCGACTCTTCTCCGTGGGAAAAAACTCGGTCACTTTCCTGCCTGCTGCGCTTGAAAACTAGCTCGTGGGTTATGCTGATGGCCGTCCTATTTCTACATGGAAAATGTAAGACAGATAAAGAGGATGTCCACTAACTGTCTGCCAAAGGAATGGCAAGTCTCTCTCCAAAAGGCGGAATCGGGAAAAAATACCCAGCTCTTCTAACAAGAGGCAGAGCTGCCAGTTATAGCTGCCTCCTAAAAGACGGTTTTGTTTCTGCAAGTAGGAAGCGATGAGAGACTCTCTTCCAACACTTCATTATCCAGAAGGGTATTGCTCGCACAGAAACTAGCCTAGTGCACCGCTCAGGGCTGATCCGCGCAGAAGCGCCCCGCCTAAACAGCAACAGGTCTCAGCACTCGGACACCGAGCAGGATTTGCCGCTCCTGTTCATGGCCCCATGATCGTTCTTCCCGTCCACGGTGCCCTGTAGGCCAGGCAGGAGAGCACGGGATTTTACACCCCCAAACACACCCCGAAAGGTTCATTGCTAGACCCTGAAGCGCTGAGCTCGGCCGCACCCGAGATGCGGGGGAACCAGCGTAAGTGCGGCAGGCAGCGGGTCTGCTCTGGCGGTGCCATAAAGGCCAGCTCCAGAAGTCCGCGGGCTGTGCCGTGGCGGAATCATGGGCCGAGACCCGCCGGCCTGGGCAGTTCTCTCCTGGTTCCCCGCTCTGGGGCGGGGAGCTGCCCGCAAGGCGCTCCCTGCCCGGGGCCGGCGCCGAGGCGGAGTGGCGCAGGGCCGGGGGACACTTCCGCGGCTGCCATGCAGGCCCGAGTGCTTGCGCTGGGCCTCCCTACCCCGGGCAGCAAACCCGGCTCGGCCCCCGGGGCCGGGGCCGCTGCCGGGGCCCTCGGTGCGCTGGCGCGGATGAGCGGGGGCGAAGCGCTGCGAGCTGCCGAAGGCAAGGCCTCGCTCTGCCGGCCCTGCCCCTG
>NW_005841969.1:3025978-3026620 GCF_000455745.1 Alligator sinensis
ACGGGGTGGGCATCCAGCAGGGCGCGCTCAAGGCGGCGCCGCACGCCTCGCTGGGCGGCTTCCCCGTGGAGAAGTACATGGACGTCTCCAGCCTGGCCGGCACCAGCGTCCCCGCCAACGAGGTCTCCTCGCGGGCCAAGGAGGTGTCCTTTTACCAGGGCTACCCCAGCCCCTACCAGCACGTGCCCGGGTACATAGACATGGTCTCCACGTTCGGCTCGGGGGAACCGAGGCACGAGACATACATATCCATGGAGGGCTATCAGTCCTGGACTCTGGCTAATGGCTGGAATAGTCAGGTTTACTGTGCCAAAGATCAGACCCAGAGCTCCCACTTTTGGAAATCCTCCTTTCCAGGTACGAGAGGGAGAGAGGCGGTCTGAGTCGAGCCCCCTGCCCGGCCCCCGCCCCGCCCGCCCGGCCCCCGCCGCTTGTCCCCGTGCTGAGAGCACAGGACACGGCATTTCGCAGGACAGTCGCTCTCTGTCCCCTCTCCCCCCGCCCCGTGTCCCCTGCCTCCTCGTGGCCAGGCTTCACTTGTGCCTTGAAACAATGCGCTGGGATGGGATGGGATGGGATGGGATGGGATGGGATGGGCTCGCCCAGCGACCCGGGCTCTGCTTCGCGGGCCAGAGCGGCTGG
>NW_005841969.1:3026715-3029128 GCF_000455745.1 Alligator sinensis
CTCGCCGGCTGGGGAAGGCGATGACAGTCCATCAGGGGGCTGGGGCTTTCCGACTGCGTGCATGATGCGGAGGGCAGCGCAGAACCCGCTCTGAACACACTGGTCGGCTTTATTTGCCCGTGAAGCCAGTGCCCGGCGTGGTACAGTTCCGATTTAAATGCCTGTCGTAAAAGTCTAATTTTTCCCATCGTCTCTTTTGCAACAGGGGACGTTGCACTAAACCAGCCAGATATGTGCGTCTACCGCCGCGGGAGGAAGAAGCGAGTGCCTTACACAAAACTGCAGCTCAAAGAACTCGAGAACGAATATGCCATTAACAAGTTCATTAACAAGGACAAGAGGCGCAGAATATCCGCAGCCACGAACCTGTCTGAGCGACAAGTGACCATTTGGTTTCAGAACCGAAGGGTGAAGGATAAGAAAATAGTCTCCAAGCTGAAAGACAACGTCTCTTGATCCACTGGTTGCGGACAGTGATGGAAATATAAATACAATTTACAACCAGCTAAAGACTTTTGGAAAGACTTGAAAATATATTTTATTTCCTCCCCCCCGACTCCCCCTCTTCCAGCTGTGGCGAAATGTTGTGAATTCCCTTACATTTGGGTCAGCGTTTTCCCCTGTTTTTTGGAGAAGGCTGCCAGAGTTTGACTTTGCAGTTCTGTTTCTTCCTTTTTTAATTTGAACAAGTCCTATTCCTTCCTCTAGGCCAGTATAAACGATTTTAAATACCTTGAGCAGTTACAATTATACCTTTCTTGAACACTTTTTTTTTTTAATTCTGTAAAACGATCTCCGAAAAAAAAGCCGATGCCAAAGCTGTCAGGTTGTGATTTGGTATCATCAACTTCAGAACCCGGCAGAATTCACCTAAGCGCAATAATGCAATCTAAAGAAATGGGATTATGGAATCATTACAGCTCGGTTCTCCTCCCAAAATGCAGCGAGCCCATCAGGGCACAGAGTGAATCTTGTTTAATGTGAAGGACTCAAGAGGGATTCGCACGTAGCTAGCTGTTTTCAGTTACTTTGCAGGGGAAAAATATATTTTGGGGCCTTATTGGAACTAGGCTGTTGACGTGGCTGCGTTCCGCATTTTTCCGGCATTTTATCCTGTAGTTTCATTTGCAGTTCGATGATTTCATATTCCCTCTGTACAGACTAGTGTCATGCTTCTTTGTAGGTGCACTTATTCCAATGCACCCCGCAAAGTTATTCCAAACGATTCCCTGCATGTGCAGTAATAATGCGTTGCTGTCGGTTAATACAGATGATCCGAGGCTGAGAAGCTGATAGTTAGATAGCTGCACCTAGTGATTAGCAGCATACTAGGAAAGAAAAAAAACACGATGAAATGGAGTCCAAATGTTTAATCAAATTGCATATATTGGACATGCTGTATAGACACGTGTATAAACCTATGCCTAATTTTGTATGAAATATATTGGATGCCTTGTTCTCGTGTCTGAGCAAAGGCACGACTCTTCACTTCAGCCTGTCATGGCGTTTGAAAACTTCTGGTCACAGAAGGGAAGCTTACTGATAATAACTTTACCTTACGAAAACAAACGGGTGTTAATGACAGAAGCAATAACTGATGCATGGCAAAGGATGCCGTAATTTATGTAGGCCGGAGAGGCTGCTTTTTTATTAAAAAAAAACAAACAAAACTCAAACCCTAGAGTGCAACTTGTGCTGTCCCTACAGTGACTTCTTAACATCCAGGTCAGTGTGCTAGCAGGCAAGAGAAGCGTCTTTCTCTCCATGTGCCTCGTATAATGATTAAACTGTGTCGTGGTCCCAGTTCTTCTTGATTACAACAGCCTGTTGCTCCGGACGCGGGAAAGACCAAGGCTGTGTCTGTTCCCAGAGAACTGGATCTGTTTTCCCCTCCGTGTTTCCCGGCGCCTTGTCCTTGGAGCTGCCCTGCAAATGCGGGCTCGGCTCCCAGGCTCTGCACGAAGCAGCCCAAGGAGCCCTTGAATAAAATCATTTCTTTCCAGTAGGAAAAAAAAAAAAAGAAACCGATTGAAATAAAAAAAAAAATCGTATGTGTTGTCTCTGGACTGAGCGGCGCTCTCGCAGGCGGCACCTCCTGGGGAGAGGACAGCCATCGGCTCTGAAGTCCTGGAAACTTTGCCGCGGCTGGAGCTTGGGCTGAGACTGGGGCCAGGGGTTCACCTCCACCCCCTTCGCCCCCTCACCCCCGGGGACCAAGTACTGGGGCTCGGCCGCGGGGGAGTGGGGCAGGGCGGCGGGGATCGCCCTCCGGGTGGGTCCCTGGCACGGGGACCTGCTGCCACCCGGCCGTGGCGGGGCCCGGGCCCGCTCCCTGCAGCGGGCTCCCGGCGCGCAGGGTCTCGCCCGGCCTTCCTGTTGAACTTGAACGCAGCCTCGGCCGGCCCCCCGCAGG
>NW_005841969.1:3029679-3030177 GCF_000455745.1 Alligator sinensis
CCCGGGCGGGGCCAGCTGCGGGCTTCAGGACGGGGCCAGCCGCTGCGCCCAAGGGCGCTGGAGAGCGGCGGGCTCCGGGCACTGTCACGGTCTGTGCTCGGTGCAAGCGGAAAGTCTGTTTCCAGCCGGGGAGAGATGAACCTCTGCTCCTGAACGCGAGTTTCATCTCACAGGAGGCAAAAACAAGCAAGCAAAAAAAAGCCTCCACCGCCACCAGCCCTGGAAACAAGGCTTGGGAGACGAGATACTGTGCCATGCTTTGGAGAACGTGAACAAAACAATATTGTCTTTCTTTGCAAAAACCCTCTGCCCCAGAGAGCTTCGCTTCAGCCGCTAAGGTTTGGCTTTGCATATTTCTCTTACTATGACTGTACAGTTACCGAGAAGCTCTGGGCTCTCAAATCGTGTAAAAGAAAAAGGGGAAAGAAAGAAAGAAAAAAAGGGGTGGGGGGAACAGGTTTGAAGTGTCACCTTTCTTTCCGGTAGCTGGAAACTCAC
>NW_005841969.1:3030208-3032855 GCF_000455745.1 Alligator sinensis
GAGGGGGGATTATATTATTTTGAATGCTAAATTCTTCTTCTTCTTCATTGGGGGGTATATTAATTTGAATACAAAGTATCTCTCCTTTTCTTTTCTCTTCTTCTTCTTCTTCTTCTCCTCCTCCTCCTCCTCCTCATTCTTTCTCTTTCTCAATAAAATGGAAGTGCACAAGAGAACTAAACGTCGCCCAGGTTGCCAGCATATTGGAGAGAAAAATATTAAAAGAAACCAGAGTTAATAAGAGAGACCCAATTGGTAGACATAACTCAAACAATAAAGATTAAGGGCAGTGGTCACTAATCTCCTCCAGCTATGCCTGTGTGGTCCCTGAGGATAATCTGGAGAGTAATTATTTAAAGGTTTCTTCCAGAGCAATGAAATTACTGTAGAATTTAGCCCAAATCCCATTAAAAGAAGAGACGAATTTCTTTAGAAGAACGCCAAGACAAACGCCAGAGCTTCGACTCGCTTGAAAATAAAACCAAGATGCAAACTGCGATTTGCAAAATACCACCATGGAAATGACCCTCCATTGATACCCGTGTTTGATACTTTAATTGTAATACTGTAAGCGACTATGCCAATGCGCTGTTTGCTGATGAAACTGGATCAATTCAGCCCCTGGGAAAACCTATTTACTGAATTAGCCGCGTGGCCCAAGGTAGCGCGTATGTTCGGTTCGAAATGCCTTCAACATTGCACATGGAAAATATTATTTAGAAATCCACTTCATAATCCAAAAGCCTAGTGTTAAGGCGACTGAAGAATAAAAGGAAATTTCAAAAGTATCCCTACTTATTTGGAGCTTTACTCTCTTGCGATATTCCCTCTCTTATAACACTTGCTGGTATATAAATTGGTGTCTATCTACATTTTGGACCAGGCTCAAACCAATGTTGTTATAGGAATATTTCGAGCTAAATTACTGTATATCCAGGGCCTCTCCAGATTCAGAACCGCACTCTCCTTGCAGGACATTAATCGTTCTAGCAGCCATGTGACTTATTGTTTCATCTTTTGCAAAAGACATAAGAGCCCAAGTGCGGATGCTCACACACACACACACACACACACACACACACACACACACACATCTTTTTCCTTTTTTGGTTTGAGAAGTGCAAGGGGGGAAATCTTCAACCCACGAAAAATTCTGAGTCTCAAGATTTGAGAATGGGAGAACAATAAATGCCACTCAGATTCAGTCATATCGGTTAGCCAGTGGTGACTGAATACTCGGTCGTTATGTTCTTCCCTTATTATAAATCATGGAATATTTTGAATTGATTGAAGATTTTGAATAGACTGAATATTTTCCTGCAATTCCTAAATGCATTCGTAGCTTCTTCTCCAATAAGTCTGTATTTTGTAAAAACACTTTGAAACTGTTCCAAAAGCTTTTGTGGGGGGTGTGAGGAAGGAACCCATGTATTATTTGTATTGGTCGCTTGATTTTATGTTGTGGGAAAGGCTGAATTACCTTTGGTAAATAAAAGTATGCGCACCCTGCGATGGCAGCTGCCAACCGTACTCAGGCTCCGAGCACGCCCGTCACTACTACCCGTCCTCTTGTACGAGGAAATGAAAGGCAAACTAAAGGGTGCACAAAAGACAAAAAAAGGGAAAAAAGAAAAGAAAAGAAAAAAAGGGCGGGGGGAGACAGGGGGAAAAGGGGCAGAAGTTTCCTGCTAGAGTCTTTTCGGATTGTAATAAGAGTACCACTAACACTGGGTCGCCAACTAGCATTTTAATTGGAAGCATATGCCTGACTCTGCACCTAGATAGCCAGGGTAGCAATTAAAACAGATGTACTCCGAAATGCAAAAGGCACGGCTAAAGGACATACCTAGATAAAACGAGTGACGGCAGATGTGCACCTCTGCCTCAGATGTGGAAAGTGCTGGATAATCATCATGATGGTGATAGTAATGGTGGCAATAGTCATTGCTGTCCCCGTAGTAATAGTCATTGCTGTCCCCGCAGTAATAATGGTGATGGTAATGACGATGAGAATGGTAATAACGGTAGTAATATAGTAGCAGCAGTAAGGGTAATAAAGATGGGGACAGTAATGATCACAATAACAGTGGTGCTGGAGGGGTGAGGCAGGGCTGGGGGAGGCCCGGGGGCTGCGGGTCGGAGGTCCCGCGGGCCGTGAGCTGCCCTGGCCGGCTCGCCGCCCCGCCCCCGCTCCGCGTTTCAATATTTCCAGAGTTATCATAATCCTGGTGGGCCGCGGGCGAGCGGCGGGAGGCGGCGCT
Organism: Alligator sinensis; assembly: GCF_000455745.1. Lineage (NCBI taxonomy): Eukaryota > Metazoa > Chordata > Crocodylia > Alligatoridae > Alligator > Alligator sinensis. The sequence continues at coordinate 3,032,470 of NW_005841969.1, forward strand.
GCCATTGCCGGCTTTGAAGAACCTGTCTGCAAAGTTTCGTCCAATCGGTTGGGGCGCCCCGCTTCTCCCCGCGCGTAACTAAATACCGCCGCGAGAGCCACCGCCGCGCTTTGTCGGAGATGTGCGAGCGCGGTCTGTGCAGGTCGGGCTACGTGGGCTCCCTCCTCAACCTGCCGGCTCCGGACTCCTTCCACTTCCCCAGCCTGCGGGCCAATGGAGGCCAGCTGGCTGCTCTGCCCTCCCTGCCCTACCCGCGGAGCTCGCTGCCCTGGACCTGCCCGTGCACGTGCGCAGCCCAGCCCCAGCCCCAGCCCCAGCCTCAGCCCCAGCCCCACGCCCTCGGCGGCCCCTCGCAGTCCTACCCCCCCCGCGGCGGCAAGGCGGGG
>NW_005841969.1:3033125-3034305 GCF_000455745.1 Alligator sinensis
CGCTGCCGCCTCGTCTGTTGCAGGCTCGGCGTGGTGCCCCGGCCCGGGCCGCGGGCGCAAGAAGCGGAAGCCCTACACCAAGCAGCAGATCGCGGAGCTGGAGAGCGAGTTCCTCCTCAGCGAGTTCATCAACCGGCAGAAGCGCAAGGAGCTCTCGCACAGGCTCCGCCTCAGCGACCAGCAGGTCAAGATCTGGTTCCAGAACCGGCGCATGAAGAAGAAGCGCGTGGTGATGCGGGAGCAGGCGCTGGCGCTCTACTAGCGCGGCCCGGGGCCCACGCACGGGGCCGGGGCTCTCCACGCCGGCCCTGCCCTGGGCCTCGCTCACACGAGGGGCTGAACTGCGGGCGGCCCCTGTCTGTAAGCCCCGTTTTGCAGGAAACGAGCAGATCAATAAAGGAGCCTTGCTTCGGCCCGCTCTCGCCTCTGTGCCCCGCGCCCGCCCCTTTGTCCTGTGCTTGGAGAACCCCGTGGGCACGCGGGGAGGGGGGCAACCGGGGGCAGCGGGCACTGGGTCGCCCACTGGGGCAGGTTAATCCCGTGTGGTCCTCGCGGGGCAGAGGCCCTGCTCCTGCACGCCTGGGCCAGGGTGGCCAGTGACTGCCTCTGCCCCCTGGCCTGAGCGCTGCAGCCCTGCCCGGGCCTTTGCCTCGCGGGACACAGATAGAGCTCGAGCTGGACACCTGGAGGGGGTGGCGGGTTCCTTCCACCCCTGCTGCCCACGAACTTGATCGACACCTGGTCTGCGGTGCCCGCCCTGCGCACACACTAAGGGCAGCCAGCTGAAGCGGGTCATCCCACTCGTGGCAGGATCAGGTGGCAGAGCCAAGGGCACGTGCTCCCAGCTCCCTCGCCCTCTCCACCTTGCAGGGCTTGACTAGCCCGGGTCCCCGCCCTGGACACTGCGAATGAAAGCCAATCCCCACCCCCGCGGGTCGCTCTGCCTGGCTTGGCTGTTCCCGGCGGAAAAGGACAGGAGGATCGGAGCTATCCCCGCGCCCCGCCAGCCCTGCCCTTTGTTTTCGTTTATGGCTCTAATTGTGGGCCTGGGCCGCGTTCAGCCTGCCCTTCCTGCAGCCTTTCGGGGCGGGCTGACTTTGGCCTTGCCCAAATGCTGCACTACATAAATAAATAAGTCTCGATCCGCAGCCGCAGGACCCGGGAGCGCTGCGGGTCAGAC
>NW_005841969.1:3034315-3034906 GCF_000455745.1 Alligator sinensis
TGCCACAGGCCGCGCCTCCCCCGCACCCTGCCCAGCACTGCCGCCCTGCGCTGGGACCGGAGCCCAGTGTCCGGGCGAGGAGTTTCTGCGGCTATCGAAACTGGAGCTTGGCAGCCCGGTTCTTCCCCCAGAAGCGGGTGAAAATCTGCTCTTTCTTGTGTCCCATTCAACCCCCCCAAATTCGAAGCGCCCCCCACTCCCTCGCCCCGGGAGGAGCCGGGGCCAGAGTCCAACTCGCTCGATTTCATTTTTTTTAATGTTACATGGAACGAAATCGATTTTTTTTCCATCAGTTTTTTCCCCGGAGCTTCAATGCCTAAAATGAGAAAGTGATTAGTAATCAGCACATTAACCTCCATCCCAAACGCGAATCAAATGGGGATTATAGGATGCGCTCGGTTTTAGATTTAACGAAAAAAAATCTCCGGGATTTTTAGATTTGATTGAACATATCGATGGACTGTGATTTCCACATAAATCTGCTTTAACGCAGAGGTTTTTCCTACCTGCGCAATCTTGGTTTACTTTTCTTTAACAATTAGAGTAATAATTGAAGGTGACAAAAGGCTGCGTTTTGCCCTGTGGGGGGGG
>NW_005841969.1:3034981-3037837 GCF_000455745.1 Alligator sinensis
GAAGGGGTGGGTGGCTGGGATTTTTTGTTTGTCTGTTTGTTTTTACTGAGACGAAATAGACTTAAATGTGGTTCTTGGGGGCTTATTAACATGGATAAAAATGAGAAGAAACAGCATGAAGAAGCTGCCTTTCCAAACGACACTAGGGTCTGGCGGGAGGAAGCGGCAGCTTCAGCCAAAATCTTATTTTAAAAAAAGGTAAAGCTGAACCTTGCTCGAGTCCAGCCGTCAGATTTCACTCGTGTTCTGGCAGAATAGGGAGACACTCGTTAGAGCTGGTTTGGGGTATTGGTGCGGGTTATTTTGTAAATAAGCCGGTGGGTTTTTAATGGATAGCCACAGAGGAGGGAAGGGGAGAATTGTCCACGGGATTTTCCGGTGTAACGAACGAGAGTTGTCTCATTTCGATCAGTATCTCCCTCCTTCCCACATTGCCATGATCCCGCATCGCATGCGGGCAAAGACAGAGCGGAGAACCGCGCTGACCCACAGAAATTTCGCAGGGAAGAAACACAAGGGGAGAGCTCTAGAAATGCCCCTTGGAAGATGAGCTGTGGGGAGCTGATGCAAACTGAAACATAACAATAATCATAAAAGCCCTTTCTCCAAGCATGGTGGTCATTAAAAATAGATGGAATCCGCTTGATAACATCCAGGGGAGAAATCCTGAAAGCTTCCTTGCAGCTCGCCCCACTGGCTGCCGCTCCCTTCCCCACCCTCCAGCAAAAATGGACTCGACATACTGTATTTTTCACCTACCCCTCATTGTAGCTGCGCTTTAGGCAGCCATTTCATGTCTTCATTTTCTAATATCAAATCTTGGGAAGGATGGCGGGTGGAAAGCTTCTTTGTGAGGCTGGGGGGCTGCCCGTTGTTCCCTTCCTGCGAATCTTCAATGCCTTGAGATGTATGGGGGGATAAAAACACGAACACAACATGTAGGACCTAAAATATCGTGCCAGAGGCTGCGTACTGTATATAGGATTGTATATGGGATATATACCGATCAGCTGCAACCTGAAGTCCAAAGAGGCTGCTGTGGCTCTGTGTGTAGGCACCGGGGAACATACCAATATACATACATGTTGTGAACACACACACAGACACACAGCACAATGAAGAATTCCCTACATGCACCTAAGGTCTCAGCTGGAGCGCCTACCATTGCTGTGTGTGCGTGAGCATCGATAGCTGTGTACACAATCATGCATGTAGCTTGCACAGATGTACACAGCACACTTTGTCTAGGTGCATTCGGATACGTGTGTGTATTTGTGTGTATCGAACTGAGAGCTGGCTCCACAAATCCATCTGCAGGCTGGGGCTCAATCTGTCTGTATCAGACAAACAAGTGGGAATGGATCCTTCTCTCTGTGCATCCCCTTCCCTACCCATTGGGCTCTGGGTGAGTGTGGATGTGCCAATAAGCACAAAATGCGACATATTGCAGCCCCGCGAGCCGGGCAGATCCACTGCTCCAGTCAAACATAAACAGTTTTGCGCTGGGACCGCAATCTCAGGGCGATAAGCTGAGCAGGGGCGGGTTTTTTGTTGTTTTTTTTTTTCTCCTCCTGCCAATTTGATAAGGCTGGAACCGCAACTCTGATTGTTCGAGATGGCTCTGGGTGCTTTTGTGATTCCTAAAAAAGCATAAATAATTAAAGTTTGGCAGGCAGGAAAAGCTTTCTTGCAGAACTGTAGCGGCAATAAATGAAATGACTCAGAATCTCTTCTCCAGTCAGTTTTTACGAGAGCTGCCAGACAGTGTCTGTTCACGTTCTCCAGATACTAGGGGCGCCATAACAAAGTTAAGGTCAAGTTAGTGTCTTATCTTGGGTGGCACAAAAATACCGCATCTTCTCCGGCCGGACTGGGGATATTTTTAAATGCGAATGTTATGCGAGTCGTCTTAATTTTCACCGAGGGCTCTTGGAAATGTCACTTGGACTAGAATACTGGCTAATTCGAGGCATCGACTGCAGATGCTCCAAGACACCTAACGGTAAAGTATCGCCTGGATGGGTTCGTGGGATGCATGTGCGTGGTCCTGCGGTGCGATCTGCGGAGCAGGAGCAGAGCCAGGCGCTCGGAGCCGGACGAGGAGCCTCCCCGGGGTGGAAGTGCCTTGGCAGCGACTGGCTCGCCCGCCTCTCTCCCCGCAGCGGGGGCTCTGCGGGGGCACTGGCGGCGCTGCCCGACCCGGGCTGCCTTTCCCAGGGTTTCTTTCGGAAAAGAGCCGTTTTCGGGTTAGCAAACCGCCGCCATGTCTTTGAACTTGAATGGTTTGGAACTGGCGGACGCCTCCGCCAATGCTGCAGGGATGCTGGGGCTTGTGCATCGAAAGGGAGGCGCAGGGCACCGGCTTGAGCTGCCTGAAGGGGCTCAAGGGGGCAGAAAATGCAGCTGCCCAGGTGCCCAGGACCGCGGTGCGGCCGGAGCCCGGGGGCGACCCCGAGGGGCAGCGCGGAAGGAGGGTTTGCCCCGCTCTGCTGTAGGCGCAGGGGTAAGTGACACAGGAGCCATTTTAGCTGCGCAGCAGCCTTTTTAGAAGCTGCAGCACAAATCGGCCGGGCTGGGCAGCCCCAGGAGGATGGGGACGGAGACGGGGACGGGGACGGGGACGGGGACTGGGAACGGGGCCCGGGCCCGGACGGACTGTCTGCGGTGCAGGGACCAGGCGGCTAGCTGCGGTGCTGGCGGGGAACAGGCGAGGCCTGGAGCAGCAGGCTTGTGTGCGGGGCTCGGGGCCGGCGGCCTGGCTGCGGGAGGATGCGGAGCTCGGGCTGAGTCTTGCATGGTCTGGGCAGATCCAGAGACTTGGCGGGGGGAGGGGGTTGTTGTGGTGGGGGGCATGGA
>NW_005841969.1:3038480-3060548 GCF_000455745.1 Alligator sinensis
AGAGGGGTTGCGGACCCGGGGGGCGCGGGAGGGCGGAGGGGACGCCGCGGGCTGGCGGGCAGGGGGCTGCCTCCCAGGTGACGGGCTGCTCTACCTACGCCTGTGTCGCCCTCCCGGGCTGGAATGGGGGGAAGCCCCCCGGGATGTCGGTGCGAGCGCTTGGCTCATCTCTCGGTGCCGGGAGGCTCTTTGGAGAGATCTTGGGAGGCTTTCCGAAGGGCTGATATAGATATAAGGACATTTCTACATTGCGTCACGTGACATAATTACCACTAGAATCAATCAAGATGAATTGCACGTCAGCACACGGTGGGGATTTTTTCTTAGTTGATCCTGTCCAAAGCCTCTTGTGCAATAGATGGATCTTGTTCAATGCACTGAAGTCTCCCGGTCGCCTGCCACCGCCAACGGGGAGACATGACCGAGTTTGAGGACTGCAGCCACAGTGCAGCCAACATGTATCTGCCGGGGTGTGCTTATTACGTCTCCCCTTCGGATTTCTCCACGAAGCCCTCGTTCTTGTCGCAGTCGTCTTCCTGTCAAATGACTTTCCCTTATTCTTCTAATTTACCTCATGTGCAACCTGTGCGGGAAATGGCATTCAGGGAATACGGATTAGAGCGCAGCAAATGGCAGTACAGGGGCAGTTATGCTCCCTATTACTCCGCCGAGGAGGTGATGCACAGGGACTTTCTGCAGCCCGCGAACAGGAGGACGGAAATGTTATTCAAAACGGACCCTGTGTGCAATCACCACGGACCCTCCGGCGCTGCCTCCAACTTCTACAGCTCGGTGGGGAGGAACGGGATCCTTCCGCAAGGCTTTGACCAGTTTTACGAGCCGGCCCCTGGCCCTCCGTACCAGCCCCAGTCCGAGCCCGAGGGGGACGGCGACAAGAGCGACCTGAAGGCTCAGAGCAGCACTTGCAGTAAAACACCTTCCAGCCAGGAGAAGAAAGTGACACCAGCAAACAGCGCCGATTCCCCTTCTGGCGAGGCTGTTGCAGAGAAGAGCAACAGTTCAGGTAGGTACCAGGAAGAAGCTGGGGGCAAGAGCGCAGGGCCAGCACTTTGTCAAGCCGCATTTTATGTGCCATTTTATAAGCATCCAAAGGATTTTATATATCCTATAAGATTTCCTTGCCCGTTGTAAAGCGTGTTTACGATAGGAAACCAATTTAGGTGGGCTTAAGGTATTCTTGGAGGAGGATATTAATTGTTGTTAAATCCTTGATTTTGGGGGGGAGGGGGGATGGGGGCCAGAGAGATTTCCCAGCTTGTGCCCCTTCATGATAGAGCACAGTGTCTTCCCTTCTTGGGGGCAGCAGTCGGGGAAACTTGGACTATTTCCAGCCCAATTTAAATAATCCCCCGGAACTGCTCGAACGGGCTCTTTGGAAGAGCACTTGGGTATTTTCCCCTTTGGCAAAGTCACCCAGAGAATCCAGGCTCCCTGAATATTTTCTGGGCTGCTAGGGTGCTGCTCTGTAGGCAGTGGGTTACTGTCACAGGCTCTAGGCTGTTGTGAGCTTAAAGTGTTTCCTAGACCAGCACCACTCATTTTCTTCTCTCCTGAATTCCAGCAGTTCCTCAGCGATCAAGGAAAAAGAGATGCCCCTATACCAAATACCAGATAAGAGAACTGGAACGTGAGTTTTTCTTCAACGTGTACATAAACAAAGAGAAGAGACTGCAGCTGTCCAGAATGCTGAACCTCACTGACCGGCAAGTTAAAATCTGGTTTCAGAATCGAAGGATGAAAGAAAAGAAACTGAACAGAGATCGACTCCAATATTTCACTGGGAATCCCTTGTTTTAAAAGAAATCAGAAAGGGGGGAAAAAGAGAGAAAAATAACAAGAAAAGAAAACCTCTGCCTCTCTAGCCAAGCTGCCATCTGAACGCAAAAGTAAATGGGTTTCCATGACACATCCACCCTGCGGAACTCAAAGTTTCCTTTTCATGTTCAACTCTGGTTCCTTCCAACAATCATGTCCACTGGAGATTTCGGGGGCTTGGCGGAGCACAATCCTGCTAAGGGGAACCTAGGGTAAATCCAAAAAGTCCATTCTAAAATGTTGATCGCCAAAGGTGTTTTTTTCCCTCCCTCTCTCTTCCCCCGCCCCCCCCCCTTTTTTTTCTCTCTGTCTATCTCTCTTTCTCATAGTGAGTGACACCACTGGACCTGCAGTGTGTCTGGTAGTTTTTGCTTTAAAAAACAAGTGAGTTTGGGGATATTTTCTGTTGTTGGTTTCAGCTAGGATAACCCTTTTCTCCCTTTAAATGAATGCAGTTTATTTAAAAGACGGTAAATGTACATTCGATATAAATCTATATAAATATATATATATATATATGTTTCTATTGTCATATAAACGCATGAGCCACTGTCTTTTTCATGTGAATAAAGGGTTTCTAGTAAAGTTCAGGTTATATCTTCCGTGCACTGTATGGATTTCAGTCTCTGAAGGATCATAGCGTTCACCGGGCTAGAGCCAAGTCCCATTAAATAAAAATGGAGGAAGCCAAGTCAAATTATTTTCAACGGATTTAAAATTAACCTTAGTTTGGAGCTCTGACTCCTGTGTTTTTAGCTATGTGTAGCCCTCAGGGATAGCCCTGAAGTGGAAGGAAGATCAAACATGGCTGTCTGCAGCCCATCACTTCTGATGGTGCCATAATTCCTATACATAACGAAAAAAGCCTTTTTAACAGGTCAGACTTCTGAGAAGCCCAGGACCCAAAGCTCAGACGAAAGCTTCCTTGTCAGTGAGGGTTAGGTCAGCACGAGGACCCTGAGCATTTCCAACCACAGGCAGCCAGAAACATTTGTAGCTGTTCTTTTCTTAAAGAAGTTTAGGAAAACGAGAGTAAATATTTGAAAGACCGTTTTTACCCAGTCGATGCTAGTATCCTATTTTTAACCGCAAAAATGAGACTAGCTCCCTAAAAAAGAACCGGCCTCGTCTTTATGTTTAAAGTAAAAGGGTTTGGTGGAAGTCTCTCCTCACTTTATGTTGCGTGACCTGGCTAAGCTGTTTACAAAACCTTGAACTGTCTAGACAACACCATAAAAGCCGAGGATCTAAACAGCTTAATTGGGTTATATTATACACCTTCTGGTGGGGGAAAAAGAGATTTCCGCAATGTGCAATAAAGGAAAGGAGTGAGAAAAGAATTTGGCTTTTTGAATGGAACCGAGTGGGTCTCATTACACTTGGCTTCTAGTAAAGGCAAAAGTAGGCGAGTAAGTAAAAAAAAGACCCCAAATTAACCCCCTCCCCAAAGATGAAATCGCAGGGAAGGATCAGTAAAAATAAAAATTGAAACTCTTTAGCAAGAAAAACATAAGTGTCTGCCTTTGAACTTCCAAAATGTCAAGGTCATCACCTTTAACCTTTCTGAATAATTAGGCGCCTTAAGGTTCCTCTGTTATTTTCAACCACCACCCACTCTCTCTCTTTCTCTCTGTCTCCCTCTCTCTCATACACACACATCCACACCACACACACACACACCACACGCGCGCGCACACACACACGCACACTTATTACTGCATAGCTATCCATATTAGCAGATGCATCACGCAAAGACAATGTCAACTGTCATTGTGAATATTTCCCCGTCACTTCAAGTTAGCACATTTCCCCGATCTAATCGGTTAGTTATATCCATATATTTTTGATTTTCCTGCCCGATTCTTGCGCCCAGAAAATACATTAAAACCTTTTTCTTGCTTTATTAAGCCCCCAGGGTCTAAAATACTCAAATTAGCACAGCGGAATATAAGAGACCATGAGGTTTTTTTCAAGGAAAAATGATATTTCCAGCTAGCTCCGTTACAAATATATTTTATCAGGAAATATCCTAGAAATACACGCAGTTGTAAGCAACCACTAAACACGCTTGGCTTCACATTATAACTAAATTCTCAGAGCTCTTCCGGGTCTTATTCCAAGGACTCCGAATATTTTTGTTGTTGGTTTCATGTCCGTACTGTGCATTTAATAACTGATCCGAGCCTATGATTTTTTCCTGTAAAACTAAGGCATCACAAAGATGTGATCACAAAAACGAGCAGGCTAATAGAGCCGGTGTAGATTTTTACAGGCATAGCCGCTTGCAAGTGTTATTTTAAAAGAAAGAAAGAAAGGTAAAAAGTCAGGACAAAAGACAGAAAATCAGAAGACAAAGAAAGAGAGAAATCCATTATTTTAAGGTACCTAAATGCATCCAAATTGAAAATAAAGCCCAAGAGAAATGAATTCCCTTGTGCTTTGTCGCCAAATTCCACAGGAGGGCGCGCTCACGTTCGGTAAAGCGCTCAATAGTCCTGATGTTCAAGTATATTTTCCTCCTAATAATAATCCCACTCCTAATAAAATATCTAATATATAAGTAACGATAAGATTTCAGGGCTTTCGAAATGAGAAAATAAAGCATCAAAAAGATTTATTAAACAAATAACCCAGAGCCGTGACGTGCTCGAGAAATATGCCACATGACCAGAATTTTGGGGGGTCGTAATCTTTTGTAATGCATCGAGCTCTAAAAAATCCCATAATCCGAAGGGCGAAAATCCGTTGAATTCAGAATTCGTTCACTAGAGCCAAAATCTGTTTACTCCTTTTAGTGCAGCCTTAAAACCCAGAGAACAAGAATCCTATCAAAACCTGCGTTTCCTTTGCACAGCCCATCTTTAAACGGTTATTGCAAGTCTTTTGTTGAAGAGATGTCAACGTGCAGATAGCATTGTTTTAGAAATGCCTTTTATTTGAGCAGAAGTCGGGTTTTTTATTCTGGATATGCCTATTTAGGGGGAAATCAGAACGAAACCGCAGGGCAGCTATTTTTAATATCCGAACCTCACCTTGCCAGGGCACTGCTAAATAACAACCTCTCCCCTTAGAAATACTATAGAGATCAGGCAAAAGGAATGCAGATGTTTGGAAATTCAAGCTAACCCGCTGCATTTCCTGGAGATCCTCCAGCGGATTTCTATTTCATTTCTCCAAAGGCACACTTTGCGTGCTACCACCAAAGAGCAGGGACAGCTTTTTCTCTGCTTGTTTGCAGCAATCCCCTCGGACTAGGTAATGAGTGATCAGCCCTATTCCGCATTTAAAAAAACCCGACCCCGGCAAAGAATTTGTTGGCACTGTGTCTGCGAGGGTGGGTTTTTGTAGAAGTTCATTGTTAACAGTTTCCTAGAAATAGCCTTCCCGTCTGGAATAGAACGGCCCAGCCGCTTCTGCAAGCCTTGGGGGCGTAGGAGCTGAAGGTAGCGCGTTTTAACAGAAGCCAGACCACAGCCTCCCCCCTAAAGAAGTCCGCCCGCGAGATGGGCACCTCCGTTGCCAGAGGAGCTCGCGTGGCCACGGGTGGGTGGGTTGGTGGCTTTCAGATCTCGCCTGCTCCCTGCACTTCCTGGGCTTCTCCTTAGCGCTTTGCCCTCCTTCACCGGCCCTCCGGGAGGAATGGAAGTGGCACTGCAAGCAGAGATGCTGTCGATCAAACAATTAGTTGATTGGAATGCTGCTTTGTTCTCGTTGGAGTCATCGTGTAAACGTGATGGTGCGGGGGTTAGAGAGAGCCTCTGCTCTTAAAAAAAATAAAGGCTGCCCGCTCTTTCCAAATTTCTGTGGAGCTGGTCCTGCTGGAGAGCGAGAAGGGATCCGCGGATTTCTGGTGAAAGGCGAAGTCAGCCAGGAATCCCTGCAAAGATAAACATGCACTTGAAGGACCCAAGATCAGGGGCTAGACGGGGGCGTCTGGGCCGGTTTGCAGCTAGAATCCTAGACCCGGCAAGCAGACCCTGAGCTTTGCACGTCTGGGCACAAAGGGATATGGATAGGGACGACGCTTTGCTGTATGCTCACACGCTGCAAAAATAGAGGCTACCCTGCCGGAAAGGCGAAAGTGCTCTTTACCAGCTCCGGGCTCATAAAGGAGGTTTGCTTTATCAGCCCCAGTAATTCGGAAATCCAGAAAGGCACCCTTTTAAAAAATCCGAAGAATAGGAACAGTCAGCTAAGAAGTTGCTTCTTTCTCTGGAACCAGGACAGACGGAAAGCAGGGCACAGTGACAGTTGCATTATTAAAAAAAGAAAGGTCAGGAGATGGTGGTTAATTCCCGCCCCCGCCCCCCCAAATAAAACGGTTCTTCAATCGCTCTGCAATATAGCAACGAGAGATAAAATACACCGTTCACATTTTGAAAGGGTTCCTCAATAAAGTGCGGAAATCGACTACATTAAAGTAATATTGCTAAATACTTCCTAGGTTTCTGGCTATTTTAAAGCCAGCGATTTCTTGCAATATTTCTTGAACTGATTCATGCATCTGCGAAATATCCATCCTATTTCCGTACCCTGCCCCATCCCCCTTCAAAAAGGAGTCACGAACACTGCAAATTGCAGTTAGATCTGTAAGAAGCCTGGAGTGTCAGAATCCTGTCCGCAGGAATAGGGCGGAGGAGGGAAAGGGAATGAAAATCCAACTTCCCCGCGACATTTTCTAATCTCGAGTTTTTATTCCTAACATTTATTAAGGCAGAAAAGTGTAATGTCATCGTCTATTTTATTACGATTAGTCGTTTAGATATACATGGGCTCTTTTGTGGATCCTCCCCCTCTCCCTTGAAAAAAATTGGGGCTTTGAGATCAAAACCTTTATATTAATGTAGATTGTATATCTCATTAATTGCACAATATTGATTTATTTATTAATGTTAATTACTTTATTCCATCTTAATATGATTTAAAGCGACAGTGACATTAAATAAGGCACCATTTCCCCAAAGACTATGCCATGTTTATTCAACTTCTATTTACATCAGACTTAAACTTTCTTAAGGTTCCTTTTTTTCCTTCCCCCCAAAATCCTGTCCTCCTTCATGTCCGGTTTTTAAAAAGTCGTGATTTATTACGATCAAAAGTTCTGAAGGAGCTTTAGGACGTCCCTAAATGAAATATATATTTTTAAATGATAATCTGAGTTACCTATAGGTATGGAAGGAATTCCTATTTTCATTTAAAATCAAGGAAACGGTACATATAATTAGGAGCCAGCCAGTCAGCTCATTAAATAGACCAGACGCTGCAGCGCAGTTAAGCACTAGGTTATTGTTTTAACTTTACCATTGGGCAAAATCCCCAGCAAAACTCTGAGATAGATAATACTTCAATTGGGATATTTCTGGGAGACTCTTCTAAAAGTGTAAATAAAGATTATGAAAGACCATTTGATGGGCATAAAATTCCTGATTAGATTTAACAGTCAAGTCTTAAACTGCTTCAAGGAAAATAGTATTTTGTTTCTTTAAACTCTGTGGGTTGTCTGGACTGTTGTTGAAAAAGAGGAAATTGCTAGAAAGCAGGGGGAAAAATACAGTCCTCAAGCAGGGAGCATCGTGAACTCCACGGCAGCTGGCTCCTGAGCTCAGACAAATCTTAGCAATGGCTCTGATCATGATCTCAAATATCTTTTTTTTTTTAAGGAAAAAAATCCCCCTTTCTATCCTAGCTCTTCAAGGGCGCTCAGACCTGTGGGGTGAGGCAGAGAGGCAGGCAGGGAGCAGGCGAGGCAGAGAAATCTTTAAAGCAGCTAATATTCTGAAGGTAATATTTAAACTCTCCGGTAACACAGAAGCTTTAGACTGAAGCTGTAAAAGACACTGGCTCTTAACCTGACAATGATGTTGTATTTGAACAGCTGCGATAAGGTTTTAAAAGGTCTGTCTCATTGCCACAGCGAAATTTTAAATAGGGTTATTGTTTCCAACAATGTAAAGTGGGGCGAAAAGTGAGAATCATTCAAACGTCAGGAATTAGGATAAAATTCCAGTTCCCGTTGGTGTGATATGCGAGCAGCAACTCTGCTTTGTGGCAGAGACGCAGTTTAGACGCCTTTTCACGTGCTGCTTGTTCTTAGATAGCTGGATATTTTCTTAAAGACTAAAAAATAAGTGTTTGGGTGTTGCAAAGGCCCAAAATAAATAGACCAGATGAACCTGAAACCAAATTTATCAACAAGTCCACTTTGCCTCTGTGTAGGTCCCTGGCAGCTTTAGCCTTAGACCAGAAATGGGGGAGTTTGAAAGTAATCAACAAACAAAGATAAGAAGCGTAAACTGTTTGTTCCGTTGCAATTCTTAGCGGAAGAGCCCGGGATGTCCAAGCAGTGGTAAAGTGTGGGGGAAAGTCCCAAACACATCCCAAGTGTCGGGCAAGAAAAGTCTGTTTTGTTAAGTAAGCAGTTACTGTTGCCTTGTGTCATTTATTTTTAATATTCAAACTGCATTTATCATTCTCCTAAAAAAAGAAAAAGAAGAAGTTGCTTGAACAGTTGTAATAAAACTCGGAGTTTTCTATATGTTTTTAAATGAGGAATACTACAGAAAGGAATTTATCTTTATGGTTCTTTCAGTATCTAGGGCAAGTATTTTTTTTTATTTTTTTTTTTTGCCCAAGCAGAGTGAGAGAGAATTGTAAAATAATTTTAGGAATCTGGTGTAACTATAAAACTCATCTGATGACAAAAGTATAGCTTTTAATATTTGACGATTTGTGTTAAAACAAAAATTGACCTTCTTGGTTAGTAGCGAGGAAAAAAATCAATAGTATAATTTTCAATAATTCATAACGCGAACGCCATTATGCTAAATCTTAACTATTAATCTTGTCCTTTACAAAGTCTCGATTGATTTGTTAATAAAATATCTTCCCGTGTGTGGCAACAGAGGGTATAACTCTTTAAAAAGCTTCAGAAGCAAGAAAATTACCAAGTAGCCCAAGAATGTAGATGAGAATTTTATTGATCGCCCTGATTCTTCTTAATATGTATTAATAAATTCCACAACCTTTTGTACCTTGCACTTGTCAGGAACCAATGCTTTTACAAAATCCATAAAAGGAAAACATATTTTTCTTTGCATAATAACCAAATGACACCTTCGGATTTCTCACACGCTTCAGCACATCCAGTTGCCTAAAACTTTTAAGGTGGTGTGTGGTTTTTGTGATCAGGTTTATGAGTATGAAGGGAAAGTGGGGAGAAAGCTCCTTTCTCAAGCAGTGAGCTGGAGGGGCGGTTGCTCACAGGACAAATTGCTTGCAAATAATTGTCTTCTGCACGAAACTGCACAGGGTCTTGAAGTCATGGGCGTTCGTGCGGTCAGAAGAAACCACTTATTTCCGCGCAAAAAGGAAAGCACCCGACATTTACCCTTGCACAAAAGTCTGGGGGGGTCTGCTTATGTACATGCCACTGTTTTTTCGTGGCTTTATGGCTGCAAGGATCTGTTTCGTGCTAGCCTCCTCGTCTCTTTCGACCCACGGACAGCGAGCTGCCAAGCTTTCGGCGAATTCGGACTCATCCTGTGTGTAATAATAATAAAAAAATAAAATAAATAAAGCCCCTTGTTTTAAATCAGCGCAGTGCGCCAGGGATGCTTTGCAAGGCTTCTGCATGGAGGGAGCACTTTCCCTCTGACGTTCTAGATGTCGCTGTTGACCACACTTGAGATGCAGCCGGGACTGTCCCGGGGAGCACGTGACTCGCGGGGAGGTAGCGGCTCAAGGCCATTTTCAAATCTCATTGGCTTGGTTGTCATGTGGTTGTGCAGAGGCATCCACAATTACACAGGGAATGTTTTCCTAGAGATGTCAGCCTACAAAGGACACAATCTCTCTTCTTCAAATTCCTCCCCAAAATGTCCTTTCCAAACAGCTCTCCTGCTGCTAATACTTTTTTAGTAGATTCTTTGATCAGTGCCTGTAGAAGTGACAGTTTTTATTCTAACAGCGCCAGCATGTACATGCCACCTAGCACAGACATTGGAACTTATGGAATGCAAACCTGTGGACTTCTACCGTCTCTGGCTAAAAGAGAAGTTAATCACCAAAATATGGGTATGAATGTACATCCTTATATACCTCAAGTAGACAGTTGGACAGATCCGAACAGATCTTGTCGAATAGAGCAACCTGTTACACAGCAGGTGCCCACTTGTTCCTTTACTACAAATATTAAAGAAGAAAGCAATTGCTGCATGTATTCTGATAAGAGAACAAAACTCATTTCTTCAGAAGTCCCTTCCTACCAGAGGTTGGTCTCTGAATCATGTCCCATTGAAAATCCCGAGGTTCCTGTCCCAGGATATTTTAGACTGAGCCAGACCTACGCCACTGGGAAAACCCAAGAGTACAATAATAGTCCTGAAACGAGTTCAACTGTAATGTTACAGTTAAATCCTCGCGGCAGCTCCAAACCGCAGATATCTTCTCAACTTCAGATGGAAAAGAAAATGAATGAAAACCCGAACAACCAAGACAACTCAGCTAAAGTCTCTCAAGTGGAAAGTCCAGAGCCAAAGTCCACTTTGCAAGAGGAAAGGAGCTGCCTGGCTGAAGGCTCTGTGTCCAGCCCAGAAGTACAAGAGAAGGAAAGTAAAGGTCGGTATCGTACAGTTTAAACCGTAACGTGGTATAACTCGAACACGCCAGCATCATAAAACACAGTATAATATACTAACAAGCATTACAGCCATAACATTTAATGATAAGCAGCTACCGGGCTGCAGGTGCTGTGTCTCTCTGAAGATTTTAGAAGGGGAAAATGCTGCACAAAAGATTTTTGCTCATATCTCCATGTCTTTGCATGCATCTAGCCTCTGTGAAGTCACAGAATTGATATTTTATTCTCCTTAATGTAGTCCAGTCTCAGACAACCACATTCCTTTAAAAAGCAGGTCTGGAGGTTGTAAAATACGACCAAGGCAACTTTTCTCTTGGAATATTTTGCTTGAATATTTTCACTGAGCCTAATTGTGGTTTGAGTGCTTTGCAAGTTAATTATGGTCCTATTAAAATTGGGGGAAAGGGGTGCTGCAAAGCTGGATAAAGTTTTAAACAAACGTACAATTAAAGCAAGAGCCCGCTCTCTGGTTGTGGAAAAGTGCAATATTTTAATGTGGTGCTTTCGACAGTCTGGGTTTGGTCTTAAAAAGTGCAACATTATTCTGACAAGTATTAAAGAGCTTCAAGAGGTTGCTAACTAATTGCATTTTCCTTTTATAAAGACTCAAAAGCCTTAATTTCGACCGGGAAGTGGTGGAGTATTAAAAAAACGGGGGAAAAATACCTTCTGAAAATGTACTTTGCAACCTCTAGGTCGATTTTTATCCAATATGTGCATATATTTTTGTATATGTATGTCATTTATATTTACCCAACCAGGTCCAGTTTTATCTGGGACCAATTTCTTTCTAATGGCAAAAAAAATCTGAAAGGGAAATGAAAGAAAAATATCCGTGGCTGAGGGTGTTGATTTCAAATGTGATAATTTTAGCTGGAAAAAAATTGCTCCTACCTGCTTCTCCATCTGTTTGTGTGATTCGACATTATGATAGAGAGGAAGCTGATCCCAAATATATTGTGTTAATACTTTTTTAATTGAGAGATTTTCTTAGCAAGTGTTTTATAAACCCAGTACTGTCATGGACAGCCTAGCCCCGTTAAAATGTAAGCATTGGATTGATGGCAGGTTAAATATTGTTCAGATGTTAAATGCTAGTTGAAAACTTTAAATGGATTTTTTTTAAAGAGGGCTGAAAAATCCAAAGAAGAGTGCATCGTGTTATCTGAACTATTTAACCTGAGTCTGGCAGCGATTACAAAATTATTCCAGTGTACACACCTCATACTAGCAGTGTTTAATCCTACATTTAACATATCTGCCAGACTCTATAGAGGAGGGTTCATGGCCAAGGGTATACTTTAACAGCCTGAGGTATTTTTGATTTTTTTTTCTTCTTCTTTGATTTTGATAGAGGAAATCAAGTCTGATACTCCAACAAGCAATTGGTTAACTGCAAAGAGTGGCAGAAAGAAGAGGTGTCCTTATACTAAACATCAAACACTGGAATTAGAAAAAGAGTTCTTATTCAATATGTATCTCACTCGAGAGCGCCGCCTAGAGATCAGTAAGAGCGTAAACCTCACTGACAGGCAGGTCAAGATTTGGTTCCAAAACCGCAGAATGAAGCTCAAGAAGATGAGCAGGGAGAACCGAATCCGAGAACTGACCGCTAATCTGACCTTCTCTTAAACCGTAAACCTGGGGTTGAAGTGAGAAATGGGCACGGCACCACCAGTTGCTAAATGCAAGACTGACTTGGAGGGGGAAAAAACAAACCTTCATTTTTCATTTTTTTCTGATAGAATGTGACTTTTTGTCCTTCTTTTAGTGCTGCAAGTGAATATGTATTACTATGATGAGTATATATATATATATCTGTGTGTATATATATATATATATATATATATATATATAAACCTAGCACGTGTAATTTATTTTTTTTTCTCATCGTAATGCAGGGTAACTGTTATTGAACGTTATCATTTGGTCTTAACTTATTGGAACTGTCGAACATCCAAACAATGTGACTTTTTCATGTTTTTACTAACAAAATGGTATTTATGTGGGGCTATTACACGGGCCATAACATTTTGAATACATTCAGTACGTTAAGAGAAAAAGAAAAAACTTTTGGGGGAAAACAAAGCACATTACAATGTAACTATCCTCTCGAATGAACTTAGACATTGTCCTTCGTCAAATGGATTCTTGAGTCCTTCTCCATTGTAGACATTTTCTTGTGGTGCATATGTGGTATAGTAGTGATTATACAACAGCGATATGTCCTTCTTGTGCATGTTCTACTCGCATGTATAAATGCAATAAACTCTGTAAACTACTGCGGTTGCTTTGGCTCTCTACAAATGTTTAAAAGTGCAGATGCAGGTTGGTTTCCCGGTCCTTCTTTACCAGCAGCTGTTTGGGTCGATGTAGCTTCTTTTCTCTGTTATTTTTCTTTGTGTGTGTCTGGTATTTGGGGGAGGGGGTGGACCGGGGGTGGAAAATAATGTACATCTAATTCATTTATAATTGTGACTGTAAACAACTGATTCATTGAACAAATATTGTGTAGTCGTTCTCAGTCTGAAAAGTGAATGCAAAAAAAAAAAAAAGGATGCTAAAATGTTATCACCTAAACTGGACATCCTCATCCAATCAACTCATATATGGTAAGTGATAAAAAAAACCCTCTCTCGTACAAGCTGTCAGCAATATGCGTGTCATTTTATTTGACGTTAGCATGTTGATTTTAAAAATAACAGTCCTTGTGTGCTCACAACGTGTAGAGTTTGATTTCTCGTCCTCAGTTGCTTCCTTAAAAATGCAACATACGAAACGCAAAGCCAGAGCTAAATAAATACTCCAAAGTTCAGATCTTGGTCATCTCTGGGGTCTCAGAGCCTTGCAGAGGGGGAACCCAGTTCCCTCGACCTCTGCCAGGGTTGCGTGTTTTTAAGCAGAAAACATTGGGGGGGGGGGGGGGGCACGAAATTGCGTGGAGGAGAGCGTGAGTCTCGCCAGCCCTACTTCTGTCAACCGGCACCATTTTTGTTTGCTCGAGAAGTCGTTTTATTTCCCGCAATTGCATGTCAGTAGCACACATCAGGATAATTCAGTTCTCCCCTCTTAGACCTTTCTGTAAAGTGTTGGTAAAAAAACGTTATTAGCAGCCACTTTACCTTGCAGAGCGAGCAGGGGGCAGATATTCGAAACAGAACTGCAAATGCCTTGCAAATGAACATGACTCCCAATTGAAGTCCAAATGCTCGAACATGCTTTCACCTTCAAACAGTATTGGAAAAACAGTGTGGAGACAGCCTGCTCTCCCAACCCAGCTTCTAAACAACACACACCCCTCCTCTCCCCAGGCAGTTTCAAAATCAAGAAATTAGATCCAAGAGCCTGCCAAGGCGCCCCTGCTCCATGCCACGAAGACGGGGCAGGCTGCATATGGTGATATTACATTTTGCTCGCTGTCGCGGGGATTTTTGTTAGACAAATACTCTTCAAAGCACTCACTTCGCAGCACTGGGTAAAACGTAGGTGTATTTTCCTCAAAGCAAAGCACAAGCAGTTGGAGGCTAAAGAAAGCCGGGGGTACTTCCGTGTGCTGTATTTACCCTGACTTGAAAATGCCCCTGCTAAAAACAAGGACCTTCAGCGGATTCAGTGCTACGTGTAGTTGAACATCCCTTTCTTTTCTTTTCACTCAAGGGGTCTCGACACATCACGCCAGAATTTGCAGTGGTGGGGATATAATTAGATGGCTACATACCAAACGCTTAGTAGATGAAGACGTTCATTTGAACCTGCCTGCCTGATCAGTTTATCTCTGTGGATAATTAGGTGCAATCCCTGAGTACGAAACAAACTGCGTGTGGAGAGCAAATAAAGCCGGAGCACGCGAACGCGAAGGAAGATTTTAGAGCCAAAACGCAAAAAACCCAGCGTCAGAGAACAATAAATCACTAAATAAACAGGAATTTCAGCCCCTTCCTTACACTAGCCAGTGAGTAGGAAATGTTTTCCTCTGTGCTTTTGTGTGATATTCTCAGGGAGTTGCGTTGTGGGCTATGAACTAACTGTGTGCATTTTCTTCAGATTCCAATACATCCACCGTCAGTCTGTCTGGGGAACAGAGCTGTGCTGCCGAACCTGGGTAATTTAGCTGGAAATCCTCACCAAATATTCTCTCGGGGCGGGGAGAGGAGAAGCCTAGCAGAAAATCCCAGCGAGGCATTTCACGTCAATAAAGTGGCTTAAGCAACATTTATCCTCCCTACATTATTTTTGGAGGAGGGCGAACCCCTGGCGAGAAGTGTTTTGCTTGGTTAGGGACGTGTGCGAAGCTGCCGGCTGTGCGTAAGGCTGCAAAAGAGCAAAACACTTTCTGGCCAGAGAGCTGTCTCTCGCCTGCTCACCTCGCAGGGGTGTTTTCAGCTGTGGTTTTATTGATATCTGTGCTGGGTTTATCAGGGATTTCGTTTGGAAAGCGTTCGCCGACTGTCCCTTCCTCAAGCTGCGAAGGGACCAGCATGCCTAACACAATGAGCTTGGCCACAACTGAGCTCCAGAGCCCCGAAGTTTCCCAAATAGAGGAGCATGTGTTGAGCAACACGTCAGTGGTGCGGGGAGACACAGGCTTTGCTGTTCCATCAGTCCATTTTATTAGGGGCACATTAATCTATAATCAAATACACCTCATAAAATTTTTATTGAAAGACATAAAATCATTACAGAGGTCTTCCACCTGTTTTAAAACAACACAATGGGCATCTCTCTTCAGCGACGACCCCCCCCCCCCCCAGGGCCCTTTTTTTTGACCCCCCCCCCCCCCCCCATGGACGCTTTATTTGAACAGGGGGAAGAGGGGGGGGAGAAGAAAAGGCAAGTCCCTGCCCTGAAATATGGAAGTCACCACAGAGTGCTTTACTGTAACATGTCTCTGCCTGGCGAGGAGCCGCTGCACTCAGTGTTGGCTCTGGCTGCGGTGCTGTTTGCAGGCAAGACCCCCCCCCTTTCCCGGAGGGTTTTCTCAGCGGACTGGAGCCGGATCCGACAGCCGAGGCCACGCCCGCTCGGGCTCCCGCGGGGCAGGGCGCCAGCCCCGGGGAGCGGCGCGCAGGGGCCGCCCGGGCCCCGCGCCCAGCACCCACTTGAATTGGGCGGTGTTGTTGTTGCTGATGATTTTTTTTTAATCACAGCAGCCCCAGTTTAGCGGATTGATTTACTCCCAGTATTGGTAAATATGATCACGTGGGCTCCGCAACCAATGGTTGAGGCTCGCAGTCTGCAAAATACTACGATTGTTCTCAGGCAGGGCATCAGCTACAGTTAACAGTGTAACCTTTTCTATGACTAAGAGGGAGCCTAAAAATGTCGTCTAGTGGCACCATAAGTAACTATTATGTCGATTCTCTCATAGGCCATGACAGCGAAGAAGTTTTCGGGAGTAGATTCGCCCAGGGAGGTCACAGTGCGACCTCGAGGCCATCAGGTGTGGCAGAGAGTTCAGATTTTGCCTCCTGTAGCTTTGCGCCAAAATCCACCGTGTTCTCCACCTCCTGGTCCACGGTGCATCCTCAGCCGTCCGCGGCAATGACAGGGCTCTACCACCCCTACACGCACCAGTCCCAGTTAGGGGCAGGCGACACGGGCAGATACGTGCGCTCCTGGATAGAGCCCTTCCCGGGCTACCCCAGCAGCTCCAGCGCCAGCTCCTCCAACGGGCGCCACTACGGGATAAAGCCTGAGACGGGGGCAGCTGCCTCGTCCTCCACCACCTCCTCCTCCTCCTCCTCCTCTTCCAAAAGGACTGAGTGCTCCTCGGCACGGGAGTCCCAGGGGATCAGTGCGCCCGAGTACACGAGCAGCCCCTTCCTGCAGGAGCCCCGGGAGAAGGCGGCTGCAGGCAGCGGCAGCAGCGCGGAGCCTCCTGGCTGCAGCCACAACCCTGGCTGCAGCCACAACCCCAGCCCCAGCAGCGAGCTGAAGGAAGAGAAGCAGCAGCAACTTGACCCAAGTAAGTAAAAAAAAAAAAAAAAAAAAAGAGAGAGAGAGAGAGAGAACGAAATCGCCCCCTTTGATTTATTGCCGAAACCTGTAAGGCTCCAATGTGCAAAACTGATAGTTTTACTAACCTATAAAAACGTCTAGACGCCTACCCCAGCGCAGCAGCAACAAGCACCCATAAAGGCTTCCCCATAACCACCTACCATCAAGACATCGTTTGTACAGTAAACAGACTGGGGCACCGAGGCTTTTATGATAATTCCCCCCCAAGTTGTGAAAACAGTCCATCCTTCGTTAAATTAATTTAACGACCTCTCTCTCCCCCCCCCCACCCCACCTCACTCCCGTCTCCCTCCCGCTTCCCTTTTTCCAGATAACCCTGCAGCAAACTGGATCCACGCTCGTTCAACGAGGAAAAAGCGTTGTCCCTATACAAAATACCAAACTCTGGAACTGGAAAAGGAATTCCTCTTTAACATGTACCTCACCCGAGACCGCCGTTACGAAGTAGCTAGGATTTTAAACCTCACAGAAAGACAGGTCAAAATCTGGTTTCAGAACAGAAGAATGAAAATGAAAAAGATGAACAAGGAGAAAGGAAATAAAGGAGACTAGCGCCGGGGGTGGAAATGCACGGGGGGGGGGGCTGGGTTTTTATTTGTTTTTCCATCCCCCAGCGACCCCAGATGCAATTTTTTTTCTCTCCCCCCCTTTCGAACTTGAAATCAATCTGGTCTTTTTTAGCTAGAAGTGAGCTGTGGTCGATGTCGGGTATTTTTGGAAATCTGTCTTGCTCGCCAATGTGTTTCTAAAAGTTGCTTCATTTCCCTCTCTTCCTCCTTTCCCAAAACGGTCGGTTTCTAATATTGTGAGTGCACGGTAGCTTTATCTGATGTTAAATGTTTGCCATGTTTCTTAAAAGTGGTGTAGTCTAGATAGTCACTTTGCCAAAGTAAAGGTAAGGGACAGAATTATTAAGGACGATAATACAACTATGTATTAAATTACAGTTACTGCAATCCATGGCGCTATTGTGTTGTCCATGACGTATTAAAAGAAGCTATAACCCAGAACCTCTGCTTTCTAGCTCTGAATTTTGCTCTTTACACTAGATGCCACGGTGAGGCAATGAGATTCCCCCCCCCCCCCTTAGTGCACTATTTAGGAGGTTGTGTCATACTTGAAGCAGTTTTCAGTAGGCCTAACATGTCCTGATCCCTCGGGTAGTTGGAGTTCTTGATACTGATAAATGTTGTATTAGCCATCACATGTTTCTAACTAGAGACCTGTTGTGATTGTTGTCACTTATTACATAATAAAGTCTGACCTGATCAGATGAAATCACTGCAATCATCAAAGAAATGTGTGCATTCGTCTTCTTTTTATGCCACAGAGAAAGAGTCTTGTGTGGTGCATATGAAACAACAAATCCATGATTTCCTCAGGGTCTGGGAGTCTGGGTCCTGCACAGCCCCAGCAGTTACCCGCGGGTGACTTTGGCTAATCTATCATAAAAAAACAGGGTTTTCAAAAAGCAACAGAGACATTGATCTTTCGTTTATTTCACACACAGGAACTTGGAAAACATATCACTACACCTTTCATATCCAAATGAAAACTGTCTCCAAGTAGACCCTAATCCAGAAGAATATCTGAAGAAATAAAAGCAAACTCCAACCCCCTAACCTAGTCACATTTTGTCTATGATCGTCAGTAAACACCTACTCTAGAAAGTAAATCATAAAGGGCCTGGCTTCAGTTATATGTTGCAGATACGCCTACTACATGATCTTTCTTGAAATATGTTATATACAAGTTGTCTTTCAAAAAATTAGTGAGGTTTCACGTCTGATCCCTTGGAATAATTCAGGAAATATTTCCGAAATAGCCCTCCACAGGCAATGATTTAAGATGATGCATGCTTTCTTAAATCTCCCCCGTCCCTATTTCTAATCTCGGTGCTATTTAACCTGAACAACTCAGAGACTCGGAATGGACACATACCACTACCAAGTTATCAGCTCGGGATGTGCGTGCGGGTCTGTTTAGCAACCAGTCTCCTGCTTTCAGCATTTATAAACACAGAGGACTTTATCAGGATAATTAAGATGAAGTTCATTGTAAAAAATGCTTTGTTTAAAGAGCAACTATTAAAATGAAGGATCCGTAAATATTTATGAGCAGTTCAGTTAATTTAAGATTCAGAAGAGTTGCAGAGACCTGGTTTTTAACGTTTTTACCTCTGTTAAAAAAGGCAAAGGAGCAGAGTATTAGGAAAAGGTGTTGCATGGATTCCCCATCCATTGTCGACCCTATACCTATAATTCTTTTAAAACAGGAAGAACCGAGGTATAATAAAACCATTGAGATGGCTAGACGTCTGGACCTAATGAGTTTACGATATGCTATGGCGCTTTTCTTTGAAACCATCTTATTTTGATGTTTGTGTTTGTTAGAAGAAAACAAAAATGCAGACAACCCAGGTCTTAAAATCTGGACTATAAATTTCAACATGTCAGCGTTGGGCCAAGGCAGAGCAGGCAAGGAAAGACGCTAAGGTCGAAACATAAAGCGATTTCTTTAAAAAAATCAATGCATTTGTGGAAATATATTTATAGAAGTGTGATTCGGTGATTAATCCTACTGCAAGCACATGCATGTTTTGGAAAATAGCATTGTGTATTGATTGATCTGTAACTAATGTCACTAAACCGTATTATTGCAAGAAGGATACTTCATTTTGTGGATTTTATCAGAGTGCTGGGAAGATACTGAAATCAAGCCCTTGCAAGATAGGTCGAACCTGATTTTATAATTTTTGAGTCACGAAGGCAGAATCACACTTGTCATTGTTTGCATGTTGCTTCTCTGCTTATTTCAAAATGGCAGGCGGAAAAATAGGCATTTGAAACAATTAGGCGGCCTCCAACTTCCACTGAAACAAAGTATTCACCAGGGCATCGCAACCCCACTCTAATTTCCGTGTGTCGTCTGTGATTTAAAAATTAAAATATCAAATCATGCTATTACAACATAACTAAAACTTGGACGGAATGGCATGTGAGGGCTAAACAAAAGAACAGTCTTCCGTTTCGTCTGCAGTGCAAATGTATATAATCAGATCAAAAACAAGTTCAAGGCGGGGAAATTCTGAAGTTGAAAATATCAGATAATCGTTGTGCAGTAGGTAGAGAATCGGGATCAAAATCGTGATAGCAGCGGACCGCAAAGACTGGCTTAGTAGACATCTACTTCTTTTTTCCTGCCTGTCTTGTGTGAAGGGGACACTTATAGTTTACATTTAGTCAGTTGTGGGGATTAAAGGATGGTATATCTATGCTAAAAAGACATGGCACTGTGAATTTTGGGTAAAAGGCTTTTCTGTGACTACTAGACGTAGGATTCAGGCTATATACCACGGTCTGTACAACCTCCTTTTCTCTATGTGAAAACTGCTGCTATATACATTCTTTGGGTTGGGTATAAGCTGTGGAAATGACTTCGGAGGTTGAATGAGGAACATAAGAGCAAGTACGACGGTAAATCATCGAATCCAAAGGTAAAAAAAAAAAACCCAGCTACTTTTGAATCGAAGTAGAGTAAATATGTATACACCAAGAGTGAAAGCCGTCTGATTCCGATCAAGGTTGCATTTGACCACTAGAGAGCGCTATTGCTCCATTTTATGAGGCCTGAATTTTAATGTCTGGTTTTCGAGCGGGACATTTTATTAATGTATATAATATATAATCCCACTTTTAATCATGATTTTGATGTTTGTAACCAAAAATAAACACGGGGGAATATTCTTTATTCTGATCTAAAAAGATAGATTAGGGAAGCTTGCACGATCGGTTCTTTGGAGCTGATAGGAGGTCCCCGACTACACGGGCATGACACCACATCTGGTGATA
Source organism: Alligator sinensis (assembly GCF_000455745.1). Lineage (NCBI taxonomy): Eukaryota > Metazoa > Chordata > Crocodylia > Alligatoridae > Alligator > Alligator sinensis. The sequence continues at coordinate 3,058,824 of NW_005841969.1, forward strand.
TCAACCCAGGATGTGGAAACGAACACGTTTCTCCGGGCTGCTTCTTCTCGTTGCCTTACATTTAAATCTTGACAAATACACTGATCAACATCCCTTGCCTAGCGGTTAAGCGCTGCAAAATAAAAACCAGATGTAAGGCCGTTGGGTTGGGCCTGCTGTGGAAGAGGGCTGTCTGCGAGTCTGGTTTTTAAACTAAAACTGAAAGTGCTCGAAGCTCTGAACAGCCCCTAAGCAAATGCCTCGTGTGTCCTTTGGATCGATCCCCAGGCTCTTGGCATGTGAACCTGAGGTTTAGAGAGATCAAGGGTGACGGAGGTAAGGAGCTCATTTGCAAATGATTCACTTTGTCGCCGAAATGGGGATCTTGTCCCTGTGCTTTCCCGACAAAAGAGAGAGAGAGAGGGATTGGTGAGGTCAGAACTGGAGTCTGTTTTCCTTAATACGAAACACACGTTTGAGTTTTGTCTGCCCGCTCATCTGTGGGCAATAATATCGATGGGATTAAGGAATAAAACGCGTTCACGTTTGGAGTGAATCACACCGGTTTATTGGAAGGGAAGGCTCTGCACGGCCGCGTGGCTTGCCGCACCCAGCAGGCCCAGTCCGGCCCGGCCTCCCCCTCCGCCCGTCCCGGTGCAGGGGCCGGGGCTTGTTCCGCTTGCCCGGTGCCCGCTCTGCTGCGGTGTCGGGCAGAGGCTCCCGCACAGCCCAGGCTGGGTAGGGCAGGGCCCGGCCGCTGCGGTGTCCTGAGTAGCCCCGAGAGACGGGCCCGGAGGCAGGGAGCCGTGCTGACACGCTGGCGAGGGCGGGCGACACCCAGGATCATTTCCAAGGCCGTGTCTGGTCACGGGGCTGAACCTCTCCCAGGCTGCTCCCAGGCTGCTCGCAGGGCTTATTCCATCTGCCCGTCCTCGGCGGGCTCGTGCAGGCCTGGCCCGGGCTGCTGTACCGGGTCCGGTGCAGAGGTGGGGCCCCCTCGGCCTGGGCTCTGGCTCCCTGCAAACAGAGCGCGGGGAAGAGCAGTTAGCGGGGCAGGAGAGCGGGGCGGGGGATTGGGATGCTCCTGGATGGAGCCACGAATGCTCCCTCGATTGCCACGAGAGGCTCACGCGTGGGGTCGGCCCTTCCCCGCGCTCCGCTCACAGCCGGGCACTGGGGTCGGCGTGGCACGCCCGCAGCCTCCCCTCTCTAGGGACAGGGTCCTGCCTCCGAGGGTGCCCACGGGGGCTGCAGCAGGCTCAAGGCCAAGGCGCTCGGGTCACAGGCGGGATCGGGGCCCTGGATCCGAGCCGAGGGGCAGAGCGGAGCGGGAACCAGCCGTGCTGGGCCCGGGGCGGCCCGGGAAGGGGGCTCAGCGCGACCTGCACACCCAGAAATGCCCGGCCCGTCCCGGCCTCTGCATCGCCTCCCGGCCTCCTGGGAACATTATGCCCGAGCTCGGACTCCGTCCCCCAGCGATGCTAATGCTCCCCCATGCATTTTTTCCCCTGCTTCGCTAACGTCGTCCGCCAAGGGTGAAATGATGGGAAGGATATTCATGGGCATGATTTCCATTAAGTAGCAATTAACCTGGGAGCCGCTGCCGGGCCTGCCCTGCGTCAAGGGTAAATGTGCATCTCATTTCCACGCCGCCTGCCCGGGGCTGGGGCCGGGCCGGCCCGCTTGGCGCTGCTCTGCGTTGTGTTGCGCTGTGCTGTGTTGTGTTGCGTTGTGACGCGGTGCCTC
>NW_005841969.1:3061577-3062901 GCF_000455745.1 Alligator sinensis
TCTATCGCCCGCGTCCTGCAACCGCGACGGCTTATGATAATAAAATCATACAGTAAGAAGCCCCTGGTCTGCGCTTCCCCCGCACCCCACTCCGCCACGGCAGAAGAGGCTGAAACGCAGACACAGGGCATAAATCAGAGGAGGCCGGAGCCGGCTCCCGATTAAATATGAATTGGGGAGAGGGGGGGGGGGAGATTTCCAGTTACCGGATAACACAATGACCAGTAAGCGCTGGGACGGAATGGAAGGAGAGGGGCCGATCCTGCCTGCAGCTCCTGTCTTGCCCTGCCCATCACTATCCCGGGGTAGTCCCGCGCGGGCCGGGCAGCTCACCTAGGCGGTAGCCCAGCTAGCAGGACGTGGCTTGTGTTCACCTCCCGCCCCCCCTCCCGCCCCCCGCTCTTTACTTTGCGAAAAAAAACCCAAACCAAACCAAACCAAAAAATCCCAAACAAAACCCTGGTGTGTTTTTGTTTTAATCAGCAGCTCCCGGTAGGAGGAGAGGAAGACAGACCTACAGCCGCTTCCAGACTTTAGAGCTGGAAAAGGAATTCCTTTTTAACCCTTATCTAACCAGGAAGAGGCGCATTGAGGTCTCCCACGCACTAGGACTCACCGAGAGGCAGGTAAAGATCTGGTTTCAGAACAGGAGGATGAAGTGGAAAAAGGAAAACAACAAGGACAAATTCCCGGCTTCCAGACAGGAGGGAAAGGAAGAGGAGGCCAAGAAGGAAGCACATGATCGGGAAGAGGACAGAGGCGAAGGCCAGAAGAATTGAGGTTCTGCCTTTCAGGTCGGGAGGGAAAGACTTAACTCAAAGGCCGGTCCGAGCTCAGGCTGCGAGCTCCGGCTCGGCTGCCTCGCCTTCTCCGCTTTCGTGTCTTCGTTTTCGTACCCTACGTGGCACTATCTCTTCACTAAACAGCTGCTCCGCTCTTCTGTACGTGGAAATCCGATACCAAATTTGTAGCCAGTTCTTTTTAATGAGACGTTTCCGATGTGATTGAAGTGAAACTTCCCAGTGATCCGCACCCACACGCGCAGCTTCCGCGAGGCTTTATTAATCAAACAAGTGCACTTGTACTAGGCTAAACCTTCTTCCTTTTTCGTTCTTCTCTTACGCTGAATAAATTAAAAAAAAATAATCATTTCTTTGCGGGGGGGGGTGATCTTAGGGAAATATTTACCTTCTATTACGGATATTTGATTGAAATAAACGAAACTTATTGGCACGCACAGCTAAACTGTTGTAATTCACTGCCTCCTTCTCCCTAAGCCCGGCTGCCATTCCCACCCCCCACCCCACCCCACCCCCAGCACCCG
>NW_005841969.1:3062917-3065140 GCF_000455745.1 Alligator sinensis
CGGCCAGGGCGTGGGCCGAGTGGTGGGGCGGCCCTGCCGGTGCGGGGGGATTCACTTAGTGGCAGGTGAAGCCTGTTGAAAGCGACTCTCCCAGGCCGAGCCCCTGCTCCTGCTCCCGTGTCACACGCGGGAGATCGGGGGCATCGGGCCCTGCTTGCATTGCCTCCGGCCCTGCGGCCCTGCACCCTGCCCGCACCGCCGCCTCCTCCTGCGCATCCGGGGCCCTCTCCATCTCCCCGTGCCTTGCGCGGGCGCCATATGTATCCGCGTGGCTCCTGTGAGACCATCAGGCCTACAGCTTGGGACCTCTTCTCCTGAAGCGCAGGCAGCGAGACTCCGAGCCACTCCAGGCCGGCCACTGCGCTTATTTTCCATGAAGCAGGTCGTGCTTGCCTGGACACAGAGAGGAGTCGGCAGGGCGATCGGGTTTATTTCCCTGTTTTTGTTTTATAAGAAACGGGAACGGAGGGAGAAGTACGCAGCGCCCTGCTAAATTCAGCTCCGGTGTTAATTGAGAGCCTTCAGATTTGCAACTGAACATCCGTTCAGGGATTCAGCCTGACTTTGGATGTTAAGTGCCCTGAAAGCGAAGGAGAACCCGGGGTCCCCCGAGGTGGGACCTGGATGCTGCTCTCCTCCTTACAGCTGGGGGGCCCGGCCCGGCACCCCCTGCCTGCATGGTGTCAACGGGCAAGTGGAAATCTTTTCTTTTTTTTAAGCTCAGAAAAGTAAGGGCCAAAACAGAGGGCTTCTGATACACCCGGGAAACACCCTTTCCCCCAGGACCAGCCCCGTTGTCTTTATAGGGCTGGTGGCACCAATACAGATTGCTCAAGTGAGTAAATAAGGCTTGGCAGGAGCCGGCCCTAAAGCATCACACCTGGCGGCCAGCGAGAGACAAGGCGGTTTTCCCTGACCCGGAGCTTTTCAACTTCACTTCCCGAGGCTGATTCACCTCCGAGGTTTATGTTCCAACGACCGCGGGTGACATACGATATACACGAGGTCTAAGAAATCCCGAATATCTGCCCCCCACCCCCCCCCCCATACACCACACCAGGCAGACGTGCTACGTGGCGGCTGGGAAATAGGTGCCGGAAGAGAGAGCAGCCTCTATGCGCTTGAGCGCTCCCGCCGTGGCGCGGCCCAGAGCAGCTTGTGTCCGCGCAGCCGAAGCGGTGCAGAGGTTTCCCGTGGGCCAGGCCGCAAAGGCAGGCTTCAACACTTGCGCGTGGTGCTGCTTTAGCGGCTGCCGGGGAAGGGCGGGTCCATGGCTCCCCACCCCGCTTTCCATCGTTCCTATTTTTTCCCCGACGGAGTCAATACATTTGGCAGGACAGCTCAGACCCGAGTAGAGCCTCCTGGCTAGGCAGAGCCGAGGAAGCTTTCCGGATGCAGTGTCCCAATCCCGATTCTGCTTAAAATCCTCCCCCACCCCCCATACTCTCTGGTTCACCTTAATTCATCTGCAACCGCAGGGACCCGCTCCTCTGGAGCGACCTGCTGGCTGCACAAGGCTGCTCGCACCCAAGCCTGGCCTAGCGGTTGCTGTGGGCACTCGCTTCGCAGCGTGGAAGGCAGGGTGGTGCACAGAAACGCGGGCGAGGGGGTGTTGCACTGACACGCGAGGAACAAGCGTCCGACTATGGGTGCCGGTGCCTGACCGGGCAGCCCTCGCTCAACTCAAGCTCCGTGCCCCTCGTTGCCACCCCCGGTGCAGGGCTGCGCCGTGCCCTCCGCCTCCTGCTCCGGGTGCTGCGGTAAAACCCCGCAGTCCCCCCCTGCGGCTCACGGCCGGGGCGGGGCGCGGGGTTTGTAAAGCGGTGCAGGGCACGACTCGGAGGCAGGCCCCGGCTCCCATCTCCGGCCTCCCGTTGATCACTGCCATCCCCTCGAGCCCACCTCGTCTGCAGCCCCCCGCCCAGCCCCGGCGTCGCTCTGTTTCCCAGCACAGCGACGGGCCGGGCACTGCGGCACAACTTTTTGGTGCATAGATTTGCATAAAGCCGCCGGGCCGCAGTGCCCGGCCAGGGCCGCGCATGGCTCTGTCTGCGGCCGCGGGGCAGCACTTCGCGGAGAGGAGCGAGGCGGCGGCACGGGGCGCGGGATCCCGCCGGCCACCCTCTCCCGCGGCCAGGCCCGAAGCGCAGCGGGAGGGCTCAGGCCCCGGCGGTCGCACTGCGGATGCCCGCTCCCCGCCCCCCCCGTGGCGCCGCCCCCACC
>NW_005841969.1:3065211-3070567 GCF_000455745.1 Alligator sinensis
CGCGGCTAAAGAGCAGCGCCACGAGCGCGCAGCCCTGCGGCCCGGGGCCCGGACGAGTCTGGCAAGGCCCGGTGCAAGGGGCACGGCCGCCGGCTGTGCGGCTCGCGGGGGGCTTCCCGCCTGCCAGCCCCGCCACGCTTGGGATGCGGGCAAAGCCGCCGGCCCCGCGCGCCCTCCGAGGCCCGTGCCTCGGGTGATTCGCTGCAGGAGAACAGGGCCCAGCTGTTTCACTTAGTTCTGTTTTCCGGGCAGGCACCATTGATTGTCCTGGAGGATGCGAGCAAGGGGCTGATCGGGGGCTAGTAACACAGACTAGAGCAAAATGAAATAACATAATATAGCATGCAAGCAAGTAAAGAAAAAGAAAGTGATATCAAATAATATTAACTATAATAAGGTGAAATAAAATATATCATATAATTAATATCATATCATAATGAGAAACTCCCGCGAAATTGAAGCGCTTTTGGCCTCTGCTCTCCCTCGAGGAACTTCTGAGACCTCAAGGGACTCTCTCAATTCTACTGCTCCAACCTTCCCCATCAGCCCTGTTTAACTACGCTGAAGTAGAGAAGGGAGGGCGGGTGGAGGGAAGGAGGCAGCAATGGAACCATTCTACCTCTGCATTAGAGCGAGAACCAGAGCCTCGCAGAGCAACCTGTGCCGCTGCAGACTTCAGGGGGAAGGGAGCCCTTCCGTGCGGGGGACCACGCTTAGGGACCTGGAGTTCAGCAGTGGGCGCCAAAGAAAATCGGGCTGTGCCTTTAGTATGAAGGGGAATAACCCCCTCCTCCCCCCCACCCAAAACAGGGAAGCTAAATTGCACGGGTGACGGGAGAGCAGGGCCATTTAAATGACAAACAGGGGAGAGGGCTCTCCGGGACCCGACGGGCCCCGCATGGGAGCTTCTCCCGACCCGCTGTTGTGCTTTTTACATTTTTCCATGCCTCCCTGCTCGGGCAGGGCTGGCCCGGGCTGCGTGCCGCGGTCCCGTCGCACTGGAAACCTCCCAGGCCAGAAAAAACTGGAGATTTAAAAAAATAAATAAATAAAAAACCAAGCAGGCGAGCTGGAGCGATGAGGCGAGAGAAACATGGCGCGGGGCCGCAGTCTATGCAGAATCCGCAAGGAATTGCAGTAAATTCCTTTTTGTTTGAAGAAAATTTACAACTCGGTAATAGACCTTTTTATGACCTATTTGGGCTCGTCATTGGCTGCTGCTGGTCATGTGCAGGCAGTGATGGCTTTCATGGCCTTTTTCCTGATTTCCCTGGCGAATTTCCCCCTGCATTCCGCCTTCAGAGAGCCTCAACCCCTCTTTTTCTAACCTTTGTCTCCGATGAGGTGTATTACAGTGGCTATGATGTTTGTGTACCGACCCCTTTTAGCGCAGGGCTCCTCCAACCCTCGCCCGCTCCCCGCCGCCGCTACCTTGACAGTCTCCCGTCCTGGCGGAGCCCCCTCGCCCCGCGGCTCCCCGCCGGCTGCCAGGACGGGCTCCCGGCGCCAGGTCCACCGGCGGAGCCCTCCCTCCTTCTACCTGTTAGCCCGCCGCCTCCGGCTTTTAGCTCCTACTTTCTGCCGCTCGGATTGTGCTACCAAGCCGCCTAATGGATTACAGCGATCCTGCCCGGCTCCTCTGCCTTCCGCCAGCACAGCCAGCGGGTAAGGACTCCAGCTCTCTCGGGCTGATTGCAGGGCTGCCCAGACCCCAGACTGCACCAAATGACTCGAGAAGTCATAAAAGAAAGTGCTCGGGACAACACAAAATGTCCCTCGCCTTCCCGAAGGCACCGAAGGGTCCCCGAGCCGACCTGGCATGAATGCGCCCACTAACTATGTCCACTGTGCTTTGCCACCTGCCAGAGAGGGAGGCATTTCCTAATCCTTTGTGCCCCTGGCCAGCCGGACATGTTGGGTTATATTTGGTCTGCTTTCATGTCTTTTTATTTTTATCTCGGAGAGGCACGGCTAGGAAGGTGTGAAAAAGGCGATGGGAATGCCCGGACTTGGGGTACAGGAAGTTTAGCTGGGAGAAGAGTATAACCCTCGAGAAGGCAGAGAACAGACATTTTAGGTTGTATAATTCCTAGTTTAATCAGGCTAACAGGATTTTGACAGATTGTGAAATACTCTAATGAGTCTGTGGCTTGCTCCGGATTGTGGAATTGCATTGGGTAACTTTAAAGATTAACAGGTGTATTCTGAGAGTAATTTTGGTCGCTAATAATTTGCAAAATCGAATGCAATGCGGGCATGTTCACCGTTGAGCCTGGGTGAATAATGCCATCAATTCTCAATTATTTGGATGTATGCCGTTAGCAAATCAGAATGATTTTAAGACTGCATCAAATATCATTTTTAACAGCAGCTCTTCTCCCTATGCTTTTAATTATAACAAACCATAAAGGGTGTATGATCGCACTCGTTCCTACAATTTAGCATTATTCATCTCAAGGCTGATGATGCAATTTTAGCATAATGAAAATATGGCGAGGTTCTTGGGTTTAATGAATGCTTCAGACGTTAACTAGCATTACAGTAATTGTGCATAATATGTTTAACTTTCCAGAAAAATCGAGGGCCTTTTTTTGCTAATTCTGTTCTAACTAGATTTTGCTGCTATTAAGATTTTACATACCAGAGATGATTACAGTTAAAGGAGGAATACAAGTAAACATTCTCCTTATGCCACTCTCCTTATGCCTCATTCCACAACTGGTAATACATTATATACAGTGCAGCAGTTCTGCCCCTACGATTAATAATGCTATGATTATAGACACATAAATTCATGATAAAACTTTTTTAAAATATAGATTAATTTGGAATTATATAAGCATTATTAACCACAATCTCCTGAATTATGTATACCTGGCTAATCTACACGTAACATTATTTTGAAACATATATTTTAAAAATAATTTGTGAATTTCTTACCTATAGTGGTAGAACTGCAGTATTGTATTTAATGTTTACAGGTCTGGACAGATGTTGAACGCATTATACTATATGTGTACAATTATACACTCGCAATTCACACATCATCACTTAGGTCAGGAACAGTCTTTCATTACACTGTAAAATATAATGGATTATTATACAGTACTCAAAGCTGACTGTGAAAACAGAAAGGCTTGAGTTGTGTCCGGGAATTACATTTTGAAAGCTGAAGAGGAAAAAGCCTTCATGCTGTACTGTGCATTTCCCAGTGGGTCTCTTGCATTGTATTATTTCAGTAACGAGTAATGCAAGGCTTTTAGTCTTCCGATTGTTTGTCCATATTGTTTTAACATCAGAATGACATTTACTTTTTTTTAAAGAAAAAAATAACGCTTAGTTTGCAATAATTTGCAATAGTGATTGGAACATTCTGCATTACCTTTTTTTCTCCCTGAGAATTTCTCTTCGCGGGTACCGTTGTGAATATATGTTATTAACAGTTTCTCCAGAAAAACTTTGCAAAAATCCTACTTTTATTTATTTTTTAAATGTTGAGACGCCCAGGGAAAATCTGAAAGGAAAACCAGGATCTTATAACAAGCGTTACAAGCAATATTTAGAGATATATACCTAGTATCATGTATGACTCCAATGAAAGGTTTCTTTGGTACTTTCTCGCTTTTCCTCGAAAGTGCAGCATTGGGGTCTCTTTCTCACCGTATGTATTTCCATAATTAAAGTACACACATATAGGAATGTGTGTTTACGCTACTAACAAGATGTGTGCCTGTCTGCGCTGGGCGTGCTTTAATTATTTAAGTTAGTGTTTATATGGGACGTTCTAGCACCTGCTTCATGTTCGGATTTGTTCAACTGCACCTCATAATCCGATGACCAATTTCAGGTTTGAAAGGAAACAGGAGATTCACGATGCATAGTTTAAAGATGTACAACTAAAATAATCCTAATCAGAGAAATGGCAACCAGGAACTAGGTGTAATACCCAGCCCACATTAACTCTCGCTTAACATTTCAAAATACGGCTCCAGCTCAACCGTAACGACTCCAGCACTTTTTCTCCGGATGCACAGACGACTGTGCTGAATAGGAGTCGGTAGGTACATGCTAGGGAAGGGTGCTCCTGCGGGCATGAGATACCCACTAGAGAGGATAAAATAAATACCAGATCCTTCTCCCTCTCCCCCACTCGGAGCCCAAAGATTTGTTTATTTTCTAATAATGTTTTCCTCCAAGAAATCTATTTCTTGCGGACTGCTTTATGAGCTCTCGGGGCAGAAAAAATCAGAACAAAGACAGTATTTCACTCCTTGCTTGGCAGGCAGCTGTTAAAGGTATTTACTGCTCTACTGCAGTGCGGCAGTGAATGCTGCTGGCAGGGCTGGAGGAAAAAAAACCAGGAAGTTAAAGGAAAAGATAAGACACCATAAATGCTGCAGTGAAGCAGCTGGGCACGGCTGAGCATCACAAACACTGACCTGGACAAGAGACCATCAAAAGAGAAAAAATACCCCCCAAAAAACTCAACTGGAGTGTTGCGCTCGCTTGCTGCAAACCGGGAAAGACCTTAATTGTGTAATCTCAAAGCGGGTGCCAAGAAAAGCTTCCTGGAGTTCCCGCCCCGCCTCGGAAAGTCATGCCCCGTGGCAGTGGGTTTTGCCAGTCAGAGCCCCACGGGTTAGAGCAGCTCGCGTGGAGAAGAGGGTTGGAGTCCTTGGAGCTCGCGGGTGAGGCCGCTTCTGCGTGGAGCAGGAGCAGTGCCACGTGTGTGCCCGCCTGCTTGGGGAAGCGCGCAGCTGTTCCCACCGCGGGGGCACGCGCGGGTGTGCAGGGCAGGCAGATTCAATAGCCCCGTCCGACCTGCAAAGGCCCGGATTCCCCGGGGCAAGTGGGATGCTGACTGATGTTCGCTGTTCCCCAAAGCCCCCGGTCAGAGCGGCCCTGCGGCGGTGCTGGCCCTGGCTGCGGTGGGGCGCTGTCTCCTGCCCGGCTGCCAGAACCTGCCTGCCCCCGCGGCAAAGGTGGGGGCTGCTTTTGAGCCCCACTGCAGGCTCCTTTTGGACTGCCCTGTTTCCTGCCGGCGGCTCTGCGAGGCTGATGGAGGAGGAAGGAGGGCGAACCCGGAGGGGCTCAGTCCGGCCCCAGGTGCCAAATCTGCCAGGTGACGCGGGGGCGTTTTGCTCCCTCCTGCCCCGCAGGCCGTCGGCATCGGGCCCAGCCCGCTGCGTGGGTCCTGTCCCACGGAGAGCCCCGGGCGCGCTCCCGCCTGGAGTGGGGCGGGAGGGGCAGGGCAGGTGACCCGCGGGGGTGCCGGCCAGCTCCAGTGCCCCGCGGGTCCTGCTCGGCTCTGGGGGAACCCAGCCAGGCCGCCCTCCTGCGCCCGGGGACCAGCTGG
>NW_005841969.1:3070867-3074485 GCF_000455745.1 Alligator sinensis
CCCTGGAGGGGCAGCCTCTCACCCCCCGGCCAGCGCCCGCCGGGGCCAAACCCTGTCCGCACAGCGCGGGGGGACAGAGACACTCCTAAAACAAGCCCCTTGCTGCCTGGGCCTCTTCCAGTGCAGCCCTCCTCTGGGGGGGGACACCGCCCTTTGGCCCGGGAGTCCCCAGGGCGCACAGGGAGCTTCCCTCCCTGGCATCAGCCGGGGCTTTCATGTCAGTTGGCTGCAGGTTCCTGTGTTTCCCCTTCTCTCGGCACGGCCCGGGCTCCGCTCCAGGCTGGCATGAGAGCAGTCCCGGGCCCGCCTGCCCACACTTCCCCTTCTCCTTGCACTGCCCACCTGCAGCCCGCCCTGTCCCCTTCCCAGCTCGTGCCTGTAGGGACCAGCGTGCACAGCCAAGTCACCGGCTGCACCGGCACCCTCTTCTATTCCCCCCGCCTTCCCCCAAGTGGTAGAAGTACTGCCCAGGGCTGATCTAGGAGCCCACAAGCCCTGTGGATCCATCTTCTTCGCCCCTTGCCCTTCCAGTGGTTGGGGTGTTCTGCAGGCGTCAGAGCCTTGGCCTTTTTTGATCTTCCACTCCGGCTCTGAGTCTTGGCTGCTGGCTCCCAAAGACAGGCTGCTGCAGGTCTGCTGCTAGGGTTGAGGCCTCGAGGTGCAGTAGCTTCCAGCCACGTGAGTGCGCCCTTAAGACAACAGTCAAGAATCAGGCGCATTAGCAGGGCTATGCAAAAGATGGTAAGAGAGTGGGACCTGATTCAATGGGGCACATTCAAGATGGCACACCTGATCTTTAGTGTAGGGAAGAGGTGCGTCACTTCTTGGTTGCATACACATTGCAAGCGCCTCGGGGTAGCATCCTTGTGTCTGTGAAGCGACTTGAAATACAACTACCAGACACCCTTGTGGTTGCGTTCCCAGGTGAATACTAATCATTCTTTCCATTGGATTGCTTTAATCCAAACCCGCTATACATTTCGAGATCAGTAGAACCAATATCTGAAAAATACATCAGTTTCCTGTCTGTGATTCTTCCAAACTCCATTTTCTCATTTAGAGCAAAAAAACTAGCCTCAGGCATTAACTGTCAGAGCTTCAAAGACACCTTTCTCATCACGTTTCTCAGGGCTTTCAGAGGGAAGATAATTATCGTTCTATGTTTTAAAATCATTGGGCTTGAACTGTTCAGCAGCAGGTCGCGTCTCTTCACCACGATTGGCACTTGGATGTCAACCCACTTGCTGTAGACCGTCTCCGCGGAAATCGTCCTCTGCCTTTTTCGGCCTCAGTTTCTCTGGATCTCCTCTCTTCTCTGGCCTTTGAGAGGAATTGCATGCCTTGATGATAGCTATTTCTGAGCGCGTTGCTGCCACTGTGTTTTCCTAACTGCTATGGCTAAATAATGTTTAAACCTCTCAGCCTCTGCACGTGCCTTCTCTCTGCTACACCTTTTTAGCTGCTTAATGGCGAGGTTTTTCTTTGAACTGCACCATTTTTCAATGCTCTAATTTTTCACCCGAGAACCGTCCAGTTGTTGCATTTTTTTTTTTTCGGATGATGTTCTTTGCCACATTAAGTGAATTCGCAATTCATCTCTTTTCACAGCTTACATGACATTTTCCCCCGTCCTGGATAGAATCTCTTGCCATATTTAACTCTATACATTTATTTTCCACTGCCCACTTGAATGCAACAGGCGCTGAAGTGACTGCATATGTAGTTGAAGAAAGTATTACAGTTCTTTAAAGAAACAGTGAGTGGTCTGAGTTGACACATCACCACAGCCTAGTAGATTAAATTTCTTCCGTTGTTGTAATTAATGAGTCCCTCTTTTCTATGCCACCATGGCCAGTTCTAAATGCTTTTTGTTCTACAATATGATTATCAGACTCCATGGATTGCTGCCCAACTTTTTTGATGTTCCAAAACAAGGATGGTTCTTCTTTGAATTTTAATACACAACCACTTCCTCCACCTTCCCAGTAAAATGTTAGTAATTAACTCCCTATTGCTTTTGGCCCTGACTTAGTAATTAGCTGGCTTTCATTTAGTTTGTGTTGGATACTGCAGTTGGTCAGTACTTCTAAAGATTGAGTCGGTGTGCCTGAGAAAGGAGCCTGGAACGGATTTGGTACTGACTGACAGCATTCTCCCAAGCCGTCCATCTAGCATTTATTCAGAATAAATGGCACTGTATCTGCCAAGCCTCTGCTGCATCTTACTGGAAGAGGTGGGTAGTGATCATTCACCATCCGTTCATTACAGTTCAGAAAATCGTAATATGACTGTGCAGAGAACTCTTTTTACGTGGAGACACGGATTGGTTTTACTTCCTGAAATGTACCTACTTACGGTGCCTTTGTAGCCAACTCCACTCGGGCACGATGCCAGGGCAGGAGACCAGAACCAGCATCCTGCAGGGCTGTGTCCAAATCCAGCCTGTCTGCCACCATGCTCAAGATGGTGCTTACCCAGTATGGTGACGCCCAGACGAGATGTGAAAGGAATCCCTTCTCAGGAACACATTTCCTACTTGGTAAATGTGGTTTTAAACGATCATTTCCTATTTCTATTAAACTGTTTCCACAGCGAAACCCCGCTGTCTTCCTCACAGGCTAAATATTTCCATTGGTCCATTGGTCCATTAGTCTAGTTTTCCTTGGTTCATGGCTTTTTCTGGATTAAGTGAATCTGGTGGTTCCTGAGACATTTTGCTTTGCCTTTAAGATGTCAGTTTACATGCAAGCTAGTGCCTCCTAAGATGCGAAATAGCAAGCCAGCCTAAAGGCTCCCTTGGTCCAAATCCTGAGGGAACCCCGAACAATCTTAGTCTTTAAATGTTTGTTTTAATGTCATAGACTGGTTTCTTCTGGCATTCATTCTTTTAAATTCTCAATTTACATCATCCCATCTCTGAATGCTATAGCAAAGAGTCTATCCCCATACAGTCAGGTATAAAAAAGAGTAACAAAAAAAACCCAAATATATTATAGCGCTGTCCATTTTTAAGTACAGATAGAGGTTTTAGAGGGGAAAACAGGAGAGTGCAAGAAATCAGGTATCATAGAGAGGAAGAAGGAAAACAAAGTTATTAGCAAGGTATCAAGCAAGACTGCCTTGGGGAAAAAAATTATTATGCCATGATTTAGAAATGGCAAGACAATGCAAATATGTTAAGATACGAATATGTCTCTTTATTAAGGACATTTTAGCCTATGGTAATGCCTTTGCCCTACTACACAGGTCTGTGTATCCTGACAATAGGAATATTCCTGCTAGATATCACGGAGCCAAGCTGAGCGTGGCGGTGCCTCCTTTTCCATAGGTCACGTCCCTGCAGCGAGGTGAACACACGCACACTCGGGGCTGGGGGAGACGAGCTTCCTCTTCTATTCAAACCTGTTTTCGTGTTTTGCCTGTGTCTTCTCTGATGTAGCCTTTCCTGAAGAGACGTATTCAACCCCCGGCACGACTCAGCAGACCTGTCCTTTTAACCAGAGCTACTGTACTGACCGACTTTCCCATTTTGAAGCCGAGCAGTGATAGATTATTAATTGGTGCCCAGCTTGCTTCATGCAAAGGTGCGGGGGGGGGGGGGGGGGGGGGGGGGGGGGG
>NW_005841969.1:3074516-3085336 GCF_000455745.1 Alligator sinensis
GGGGGGGGGGGAGAAGGGGGGTGACATTTGACTTCCTGTGCTTAGCCTCCTTGAAATTCTCATTTGCTTACTCGCACCCTGCTCCCTTCACACCAGAGCTGTTTTATTGTTTTATAGCCCTCCTTAAAGCTTCAGTTATCAAAGATCTCCTTTGGTCAGGATGACCAGTTTTCTCACTTTAGAAGGAGCAGTGCCTTGCTGTTTGCAGCAGTTTGGTCACTTGCCAGCGCCCTATAGGCAAGCATACCCCAGAAGCCCCGGACATGTGTTGGGGGAGATCGCAGCCTTCTGGCTCGACTGGACTGAGCAAGAGTCCCGAGGATAGGTTAGGGTAGCCCAGACTACTTTCTAAGGGCGTTCGACCAAAGTGCTATAAACTTTCAGACAAGGGGGGAAAATCCCCTTAATGAAGACCCTCTCTTCTTTTCTCCTTACCATTTGTTTCCCCATCCCTGCCAGGTACATGCATGGTCAAATAAAGGTTGGAATTGGTACTCACAGCGAAATGCACACGCTCCTTTTTCCATTAGCAATTTGGAGGCTAACTCCACTTTAAGTAGGGTTCTTTACAATACACTGTTTTAAAAGGCCAGGATATTGGTACTACAGCGAGCTGCGTCCATCCCTGATATTTTGAACTATTTAAATTTTATAGAACACATTCAGTGAACCTTTATTTAGTGAATAAAAGTTTAAAGCTGAAGGTTATTTATGGTTCCACAGAGATAGGTCCTGAGTGGCTATTTAGAAGCACGTGATTCCAATAAACTTTGTTTTATGGCTTGAGAGTTGACAAGCCAAAATATAATTCCCACCATAAATTAGTTTAAGAGCATAGAAGTGCAGATGCTTTAGTTCCTGGAAGCAGTAATAGGGAAAGTGTTAGCAAGGAACATTCTGCCTGAATCCGACCATGGAGATATTTCTGCTCTCAGTTCCCCCTTCCATGGGGAAAGCACACAGTAAGTCCGATATTACTCTTTATACCATCACAAACGTGATCGGTTGCTCCGAGGTCTTTGTGCCTCCTTGAACTGTATATGAATAGTATTCAAATGTAGCCTAGCCCTGCTATGTTATATAGACTGGAAGCAGGGTTATTCTCAAAATGAGCAGGTACAATTCAAATAACTACGATTAGGTAATAGTGGCTGGAATTGGGGTGCTTTTTTCAGGTTTGAGCTTTCGGATGAGAGGGAAGCATCTTATTCTGAAATTAACCCTGTTTTTAGCCGGTAAGGCATTACTTGCTGTTTAACTGCTGGGATTTCAGTATCCTTAGCAAGTTCTAAGGGAAAGTGAATAGTGCAGAAAAGCTGGAGGGGAAAAAAGGGTTTGGGAGGCTCTATATAGTGCACTAGTATTACAAGGTCAGTTTCTTTGTATGTTGATACAACAATTGCCCAGGACACTATGGCAAAGCAGTGGATGAGACGAAATAGTTGCTCACAAATAAAGAAATACTGGCATGTGCTCCTTAGAGATATGAAATATTTTAACGAGCATCTGAATGCTTATTCCTTTTGCTTTAACTTGTATATTTATTGAATTTAGACAGAAAGGAAATGTGAAGGTAAATTTAATGGAACTGCACACTCTTATGGTGCAGACAAAGGCACACATGACTCCTGGTTATGTTTGGATAATAGGTGATCTTAAAGGATATCAATAATAGGGAAATCGGAGACGTATTAATATGGAATTATAGTTCTTTCTATTCTCAGAATCGATAAGATGCTGCATGACATGTGCCACTATTGATAGGATATGATTTAGCAAAGGTAGATCCGAATATTTAATGTGTATAGGAGTTAGTGAATTGGTAAAGAAAAAAGGCCTTTGTTATTCTTTTTTCAGTGGTGGAAGTAGTGGGTTTGGCTTTCTTCCTCCCCCCCCCAATAATTAATAAATGTATGACAGAAATAGTCAAAGTGAAAGAACATACGTCAGTCATTGGCGCGGGGGGGGGGGTGTTCATACAAATCTTAGTGAACGCAATCTGTGTTTAATTCAAAGAGAAGCTTCTTTCAGCACCTTATTCGAAGAATTACCCTGACCTTTTCTGTATGTGTGCATGCTTGTACTCTTTATGTTGCTATACTTATTTGAAATGAATATGACTCATATATGAAATATAACAATAACAAACGTTTTTATTGCAACAGGTTTGACACAATGGAAAGACGGCTACAGTAAGTAACTTCTAATTTCTTGTATAACTGGTATTCTTTGAAGTCATTATTTCTTTGCCTTAAGCTGGAAAATAGGTCATTTTTACATGACAGTAAGGATGTTTTTATTTGTATTTAAAGACTCTTGGGGCTCCAGTGTTTTTAAGCCTGTCTTTATGCACATGTGTACTTTCAGATAATTTAAAAGTGGAGTTTCTTTAGGGATAATATCAGTGCTGCACAGGTGCTAGGTGTCATGTTATCCTGCTCTTAGGTACTATAAACTAATTAGCAGTATTACAGTTTTATCACGCCAGGGCTATACAGCGCCTCCCTGTGCAAACACTGAATTTATTAGGTTATATCACAGTGCTTCATAATCCTGGCTACTCCTCCTCTTTCCCCCCCCCCCCCCGAAAGGATTCAAAATAGAGTTGCGTTTCTTATCCAGGTTGAAACTCGGTTGGTCTGGCATCGCGAATGAAGGGCATCGTGGTGTTTGCATGTCGGTAGCATGGGTGAATCAAGTTGTTAGCCTCGAGCTCCTAGGTGTTTTCCCAGCAGCAATACATATCCTCTGGGTCAATTAAGTCTTTTTGGGCTAGCGAGGGTAAAACGTGTATTTAAATTACGTGAAGGCACTGAGTAGACTTACTCTGTGAGTTTAGGAGGAGGACCTTCCATTTTATTGATTTTTCTTGTCTTCCATTATCTACAATTAATTGCAACAAGACGAATATTTAAGGGGAAAACATTGTGACAAAGACCATTGTTAGATATAGAGCAGAAAACGTTCTTTACTGCAGCTTTATGTGTGGAAAAATTGAAAAATAGGGGAACTCGATGCATTTCAAGCCCCTGCCTTAAGAAGAAGATTGACCTATTTTTTAATGGAGAAGAAAGCCTCAGATTGTTAAGATTCATTAAATATACATTTTCTGCCCACTCTGCAAACCATGATCTGACCGTGATAATGTACCGGGGGGGGAGGGCACTGCTCTCATGTCTATTTTCTCTGTGCTTCTTTTTCATGCATACTGATAAACAAGGTCTTTTGCTTCTTCAGAGTAGACTGATGGTTCCGATTCTGATTTTACTTTACCACATTATTTTCCGAGTTCTCCCTGATGGAACTAAACAATTGCCAGTCCTGTAGGCTTTAAAATTATCTTCCATAGGTAACTTTTCTTCTTCCATAGATCAGTCCTGAGTTGCATGGATAGTCTAGCCATATTCTGTGGTCGGCCCTAAATCTATGGATTACTTTCTTTTTACAAACCTACATTTAGCATACTGATTATGAACCAGAATACAAAAAGGCTGATAGATCAAAAGCACTTGTATGGGCAGTTGAACAGGAGGTGAATATTTAACGCTTTTGTTCATCAATAACTCTTTGGCTTTGACCTGTCTGAGCAAGTCGTGCAATAAGGTGAAACGCAGGTCACAGCGTCTAACAAATATGAAAATGTGAGCTATTAAACGGAATATAGAGGTGCTTTCTCAGCCCTATCGATCCCTTCTGTTCAACACTCTCCCGGATTCTCGGAATCTGGCGGGGGCTGCTGCACTGCGAACTGGGTTTTTCTAATGTGGGCTTGTGGAGTACGTTTAATTACCCAGCACGTCGCAGCTAAATGCTCTGCATCAAAAAGAGAAAGCAAAGAGGATCTATGAAAAGAGCTAGATGTGACCTTAAACAATCCGGAAATCCAGATTTGGGCCAGAAAATCGTTTCGAGCAGCACTTGCTAAGAAGCGGTCCTCACCGCCATAATGAGAAAGCAGATGCTTAAAAATATCTTCCCTCAATACAGCGAAAGTAGACAGATGTGAGTTGTAGCAAAGCCAACCAGCCAACCAGCTTCCATCAGATAAACCTACTGTCCCGAAATAGGCACTAACTAGTGCATCTCGGAGGACCCCTGCGCGCACACGCTATTAGTTGTCCTTAGGCTCCTTGTTTTACGTAGTGGAAGAAGAGGTTGGCCACAGGACAGCACGGAGGAGCTGGGTCAGACACAATTCATGAACTTTTGTACTCCTGTGTGCTGCTGTCGACAAAGTAAAAATAATGAAACTTTGTGATATGTTTGTAAATGATTTCGAATGACCTCTCGCCCTGCCCTTCACCATAAACGCTACCGCACGAAAACCTGAGGAGAGTGCTAAGCAGAGAGTTTTGCTGATAGGCTCCCACTCAGCTCTCAGGAATAAGTAACTAGAGCAGCATAATGTGATGAAGGTAAATTTGGAAATTATTTCCCCCTAACAACTAACTTTTTTTTCCTTTGTAAAATCCTGTTTGCATATAGCTGCCTTTGTTTCCCGCTCTTGTCTTTCTGCTTCGATTTAAAAAAAAAAACCTAATTAGGTAAAATCTCATCTAGATTAGCCAAAATAGAAACACCCTGATTGCATTTAATTTTAATGTAAAAAGCATTTTATTTTGATTGGTAACTTTCATTGGCTTTAGTAGAGATTTAAATGGCAGAGCATCTAAAGTGATCATCAAATCTTAGGGAGCATTTGCAGTAGTGTTAGTTGCAATTCGTGGTACAAATTTGTTCAGACTCATAAAGATCTATTCCATCCTGAAGGACGTAACTGAATCTTTTCGGAAATCTTACCCTTCTTCCAATCCACGTTTCAGAACGTTATCACTACAGAATAGTTTGTATTCCTCAGAAGACAGTAAAGAATCAGAAAATTGCAATGATCCCGACTATGATATTGTAGATGAAAACAGAATGTTATTACGTTGTCTATATATACCCTGTAGAACCGAATTTGTGTGGTATTCACATAGTCACAGATTCGATTCTAGGGGAATATATGGTCGATGCAAAAACTTCACCTTTCTGCAAATGGTTAGAAGTTAAAATATTGAAGGTATCAAAAGACATGTGCGTGCTGAATATTGGGAAATTCTAAAAGTTTTTCTGCCTCTATCATATTTACTGCACATCAGAACAATCGTTAACGTTTATTTTGTTGTTCAATCGGAAATCTCACTCATAATCTGTTCATTTAAACATGATCAGTACAATTTTTTTGGAAAATGTGCCAATTAACTAATGACTTTTTAAAAAGATAACTTTTGCAAGTAAAGAGTTAGCTAGATATGCCAGATGTTAGCAAAATTTTCCTATCAAGTGTCCAGATCTCATCAAAATATTTAGGACAATAGCAAAAGCATCATTCGAGTCACTGGAATGTATTTACTTGTACTCCAAGAATGCTGTTGATGGATTAACACTGCATTTTTCTAATTACATCTGTGATTATTTTTTGACATAATAGTTAAATGCCATCTTCAATTCAATTGATTGTACTTCAGTAGTTAAAAATGAAGGTTTCCTGGTTATATGCTTTATTATATACAGATATATAGCGAGAGAGAGACTCGCAAAGTGAACC
The DNA here is from genome assembly GCF_000455745.1 of Alligator sinensis. Taxonomy (NCBI): domain Eukaryota; kingdom Metazoa; phylum Chordata; order Crocodylia; family Alligatoridae; genus Alligator; species Alligator sinensis. Next base: position 3,080,107 of record NW_005841969.1, read on the forward strand.
AGAAGTTACTGATTGCCTAATTTTATTCAGCAGAACTAGATTCTGGTAACTTTTGGATGACCTCTGCAAGACAAAGACAGGACAGAGCTATTGTACATCATATTAGCTTCTTCTTTGATGTCTTTTCTTTTTCTCGTCTCCTGAGCAATATTCTCCCTCTGAATCCTATTCCAGCCTCTCGCTCTTCTATCAATATTCTACCTCTGAATCCTATTCCAGCCTCTCGCTCTTCCTTCCTTGCGATATTTTATTTAACAAACATAACCCGTGATAGAAATTATTGCTGGTGAATTAGACTAAAGGGCATCAGAGGTTAGAAAAGTCAGTTCAGACAAAAGGCTTGATTTACCTGAGGGTCAGAGAGGCTGTCATCGTTTGATGAATATTCTTTATACATTAATATCTGTTTTTGAAGATAAAATGTATCGAATTCGGGTCACTTGATTACACGTATATTATTTAGTTAAATTTGTGGAAATTATGAGATGCACACAAATCCGGTGATAAACTCCCTGCCTTCCTATTGGCTGAGCCAGTCACATGGACGCCTAACTTTATTCAGTTGACAGCAAGTAGGAGGGCTCTATGGAGGGAGAAAAAAAGACAACACGAGAAAAATTAGTATTTTCTACCTTCAGAAATTAATGGCCATGAGTTCGTATATGGTGAACTCTAAGTATGTGGATCCCAAATTTCCTCCTTGCGAGGAATATTTACAGAATAGCTACCTAGCCGAGCAGGGCTCAGACTATTACAGTGCATCGCAGGGCTCGGATTTTCAGCATCAGGGAATCTATCCACGGTCAAACTACAGCGAGCAGCCCTTTAGCTGTAGCAATGCCCAAGGCTCTGCAGTGCAGCCGCGGGGTCATGGACAGGAGCAATCCGGCCCACCGAGCCACTTCCCCGGTCAAGCAGAGCATTGTCCACCGCCTCCAATGGCCAACTCCCGAGCCTGCAGCCAGCAGCAAAACCTCAAAACCCCCAACGGGTCAGCAATTAAGCAGCCAGCAGTAGTTTATCCCTGGATGAAGAAAGTCCATGTTAACTCGGGTAAGGCTCCTCTTCTTACTTTGCTCTTCTCCCCTGGTTCAGATAATCCTGCGTAGAGGCTTCTTAAAGTCCTTGCAAGACTAATGGGAGAGGGTTTTAGGCTGAGCTAGCCAATTAGACTCGTCATAAATTTTTATTGCGGAGGAAATAGGCCGTTGGCCATGTGGCTCTTCTCTGTGTAGGGGAAAACTCCATTTTAGGAGCAGAGTAGAGACTTTCAGAGGACCTAGCTAGCTTTAAAAAAGATGCCCGTGTTTTGTAAGCAGCTGGGATGCGCCCTGCCAGCCACATGCTTGCAGCTTGTAAGGTATGCTCTGTAAAGTCGACCTGGGAAGTGGAGATTAGATGTTTAAAGTTATACGTATTTTTTCCTCAGTGAATCCCAATTACAACGGAGGGGAACCTAAGCGCTCCAGAACAGCCTACACAAGGCAGCAAGTCCTAGAACTGGAAAAAGAATTTCATTTTAACAGGTATCTGACTAGGCGCCGCCGTATTGAGATAGCCCACACTTTGTGTCTCTCTGAACGCCAGATCAAGATCTGGTTTCAGAACAGAAGAATGAAGTGGAAAAAAGATCACAAACTGCCCAACACTAAGGGCAGGTCTTCTTCAGCTGGTTCAAACCAACATTTACAGACTGTTCCCAAGGACCATCAAACTGACTTGACAACTTTATAGAAGAGGTGAAATTTTCCATTTCATCCTTAGAATCTGAACAGTACTGTACATAACTGACATTACCCCAGCAGAACCTGCATGTAGCAGCTAAAGACTCCAGACTGTCATCCTGCTTTAAGGTACTGTTGTACAAAGGAGGCGAAATGACCTTACTCTGGACTTTATTTGAATTACCTATATTAGCACAACCTAAAAACTCTTCAGACAGGTAGTGGAAACCGTGAGGACATTAAGCGAGATCCTCTGTCCATAAAAAGTAATAAATCTTGAAAATGAAAGTGTCCTGTGTTCAGTTTTGAATTTGAAAATGAAGGTTTGATGCTTTATTCGGCTCTCTTTTGTTCGGGTTGTCTTTCCCTCCCATGCATTTCGAGATGAGGCATTTGGGCAAGTTCAGGACAGAAATCTCTGACTAATCTTTTATTTCAACTCTGAAGAGTAGTATTTGTGAACTTTTTTTGTGCTGCTTTACGTTTCTTGGTGTAATGAAAATTCTTGCTCATTTCCATAACATCCCAGAACAAGGGCATAAGAATGGAGTGAAAACGGGTTATTTTATGTTTTCTGTTTGTATTTGCCTATTTATTTATTTACAAATTAGAAGAATAACGATAGGAAGCAAAGGAAAATAATCAAACCAAAAAGAGGAGAAAGTCAGGGTTTCTCCTCCCCAGTCCCATGAACATATGTATAATGCTCAGTTATCCTGATCTGACAGAACTTTTCGCCTCTTTTTCTGGTTTCCTTCCTTCTCTGTAAATACGAAATCGTTTCCGACCCTAAAAAAGTCACATTCTGTAAAAGGTATTTTACGTGTTTGCTTTATTCGGCTCTCTCCTTTAACCAGCCTTTCGTAACAAAAAAGAATAACAAGAATACAAACTAAAAAAAATATTCTCAGAGTGTAGATCAAAGCGTTCGAGGGGTGTCATCTAAGCCATTCTGCTTTCCAAATAGGTGGCATTTTCTTTGTTTTATATCTATAATGAGAGTCCCATTTTAAAGAAAGGTGGCATACACTTCGTTGAGAAGATGGTAACTGTTTTGAAGCAATCAAACTTGAATCAAAGGCTTAGGCATCACTAGAAGTTAGCATTAAGGGAAAACGAACCATTTTAATAAAAGCTGAGCAGGTCCATTGGGCTTTGATTTGGACGTGGAGGCCATGTAAAAGTTTGAATGGAATCGGCCTTCTTTGTATCTCGGCTAAAATGCTCACAAGCTGGGCTAAATCAGCTGCCCTCCTCGTATAAACCTCGGCTTGGAGGGATTTACAGATCAGCCCTGAACTCTTAAGTAAAGGGAATAGCAAGTGTCTAGATATTTTAACTAGACACTGCCTTCCTCCTATCAAAGAAAATCCGAAATCACAATGACTGAGATCTTAAAAGTGCAAGCATCTAGTCATAGTCAAATTGGCTTCCGTTGGCAGCACTCTGGCATCTGAACTTTTTACTCGAGACAACACGAGGGAAAATGGGATTTTAGTAGGTTGGAAATAAAAAACCAGGGGCTTCCAAATGAATGTAATCGGCAAAATGAACTGTGCTCAACGATGATTTTCTGCCCTTTCCTCGTCCCTAACTCTGTAAAGTGTCTTCCAAGACTTGATCTTTTGTTTTAGATCCTGGAGACAACTCTTTGTTCTTCCTAAGGGTTAGCCTGGTTCTCAGACCTGCACATGGCAATACTTGAATATCTCCACGTCGTGATATTAAAGATGGATATTCCTGCATTATTCGCATCATTGTTTCTATGACAAAAAGCCCCGAGTTCATACATAGTAAAGACGTCTTTTTTCTCTGACGCCTTCACGTTGAGAAGCTGAAAAGGTATTTTACTGAAGTTCGGCTAAATTGCAGAAACAGGTTCATCCAGAGGACAAATTTTCTATTCGATTAGCTGTATTTCAGCCGGGCAGAGTGACCTCTAAACCCTTAACCTCTTGGACCCGCACTCCTCTTCCTTTTCTCTAGCATGGAGAGCAGCTAGAAGGCAGCCTTTGGGAAGGGCATTCCTCAGACAAGTTGCGAAGTTGCTGTACCTAACTCTTTTGGTATCGGTCTTAAATCTCCCCAGTTGTCAAAAGTCATGTATTTTCTGTCAGAAGTGATCTGAGAGGGGTGGGAGGAAGGCACTCTGGTGAGTCTGATTTAAAGTAAGCCTCGCCATTGTTTACCTAAAGTCTGTGCTGAGCTAATTGTGAACCATGCAAACGTGTTATTTTGGGGGGAAAGCCAACGTGTTGGGCTTTGTTCAGTGTGGTTTTTTGGGAAGTCACTGAATCAAAGCGGTTGTGTGGTTATGACTGCGCTGCAGGGAGAAGGCCACGTTCTGCTCCCAGGCACAGCGCCCTACTGAAGCCAGCTGAAGGGACTGAAGGCAAACCAGGGTCCATGTGCGAGCAAAATTTGGCCCATTGTCTTTTGAAATGTTAATACCGTCTGGGCGAGTGTTTGGTTCAGCAGAGGGTATAACCCTGTTGGCAAGTCCCTCTGAGCAGGACTGGGGCTAATGTGAGTTTGCCTGGTTCCAGTTACATCAGTAGGCTCTGAAAATCCGCAAAACTCCACAAATAAATAGTTCACATCTGCCACCCTTCTGAAGCGTCAGGATGTGAATGCCTAGGTAATAAGAAATAAGCACGTCAATTTGCTATTCTCTCTCATTTGTCCCCATTTAACATGAGCCCGAAGTGTTTTGAACTTTCATGAGAGGTTATTTTATGTAGCTGAAGAAAAAAAGATGTTTTTTGTTTATCATGGATAAAATGTTGTGTATTGCAGCCTTTAGTTATAAGATTGCATTGTCCAACAATACTATGATATCTGTTAACGTGTGATGCTTTTTATAGACTTTACCAATGTTTTTGCTGCCACTGATTAAAGTATTATTTATACTAATTGTCGCCTGTAGTTTTGATGTAAGTCCTCCACATATATTTGAAATAAAAAAAAAGGTGTAGAGAAACAAATTCTGGTTTGTACCTTGAACAAGTAGTCCTTATGAGATGGATCTCCTTTCCATAAACATACATATCCTTCCTTTCATTATGCTGTTAAAACATGGATGTTTGTCTACAGTCCCAAAGTCTACACCCAAATGTCCCTTTGAACAGTTTTGCTGATTAAGTTAACTAGACTGGTGTTACTCTGGGGCAAACTGAAGTCTATATTTACATTGAGGCTGCAGTTAAAATGCTCATGATCCATTTGTTAATGTTTTCTATTTAACAAAGCATTAAAATGGTTCATGGATTAATTCATGAGCGTAAATATGAAGAATCCACACCTGGAAGTACCTAGACTCCTCCACAAATGGGATGAATATTTGAAGTGGGCAATGAAAGAGATTCATTTTTTTTTTTAATGGAGAAGCTGCTTATAAGCAGTGGGTTTATTCATTCCGCTGAGTTGAGAAACACAAATAAAGATGAAACTTCGCATTTGGAACTTTTTTGCAGCCCTCTTTCATCTTAGCTATAAGCCACTCTTTC
>NW_005841969.1:3085367-3094215 GCF_000455745.1 Alligator sinensis
GACATGAATAACTCAGATGACAACAAACCCTTCTTGCTACAAGGGGTCCATCGCTTTATTGTTATCACAGATATTTGTCACATATGACTTGCCTTTTCTTGAAGGATGGCCAAGGCATGAGTGCAAAAATAGGCCGCCTGCAAAATCAGAATAATGCCCCCAAATCAGGCGTGCGCCCTTCACCCATGGAAAGCTTGGGCAGAGCTCTGTGTGCGTGCGTGTTGACAAGTACCCAGGCATTGAGTTTAAATATTCAGGCACATTTTGTGATTATACTTGCAGTGTCTTCTGCTTAATGGCTCCTCCTGTTATTACCAATACATCAATACAATTCTGTATATTATATCACCGCTAGTCGTTAAGGTAAGAATGAGGAGGAAAGGCAGAGTCAATAGCAAACACCACTCACTGTACAGTACAGTAAATAGGGACCTTTCAATGCACAGCCACACAGCTTCCAACGGCCATGTTTGTTAGCCTTTCCCCGTGTTTTTTTGTAAGCCTATAGACCAAAATAATCTTGCAAGGCACAGTCATAAGAGGCCGAATTTCAAAGTGCAAGGAAGATGATAAGAATAGATTTCTACAAGTCCTGACCACGTGATTTGCGAAATAATTAATTCAGCACGTCCCTTAAGAAACACGGAGTCGTCATTAATCTGCCAAGCAAAGGACTCTATCAGACTTGAAAACTGAAGAGATCCCAAGAATATAATATACAAAGGGTGCAGTCCCTTTCTCTCCACACCTAGCTCTTTGGTAGCAGCCGAAAAAGAGAAGCCTGGTATGTAAACATTTTACTTTTATTCCTTCATATTTAAATCCTTAATGAACTTAGCTGTCAAATGCTTGACAAATAGGACCCCGGGCTTCCTGATTTGGAACCAGGCAGAGTCCGAAGTTGGTCCGGGCTGATGTAGTGACCTTTGATTCAGAGAACAGTTTACACTATATGAAAAATTGTGATCTTCGGCAAAAAGATCCCTGTGTGTGTGCCTGGTCGTACTCTGGAGAGAGGAGAGAAGCTGAGATGTGTAGTGAAATGGGAGAAGATTTACTGGTTGCTTGTGTCTAACTGGGAACAATACTGGCTGTCAGGGCATCTGCTGCCCATTCTTAAAATGGTGAGAAAAGGCCCTGAACTTCTTTTCAAACAAGGGTCGTAAATTTTTCTTTGCGTCATAATAGAAGGCTATAAAACTGAGTTGAAATTTTACCCAAGGCAGGCTTTAGCCAGGAGATAATGAATTCAGAGGCTCTCTCCCCACACCAGACCTCCCCGCCACCGGGACACAAAGGGAAGGGGGAATTTTATTTTTATTCACTTATTTATTTATTTTTGCCAGACCTGCCCCCCATTTGGGACCGGTCGCGCTCGCCTTGTCTGTGCCCCTGGCGCGGGGAGCAGTGTGGAGGGGCGCTCCGAAGGGGAAGCCCCAGTGTCAACTGTGCCTCCCCCTGCAGTCCTGCACTCTCCCCAATTCCAAGAGTCCAAACTGAGAAGGACATTGCCAGGCTACAGTTTTGATCTAGAAATCATTTTCCTCCTAACCAATACGATTTGGACCTCAAGGCTGAGATTCCTCTGTGAAATTCCCCAGTCAGTTGGAAATCCTTTCTGCAAACAGGATATTCTTTATTATCCCTTGCTGGAGTAATTTCTTAAAAACCCAGATTGTAGCTTTTATTACTTCCGTTTTGTGGCAGGACAGAGACAAAGTTTCCTATGTTATGAATTATACATTAAAACAATAACACATTAATTCAATTATTCAAAGATGACAAATGTTTATGTGCTTTGGTAGTGACTAAGAAACAGATTTGCTACTTCATGAGAACTCCTACATTTTTATCAATGAGGTTTATATTATTCTGTTTGTCCGGAAAGAGCCCAAACTCCACAATGCCACGCAGTAAAATGGACCCGAACATAAATTGAAACACTTTAATAATAACGTTTATTCCTGCATATAGCCCGGGATATTTTATCAGTTTGACAATTGCCGGAGTTGTTGTTATAAATCATCGTAAGTAATTCCTGAAAGGGTGCGAGGCTGCTGGGGGCGGGCGAAGACTGTAAATCTTTCTGTTTTATTGCTCTATGAACATATGCTCCGATTGAAGAAGTCTTAGATCCTTTACTGGAGACAAATTCACGCAAAGCTGGAATCCTGCTATCGCTGGGGATTAACACTTCCTTAATGCTTTTCCAGTCCTTTTGCAACGGCTTAATTTTTGCTGCTGCTTTTGGTGGTTGGGTTTGTTTTTTTGGGTTTTTTTGGGGGGGGGTTTTGGCCATGCAACTCAAACAACTCCTTCGGTGGTGGGTACCTTTTGCCAAATTGCTCACAAAAAAGGGGATTTTTTTTCCTCCACTTGATCCTTGCGTGGTCGATGAGCGTTTTTATGGGAAGGATATTTTCGTCATTCGAAAATGTCTAAATACTCTGTAGAATTATTTCCTGCGCTGGATACATACATCTGTCTACCTCTATGTAAATCTAGACAGACCCCTAGCTAGGTACACTGATGTAAACTGCATGGCTGACGGGAAAGGATGTAAAGAACAATTACCTTGTATTCGAGGCAGGATTTAAAGGCACCATTTCCAGGAAATATATGATTATAAATCCGGAGTGGTACACCATCATTTACACGGAATTTATGCTTAGCTAACTGGACTCCAATCTTTTTATGACTGGTTTGGAAAGTCAGGGAAAGCAATGTAATTTAGATAAATGTTACAATACACTTATGGATAGGATTGTAAGGTAATACGTTACTGTCAGGTCGCCATGCTTTGGGTGGTAATGAAATCTTAGCAGATGCTAGATTAGGTGTGGTGCTGTTATAGCTGCAAATAGCTTAGAAAATCAAACAAAGAGCGAATATACATTTTTGCCGAATTTTACATGTTCAGAATCTTTGTGTACATCCTTTGGACATATACATGTAGCTTTTGTTCTGGCTACAGACATGCGTATGCACGACACAGAAAGAAATAAGGCTCAGTCCACACGCAGAAATGTAATGTGATTTTTCTAAGTCTCCAGCTTCCGGAAAAAACGAGTTTACTTAAGTTTCTCCTCTACAGAAAAGAAGGGGGAGGAAAAAGAGAGCATATTAGTAAAACCCAGTACGTTTCAGTGACCTCTCAGTGCACGTTTGTGCTGCAGAGTTTGTATCCATGCCTATTCTTTTCAGTTACCTTAAATCCAAATTTATTTTCTTCTGTCACAAATTTCTGAATTATTAATTTATTTGATCAGCAATGGCTGAAGAGGCTGCTAGTCGGATTAATGCCCTCTGTATTTGTTTTACCCACACGGGAAAAGATGAATGCCATAGAAATTACGGAGTGTTCACGAATTGCGGGGTGCTTCCATGGAAGATTGCCGTGGGAGTTTAATTTGTCCAGGAGAGCTAGGAACGCACAATTTACCTAGGAAGAGAAGGTCCTGATAGTACTTGGCCAAAGAGATCAATTTAACCAGCGGGATTTGTAATAGATCTGAAAGGGAATTTGGCCATTCCATGCCTAAAACAATAATCTAACGCCAGCTTTAGTGGAGTGTGAAGACATTTTTGCAGTGGACTGTTGCAATGCTTCTGCAGGAGGTGGCTGGGCGCCTTTGGAGCCCCGCGTAACACCCCCAGACATGTCTATTCTGGGGGGCTCGGAGAGGACGGACATTGTGAAAGTTCCAGCCTCAATCAGAACAATCTACTCTGGGGATCACGTGAACAAATATGCTTGTGTTTGAAGGCAGCGCCTATATTTCTGATTATAAAGGGGTTTGTGTTGCTCTTCCCCAAAATTCATAAATGGCCGCACGATTTAAAAACAAAACAAAACAAGAGCCGGCCAATTGCTGCCTTTGATTCCCTGAGGTTGATTGCAAAGGGTTGTGGTTTTTTTTTTTTTTTTTTTTTTTAACCCCAACAAATTCCGAATTGCACTCGCCCTCTTTTATTGGTAGTTGAGCCTGAGCCTGCTTTCATTCTATCGGGAATACTGGTGTATGGAAATGTCTGTAAAACCGCAAGATCAGGTTTAGGACAGTATTGTCTGCAGACAAAGGGTGAAGGATATATTCTAACAACTGCAAGCGCAGACACTGAGACTGAGGAGCCCAGGTTTATGATAAATTGATACACAGGTAAGCAACTGCATGACAAAATGGAACCTTTAACCACAGGGCTGCAATATCGCCTGCAGTCAGAGGCTAAATATAATTTGTTTGTAATCTCTGATCAGAAGGATTGCAAATGTATAGCGAAAGATGCATGTCTCCGTATGCATCTAGAGCAATATCATCTTAAGTATATGCTTTCCTTTTGGAAACGAAACATTTTCCAAAAGGCTGGAGGAATCAATTTACCCCAATTTTATTCTGTATTTTGGCTGTTGACAGTATGGGATGGCAATTAAACAAACAAACAAACAAAAAAAGGAGGAGGGGGGAAAAACTTTGTTATATACTATCACTGCCAAAGTGAGATGGAGCATTATATTCATTCGCTGACTTGGACTGCTGGGCAGGGGGGAGTCGTGTTGGTTTGTAAAGTATGTTATAAAATAGTCTCTTTGGTAATGTAGCCTCTTCCTCTGGTCTCTTAAACGCTCTTGGCAAATACACTCACCTTTTGCCTTAGCCTTTCATGCGCATTTATCATTCGAGGCTGCGTTTCTGGTCTTTTTATTATTATTTCTCTCAGTCACACTTGCACTCAAAGCACGATTTGCTATTTACCAAGCAGGTTTCTTTAAATGTGTTTCCATGGGGTGATCCTTGGAAAAAATGTACTAGCGTGTTCATAGAGAAACTGTTCAGTGTCTCTTGGAGGTCTTGGGGTCTAATCCCAATTTAAAAAAAAAAGATGATAATTTATGCCAATTTTATCTAACATAGGGATGGCACAGGAACCTTAATTCAGCTGTTAGCTGTTGAAAATAGCCAGAATCTAGCACTAAATGCTAAGTGTGCGTTTTAAGAACCCCCTACCCTATTTAAAGAATAAGAACCCGGGATGACCTTTTAAGATTATCCTTACTGAAATGACTCTAATACAATGTTCAAGCTTCGTGCAGGGTAGCAGGGATTAAGACTAAAACGTTGCCAGGCTAAATCGGAACAGAAGCCTTTATAGCTCTCCGGCAAATCGCCCTTCGTTGTAGACGCTCGCCCGTTTATGCAGAACAATGAAAAGAAGGGCAGAAAGTTGTTTTGTCAATTGGGCGCGCTCTGCTCGATCAGAACTTAAAGGCAGGGCACATTTTTCTTAGCTGTATGCCTCCGAGCTGCTGGACTGCCAAGTTAGCCGGCTGAATCCAATTACAGCAAGCAGCATTTCATTTGGCTGGATGGAAGCACTCACTTATAACTGCACCTAAAATTTCAATAACACCTATATTGGGTCCATGCCTGAATAGTCCTAAAGATTTCCCTGGGTTTAGCCCTGGCAACTTTTGATCAGAGCCCAGTTTTAGTTCTTTGAAGAAGTCTCAGCAAGGATGGCACAAAGCCAACTTCTTTAAGCCTCAGATCCTTAGGAATACAAACTTCTGGGGTTAACCCACGTTGTGATCAAAATCTCTCTCTTTGCTAAACTGGCTGTCAAGTCAGGCGGTCTGGAGCCAGGCTGTTCTCGCGGAGCTGCTGGGGAGGCAGTGGGACTGTTGTAAAAAGGATGAGAAGTCGATAATTAATTAGACACAAAATGAAAAACTTACCATGTTAATCAACAGCGGCTTACAGTGACTTGGTTTGCAATATTATGATCTCTTCTCTCAGGCTTAAGGTGCACCCGAGTAATGCTTTCTTCTTACACACTGTAAAGTGCTAGTTCTAATGATCTCTGTTAAAAAAAATAAAGCACTTAAAGTTGACGTACGCCCACGTGAATATATTATATAAGACGTTACCAGGACAGGCCCTGGACCAAGAACCTGGGAGAGCATCGTGTGTAATCATGAAGCTCCACTTCCCAAACTCCAGTTTGCCAGCATAAATTAAGGTGATTTGGAGGTGGAATGCTGCATCATACTGGGTTTGAATAGGGACACAGAAGACTTGGTGAAAAGTTGTAAGGTCTGTTGTGTTGTGAGCTATTGGAGGCGCTTCCGTTGGTTGTTCATTAAGTGGTGAGTTATTGCTATACAAGCCAAAGGTCATATCAAAGGCTTATGGTTGCTAGATATCGTCTTTATAATGACCTGGGCTTCTTTGTGGGGGATTTTCTTGCACTCTTAATGTTTTCAAACTCCTTAGACGACACATTAGAGAATCCAAATGGTCATTTCGATGCACAAATATTAATTGTGCATAGATAGGCAGGGATTTTTCTCTCTTATCTTTCCGTGGATCTTAAACAGCAGCTCTAGTTAAATGTTTATGGCGCTTTCCTAAAATCGTAGATCAAAGTGGGGAGGGGGGTGTAGATCTGTGCAGGAGTGCGGTGGCTTGGCTTTTGTTGTTGTGGCAAACCCAAGATAACCACAGCTATACATAATGTATGAAACCCGGGCAATGGCGCTGTGGTCTTTCTAGTAAATTTCCATTCTTCCTAGTGTAAACGGTTAGACTTGTGCATGATTTTTCCCTGCCTGATACCAAATGCATGCACGTCTCGTTTACCCTGTGCAGCTCGAGTTGTTTTTCGATCCCTTTTGTTGTTGCTGCTGAGAGAAAACAAATTACACTCTACGATTTCTATGGTTGCCCTTCCTTTTTCTAAGAGGCAAAGGACACTGATCCAGGAGCTAAGGGGGCTGGAAACGCTAAGCAAGCCTCAGGAATGGGAACTGTGTTTGTATTTGTATTCGATTCGGGTTCGAGGTAGTTTATCAAGTGTTCCGCCTAGATGCCCGCAGCGCCCGGGAGCTTGCATTGTCTGCAGGAGTCGAACCAGGCCGCTGCAAAGTTTGGCCGCTGCCTCTTAGAAAGGAAAAAAAAAGCAACAAGAAAAGGCTTCTAGTAAAGCATAGCTAACACAGCAATAAATACACAGCCCCTGTTCTCGGTAGACTCCGATGTGGAGCGAAAGGCAGAGGGTTTTGCTACAGCAGGACGTGCATTTATTAAGAAATTCACACAGAAGGAAGTTTCAGGCAAAACAGCTTCCACTGAGAGGTCTCATTTTTGTTTCAGGTTCGCCCCAACGGATTATCCACAGGAACCCGAAGATCCTACAAAAAGAGTTAAAGTCAAAATTCAAGAAAAAACATAAGAGTGGTGAGTTTGTTGTATTCGCTTTTCCACCCGTTTGTCTCCTCTGTAGCTACACCAGCCGCCGCCACGAAATGTGTATGGTAGGGGAGAGATCAAAAACGCTCGGAAGTGTATCATGGAGTGGCACCCGACAGACACACGTTACAATATACATTGCACTACACATTCGGCGATTTTCAAATCGACTGTTGTTTAATAGCGGTAACCCACTCCTCCAAACCCTTCCCGAGCGTGTTAGTACACCAGAAGCTAAACAAAGACATACATAAATGCAAATGCTTGAAATAGCTCAACCCCATTGAAGTAGCTCGTTATTAGAGATTTTTAAACCCGATGGAAAAGAAAGCCCGCGTTTAACAGAACCACACTGAGATCGATTCCGCTTCCTCGAATGGGAATTTCTCCCCGGCTTCAGTGGGAGCTGGAGCTGGCTTTTTAAAGCCTGTGGGCTTTTTTCTGCTGCTTTGATGTAGCAAAGATTTCCTTACAACATTACTGTTAAGTCCCAAAACAATGCTTAAGGAAGACGTCTATTTTGCTCAAGAGAACCGTCAACATCGGTCAGGCAGAGAAAGAAAGCATCATTATGATCCAAATTTAGAAACAGTAACTGGAGTTTAGAGCTTAAAACCACTGTAAGAGAAGCAGGTCAGACAGCTATTAAAACGCAAGCTTTGGATACCATCTATAGCACACATACATCTCTGCATTAATGGCAGCCATGGGCATACTATATCAGACACACTCTTTCCCCTCCCAAACCCTTTTCCTCAAAGTTAATTTCCTGGAAGTCTTCGAGGTGCAGACTCTCCAGCCATTCTGTAAACTGTCCTCCAGCAAATCCACCAACTATTGGGAGAGAGGGGCTTGTGTGGGGGTGAATAAAATCAGAAAAACAGACACGCAGTTAAAAAAAAATCCCTGGCAGCGTGAAGGAAAATTGCCTGTGCCCTGGACGAGAAGCAGTAAAGGAAGAAACTCGTTTGGCTACTTTATATACATGTGCGCTTCCAGGCTTTAAATAAGGCAAATTTGCGGAGTAGGGGATTCTTTTGCTGGTCTGCCTCCTACGCGCAGCCTGTTTTACACTTCTGAAAGTGCTGGGTCTTGGGAAGTGTTTGCCTTTTCATTCCCTACTGAAGCGTTTACTGCTATAGCACTAGCAGTCATAAATTTTGTTACAAACCACAATGACAGGTGCATTGATATGCACCGTGAGAGCTCCGGCTGCTTAATAACCACTCCACTGGCCGCTCTTACTGCCTTATATTTATTTATTCGGTATCATATTAGATATTGATCCTAAGCAGAATTAAGTGTAGTGGAAATTTTAGTAGAGAACTGCTTAATATGAATATGTTTGGGTGCCGGATCGAATACAATTGTGAGGCTGGGAACTTGTCAAAATGGGAGCTACTTGCATTTCGGGCACACACGTGGGGTGCGTGTCTGTGTGGGTAGGGGAAAGACTGCTGCTTGCTCTAAAATTCCTGCATCTCTTGTAGCCAGTCTGATCTCTAGATAGGGCTGGAGAAGGGTTGGGAGCTTGGAAGAGCATTGAAAACTGTGACGGGACAAAGAGCTCCATTATCATATGTAATGTATAGCGGTTCCGA
>NW_005841969.1:3094246-3097342 GCF_000455745.1 Alligator sinensis
CTGGAGAGCAGGCAGGGAAATTCGAAACACAGACATGGATACTTTGTGGTTTCCTAGCCCCAGTTGCCTTTCAGTCCGCCTCCCACAACGCTGTCTAACCATTTGGATCTGACTTTTTCTGGAGATTGGCTCCGGCTAAACCAAAAAATGTTGAGCCTGTGCTTTGGTGTTACCTCTGAAAACATCGCCTTATGTATTACACTCTTGTAAAGCCAAAACGTGTAAAGGTCCCCCCGCCTCCCCCCAAGATCTTAAAAGATGAGCCACCAAACAGTTGAGCATTGTCCATGTGATTTATGACCCATTGCCTCCTTTTTAGGTTCAAGCAGAGTTCACAAGCAGTTGGTATTTCAGAAAAGAAATAAGGCTTTTTAACAGTTTTGCAGCGATACTCTCTCTTAAGATTCTGTATATGCTTTGGGGGAACTATATTTCACATGGTCTGTCTGCACAATGCTATGTTGTCATAACAGGATGCCACAGTGTTACTGAAAGTATAAATGATCAAGATAGAAAATTATGAATGGAGTTGATTATTTAAAAAAAATACATTATGAAATACACTTAAGCTGTGGCTAACCTCCTCTGGAGCATCATACTTTCTCACCACACATCAGAAGCTCACGATTTTTCAAACACGTTAGACCTCTGTTTGTTGGTTTCTTCGGGGAGGAGACAGCTAATTTTTCTCCCCCTGCCAGTTTCCCACAGTCTCTCCATGCTGGTGTTGAGCAGAGAAAAGAGCCCTTCTGGTTAAGCTGTATTTCAGATAAACTGACAAGATAAAGAATTTAAAGTCACCTCGAATTGGAGTTGCCTTGGCTTAGAATATAAACTGGGCTGAATTTTAGAAAGAAGACCAGTGCTATTTAGTCATGCAAATTACCACCGGGGAAGAGCAGGCGAATACATTTGACATAACGTATTACCACAGCGTTGTATAAATATTGACTGAAGAATGACAGGTATCAGTTACTGCTTTAATATTTTAGACCTACTTTTCTATAATGTGTTAAGAAGTTAGACAATAAAAGAGAAGCAGTGAGCACGTGAGACCTATTCAAATACAGATTATATTGTCAGCTGAAGTGTTTGACACTTGATCTGGATTGTGTGATTCGAAGATGCAAAAATATGAACAGAAACGTAGGATAAGGAAACAATTAGAAACATTCCAGAGCCATATCACAGCAGGCTGCTACATCGCAGACTAGTTGCCATTTTGGAGTAAAATAAAGTAAAGATTTACTTTCAAGTCATTGCACCAGGGCAATCTCCGGTACAAAAATATTGATTATGTACAGAAACTTTTTGTGTAGATACATTTCTTAGACCAAACAGTGTGAAAGGAAAAATCCGGACTTTGAGCTAAGGCGCGCATGCTAATAAATGAGCAGAGCATGGTTATAATGGGAGGTAACCGGTAAAACGGGCCACAGCATCTCGGAACGATTCTATTGAAAATAACCAACAAGAAAGGTTGAGTAGAAGATTGAGAAAGGTTGAAGAGAGTAGGAGAAAGGTTGAGTAGAAGATTTCGAGAAGTAAATTCATCAAAGAATGCAGCTAGGACCTCTGCGTTGTTCTTTATAGTGCAAATTAAAGTTACTGAATAGTCTTAGTTATACTTTAACTTCTTAGGAATCTTTAAAGGAAAAGAGAGACAGGGTTTACAATAGAGATGGAATTTTCTCTGTTTTCTTCAGTTTCCAATTCTGGTTCAATCCATCATGTCATGTGAGGCGCTCACACGCTTGCACGCATGCGTGTCTAAGAAAAAAAAGGAGGGAAAATAGGGAAATGTTGGTTAATCTTTCTACCAAAACGGTACATAGAGGTCAGTCATCAGAAATACTGTATATACATATACACACATTCAGGATAACAAAATAAATGATAGCATGGGCATACAGCTGAGGAACCGGGGAAAAGAGGGCGGTTTAGACATGTAGAGGTGGTTTTGCAACACGGTTTATGCAAATACCGGGAATGGGGAATTTAGAGATAAAAGGCACGAAAGCATGAGTAGGAGTGAAGTTATGGAGACACCTCTGGGCTTTCAAAAATGAGCTAAGGTAATTCGAGAGTGATACTGTGGGGCCATGGAGCCTCTGCTTTTTTTATTGATAGCACAGCAGCCATGCACTGGATGGCTCTGGTGCCTAGAGCCTATGGGTGCGTGCGTGCGTGCGTGCGCGCGCGCGCGCGCGCGTGTGTGTGTGTGTGTGTGTGTGCGCGCGCCCACAACGAAGTCTTCCGCACATTAGTGGCAGAGCCCGACACCTCCTCTCCTATACTCCGGCCCGCACAGGGCGATGGAGCGGGCCCGCAGCCTGCCTGCTAATTCCACGCCACGAAGGGGTCCTAGACGTGTTTCTTTCCACTCGTCCCGTGTTCACTGCAACTTGTTAGTCAAGTTTCTTCTGTGCGTGAGTGTGTGCGCGTGTTATGCGTGTGTGCGCGTGTGTGCCTGCATATGTAGGTGTGTGTATGTCTGTTGTGTGTGCACGTGTCTTACGTGTGTGTCTGCATGTGTAGGTGTGTGCATGTGTGTTGTGTGGGTGTGCGCGTGGGTGTGCACCTGTCGCGCATGTATGGGTGTGCGCACGTGTGTTGTGCGTGTGTGTCTGCGTGTGCGTGCATGCGTACTGTGCGTGCCTTTGTTGTGTTTGCGTGTGGGTGTGTCCATGTGTGTTGGGTACGTGCATGGGTATATGTCGTGTTCGTGCGCGGAGGTGTGCGTATGGGTGTGTGCACGGGTGTGTACGTGTGTGTTCTCTGCGTGTGCCAAGCTAACAGGCGTTGCTGGAGGCAGAGGCCCGCGTTGGCAGGGCTCAGGGGTGCGGGTGCGGGCCGGGGTCCCGGCTCCCCCTCAAAGTGTCTTTTGTGTCCCCGTCCCCGCAGGTGGGTCCCGCGGCAGCGAGCGGCCGGCGCCGGACACGTGAGGCGGCCGCAGTCAATGTTATTTGAGCGGGGCGCCCCGGCCTCGGCGATCCCAGAGCGCGACATGCAGAAAGCCGCCTACTACGACAACGCGGGGCTCTTCGGGGGCTACAGCTACGGCAAAGCCGACGCCTACTGCTAAAAACACGCAGC
>NW_005841969.1:3097752-3103522 GCF_000455745.1 Alligator sinensis
GGCGGGTGGAGCTGGCTGCTCGCCCCCCCGGCCCTTCGGACGTGCTGAGAGGAAACAGCCATGCCCCTCGCCCCCTTTGGCCTCCCCCAGCCTCTCAGTCCTCGACGGCCCCTGGCGGGGGCTCTGCAAACCAAGGAGCATGAGCTGCGAGACCCAGTAGCCCTCACACTCCGCAGCGGGAACATCTCAGGCTCTGTGTCCTCTGCTCCTGGCTGTTGCCTTCAGACCCGCCTTCGGCCTTTGCTTTGGTGAAGGGAGCCCAGCGTTTACACAAGCCCTCGCAGCACCGCTGCTGTCCTCAGTCTTGGCCCCAGTCCTCTCAGCACCGCTCCCCATGGCTGATTTTGTCCTGCTCCACCCTAACTCAGGATAAGGGCCTATTCCCACTGAAAGCAACAGGAGTTGGATCCGTTGCTCTGAGGGGGCAGGGTTGGGTCTTTGAGGGGTGTGGGGGGGAGGGGGCAAGGCCACGAAGATGTCTTCGAAGAGGCTGGGGGAGTTCAGATCCAGGGGAGGGGGGTGGGTGGTCTTTGAGCATTGATTCAACTGGTGTATGAAGGCCCCACACTGGACTACTCAGGGCTGATTCTGCATTGGCAATACCTCAAAGAGAGGTGTTTTGGGAAGGGCTGTGCTGTGCCAGCTACAAAACTCCACGTGCCTCATGGGTGGTCAAACAAGTCTACCCTGGGGAAGGTCCACCAAAATAGACCAGATCAGATCCATTGATTGTCGAGCCACTGGACCAGGGACTCAATGCCAGTGCTTGCACACAGGTGTACCAGGGCTGTTGTGGGGGAGGGGGGTCCTTTCAATCTTTGTATCAGTGCCCTGCAGTGAATGGGTTGCTGGGTCAGGGGTTTAGGGCTGGAGCTTTATTTGTTTCTCTTCCTCCAGCAGGAGAGAACTGTGAAGACAAGAGCCCCCCAGGCCCCGCATCCAAGAGGGTCCGCACGGCCTATACCAGCGCGCAGCTGGTGGAGCTGGAGAAGGAGTTTCATTTCAACCGGTACCTCTGCCGGCCGCGCAGGGTGGAAATGGCCAATCTGCGGAGCGGCAGATCAAGATCTGGTTCCAGAACAGGAGGATGAAGTACAAAAAAGACCAGAAAGCCAAAGGGATCATGCACTCTCCCGTAGGACAGTCCCCTGACCGAAGTCCACCCTTAAGTGGCCCAAATCATGTAGGATTCTCCAGCCAGCTTCCAAGTGTCAATAGTCTTAGCTATGATGCTCCTTCACCAACCTCCTTCGCCAAATCGCAGCAAAACATGTATGGCCTGGCTGCTTACACAGCGCCTCTCAGCAGCTGCTTACCCCAGCAGAAAAGATACCCGGGAGCAGAGTACGACCATCACACCATGCAGAGTAACGGCGGCTTTGCCAATCCCAATTTGCAGGGCAGCCCCGTGTACGTCGGAGGTAACTTTGTTGATTCCATGCCAGCTTCTGGCCCGATGTTCAATATCGGCCATCTTTCCCATCCTTCATCCGCCAGCGTGGACTACAGCTGCGCTGCTCAGATCCCAGGCAACCACCACCATGGACCTTGTGACCCTCATCCCACATACACAGATCTTACTTCTCATCACACATCTCAGGGAAGGATTCAGGAAGCACCCAAACTCACACATCTGTAGTAGACTGGGACGGATTGAGAGCGGGAAATGTACTCACCTTGCAATTACCTCACTTTTCTGACGTTACGGTGTTACTTTGCTCTGAGTGCCAACAGCATTAGTGGATTGGTCTCCCCTAACAGCTCCACCCTTCTGTCCTTTCTTTCCTTTGTATCATTTTCTTTTTATTTTCATTTTTTTGCGACTCCAAATAAGTCAATGAAAAGGATCCTTTCTTTTATAGCTGTTTTAAGCATGACAGTGCAATATACTGCAAACCAAGGGACTCATAATCTGGTAATTATGTACTTGAAGGTAAGTCTTAGAGATCAATTAGTATTAGCAGCGCGTCATGCTGAGGTGTTTTTAGACCAATTGTGAGCGATGGGATCTTGCCTGCATATAAGCTTATTTCAGAGAAGTTAATTTATTAATTCTTCCGTAATGTAAGGATTGCATTGGACTAAATGATATGTATTTATTATTTTAAGCGAGACATTTTTGTATCATGGATTATTTATCCTCGTCTTAATGTATTTATGTGGATATTTGTAGAATTTATTCACCAATACTTCGGGAGATTGATTCAGGTCCATGGTGATTTACATTTCACCTATTTAGTATATTTGGTCTGAACTAGTTGAGAGAGTAGTTTTGAACAGTTGTAACAGTGGCTGGTGTCTGTAGTTTATGTAAGGATTAATTAAGACAGCAAATTGTAAGTCATTAATAGAGTAAAACAAACTGTGGCATTACACAAAAGGCCGTTACACATTTTGCTTTAAAGCGTATTTATTTCAAATTGTCTGGTACCATTTGAAGACCTATTTAGATTTTCTTTAGAACCCGCTTTTTGTTTAGTTAGAAGTGCGTCCGCTGGAACAATGCAAGCTGCGAAGCGGAGCACTTGGTCGTGTTGTTTCTGAAAATTTTCTACCTACCAAAGCCTCAGAGAGGTTGGCATTTATTTATTGACTAAATATCTCTTGCACACATTATTTCGGTGGGCTATTTTATTTTTATTACATTCTAGCTATCTGAAATAGAGTAAGCTTAGAATGCAAAAAATTAGAAACCCTCTAATAGTGCTAATATGATTAGGGTTTCCATAGCAATCCATGCTGCAGCTGCCCATCTCCTTTGTTATTTATACTGTTGTTTTTTATACCGACCATAAATCAATTTTTTAGACAGCATTGGAAGCCCGAGATTAATTTTTTGCATAAAAAAACACTTTGTAAGAAAATTGACAATCAAAGATATACAAATAAAAGGAAGCCGCTAAGTATAATAACTGAGATACAAGGAAGGTAAACAAACTCTTCTGAGATGCTCACTATAGCTTTCAGCTAGGAAATCATCTCCGTGTGCTCCTCTGTAGCAGAGATTGGTACATTCCTTGTGACAACTATTCCTACTGCCGTGACCACAATATTTCATAAAAGGAACAAAGACTTACAACCATCTCATTTTCTCCTTTTTTATTTACACCTTTGTGTTTAATCTCTCAGTGGAGCTACGAAGGTTTTTGGAGGCGCAGAAGTGGCGTTAGGTCTGTTAGGAAGGAGACATGCCCCTCCAAGAAAGCTTTTTCTTATCGCTTTTAAAAGCCTTCAGTTAAGATTCAGATCTTCAGTGTTCCCAGCAAAGTCGTCGCGACGAGTCACTTTTTAGTTTGAAAAATACTCCAACTCCTACTCCTTCCCTTGATGCTCAGACCTGTTCCTATTGTGAGAAATGCTTCACTCCTACATTTCTGTCAACACAGGAAAATCTTTCTTTTCTGGTGTTTCGTGGGTCACTAAAGACTCAGAATATTATTAGTTACTTTTTTTCTCTGTGCTATTTTTAAACGTCATGTTACGTTGAGAAAAGAAGTGTATCCTTTTGTTAAATTTCACTTTGACCCGAGCAGATTTGAATATACGTGTTGTAGATCTCTAAACAAAACCAGAATAAACTGCTTCGATCGAAGAAATATTTTAACCATTTCGTGACCTCCACGTGTTTTCTATAACAATGTTCACACCGGCGGCTTCTTCGGAGATAAGCTATGAATATGTAAAATAAATAATCATTCAGATAAGTAGTAATAGTGAACACTGTAGCGGCGTGTTGAATCTAACAGGACACACACACACACACACACACGTAAAACGACTTGGTGCCTGTAGATCATTGTTATGTTCTTCACATTGGAACAGATTTCATTTCATCCACCTCTAAATCCAAAATGCAGAACCAGTGTGTTCCCATAGACTATTATTATGTTACCCAACGTCACTCTTCTGAATGTGCGGGCATCTGGAGTCCAAGGTTTGTGGGCTGGCTGACATGCCTAGGCTTCCTTACATTCATGACAAAAGGAAAAGGATCATTTAGAAATATCCCGGGGTGGAGGCAGGGGCAGAGGTTTAAGGCCACAGGATACAAATACCGTGTTTCGGGGAGCCCTGGGACGTGGTCTCTGTATTTTGTAGGGCCAAAGCCTGCAAATCTTTCTCCAAATGCTCCGACTGGGGAGGGGAGAGGAATCATGTGATAAATACATTCAGTTCCTTCTCCCTTAGCCTGGTCCAGGTGTCTTTGATGTAACCGCGATAGAGCCCCATGATCAAGAGCTAATTAGCAGAAGCCCTGGGTCCTTAGCTAGATGGCTGGCGCTTTTACAGCGTTTGTATAAGCATCAGCAATCTGGGAGAGAGGCACTTTGGCAAGAGTCGTCCTTTTTCTTGGCCCACCATTTAAACTTCATAAATTATAAACCAGCCGCTTCCACGCTGCACATCACCCAGCCCCTGAAACACGCGCTCCGCGTTCCCAGCCCTGCCCGGGGGCATGCAACAAAGCCTGGCGGCGAGCTCCCGACCCTGCCGCCCCGCCAGCCCGGAGATCAGCCCTGCGGCTCGGGGAGCGTGTCCTCAGACCCCCGCTTCAGCCAGGCCTGGCCCAGAGGTGCCACAGCGGCCATCCCGTCCTCGGTGCTGCCGGAGAGAGACAAAAAAGGCGACAAGGCGTCTTTCGAGCTGATCCAACGCCCACTGGGAAAGTCTCCCGGCCAGGCCTTGGGGCTTTATGTTTATTCAAAACCGGCATTTTAAATATTAATCAGAGCTCTTCAGGAGGCCGAGAAATCCCCCCCCCCCCCACCCCCCCCCCCCCCCCCCCCGCGCGCAGCCCTGCAAGGTCCCGCTCTCGCTGCTGGAGCGCTCCCAAGGGGGGGAGGGCAGGGGCTGCTCCAGCGCGGGGGTCCCCAGGGTGAGCCGAGCTTGATCTGCCCGGGCGTGGAGACAGATCTGCTCCCGGGAAGCCAATAGGGAAGTTCCTGGAGGAACTCCTGCCCCAGCCGGAGTAGGGAGGGCGCCTCTGTCGCAGGGTTTGCATATTCCCGGGGGGCTCTGCTCAGTGCTCCCCACTCCTCCCTGCCCACGCGCAGCGTGAGGTGAGCGGGCTCGGGCCCTGCGCATCGATAACCCCCTCCTCGGCCCAGCCCCAGCGCCCCGCTCGCAGCTCGTGGAAAGGAGGCGCCTACACTGCAGCAGGGGCACGGCTCTTTCCTGCTAGGCCGCGGGGCCCGGCGGGGAGGGCGGGGGCAGGGGTTGATCCGTCGGGTCCGCGAGCAGATTTTCTTTCTTTCCATCACTTGGGTCCTGCCCCTGCCTCCTCCCCACACCCCTACCCGAGGCTACAGGAGGTCTGAAAGGAGACAGATACCCCTGGAGCCTCTCACCCCGCAGGAGCCTCGCTCGGCCCCGGGCCCCTGGCGACAGAGACACCGCAGCTGGCTCGGTTCCCCTGCCGGGAGCTGGGTCCTTCTCAGGCCTCGGCAGCCCTGGCCCGCCGGCAGCTCGCCTTCATGAGCCCGCGGGTTGTCTGGGGAGAGGGGGCAGGGGGAAAAGGCACCGCTGAGCAATCTGCAAAGTGGCCGAGCGCGGGGTGCGCCCCGAAGCCAGCCCCGGACGCGGGAGGCCGTAGGGGGCAGCGAGCAGCTCTCCGCTGTCCTCTGAGATGGGCCCCATTTGTGCACAGCGCGGTCCTGAAACACACGGGCCCGTGCCCCGCCCCCCGCCTGGCAAGCCTTTCTCCCCCCGCGTTTCGTAGCCCTGGCCAGCGGGGAACCCAGCGCAGCGCCCATCGGGCGGGCAGCAGGCA
>NW_005841969.1:3104489-3110611 GCF_000455745.1 Alligator sinensis
CGGCGGGGGAGGAAGGGGGGATCGGTTCTATTAAGAGTTCATCAATCACCCAATGTGCACTTTTCACTCGACAGCGGTTCCTCCTACTCCAGCTCGAGTCCGGGCCAGCTGGGATTCGACCAGAAACCACAGCCGGAGGAGACAGAAAGCAAAGCTCAGCCCCGCCATCTAATATTCACGGGCTAGCGCTCGGCTCCCAGCTTCCAGCAGGGAGGCTGCAACTGAATCCTTTAGTCACAAAGAGCGACATGCAAAAACACTTTTCACTC
The DNA here is from genome assembly GCF_000455745.1 of Alligator sinensis. NCBI lineage: Eukaryota > Metazoa > Chordata > Crocodylia > Alligatoridae > Alligator > Alligator sinensis. The sequence continues at coordinate 3,104,759 of NW_005841969.1, forward strand.
GACAGCGGTTCCTCCTACTCCAGCTCGAGTCCGGGCCAGCTGGGATTCGACCAGAAACCACAGCCGGAGGAGACAGAAAGCAAAGCTCAGCCCCGCCATCTAATATTCACGGGCTAGCGCTCGGCTCCCAGCTTCCAGCAGGGAGGCTGCAACTGAATCCTTTAGTCACAAAGAGCGACATGCAAAAAGGGACCCCGTGGAGAACAACCTCAGCAGACTCAGTGCCCACACCCCCCCCCCCCCCCCCCCCCCCCCGGGGCACAGCCTACTAGTAAAGGCCTTTGCAAGACAATGCACAACAGTACAGGCTGCCTCGGGTAACCAAGACAAGCTTCGCCCATCTTATTTCGCGTTAAACTTGAGGGGCTATGTTGGGCTCGACCCCTAACATAGCTCAGGGGTCGGAGCATCAGCTGTGAAACGCAGAACAGGAGGTAGCTCAAGCTGCTTATGGAAAAGGTTTCCGTGAAGGAACAAAGCAGGGGGGAAATCAAAATCAAAATAACCCCAAGCAGCGGAAAGCTGAGTTAGAAAGCTCCCCCTCACTCCCAACGTTATCCAATACCTGTCGGTTTGCGTAGCTTTGCACGCTACCTTGCAATTACACTTGAAAACACAATACAAAGACATAGCACGGGGCGGGGGGGGTCTTGCTGGAAGGCTGAGTGCCCCAAGACGCGGGGGCTGCATTTGGCTTTGTACAGCACCCAGCACTTGGCGGAGCTGCCATTGAAAAGAAAAGCAGATGGGAGCAATGCAAGGCTCTGTGTAGGGCAGAGAGGAGGAAGAAGGTGTGTGTGTTTGTCTTCACTGACAAAATGTTGTCCACAGAAGGGCCCCCTGCAATGCTCTCAAGTCTCAAGGCGCATAGTCCCCGAATTTCCTGGGCTCCTTTACCGATGGTCAGAGGGTCCTGCAAGAGGGCCAAGGAAGCAGAGATTCCCGACAGAGGGGTTAGCCCGACAGCACTGGTGGGAATCGCTGGGGCTGTCCATATTCTTAGAGAAGGAGGTGGAAACGTTCTCTCCGCCTCTTCCAGGCACAGTGGAGGGGCTTAATCAATCTCCGTGCCTCATCCAGGCCCCTCAGGCCTGCTGGAAAGGCCAGACAAGAGAACCGGGCTTAGAGTAGGGGACAGAGACTCCCCTTCCTCTATCTGAAGCGGAGAGGACGACCCTACAAGCATACACTACAGCCCCTTCGTGTTTGCCCTTGAGCTGAATGTGGATTTCGCTGGAGTGCCAACCAAACTAACGTTTCCCTATGCGAGCTTTATATATTATCCCATACAGCAACCCCTATCGACAGCCTTCTCAGTGAGGCAGCTGCGATTTTTTCTTGTACAGCAAGGCCAAAATAATTTATGTAGAGGATTTTGGCAAATTCTCCTGAACACAGTCTTTGAAAACCTACAAATCATGAAATGGACTTCATCAGCTTGCCTGGCGACTCTTTAAAACATGTTCCCAGAAGTGTTTTTTTTAGAGGAGGGCCATGGAAACACGGTAGATCCAGGTTCATAATACTCATCTCTCTACCAGACAGCAGAGTGGGAGCTCCAAACTCCCATTCCTACCAGGGTTCTACTGGTCTAGGGGCCCTGAGAGGTGCCAGAGATCTGCTGAATTTACACCAGTGGTGGGCCTATTCTTCAGGCTCAAGTCTCATCCCATTACTGCTGCTGGTGGTAACAGAGTTTGCAGAACAGGTCCAAACAATCTTTCTGGGGAAAAAATGGCAGAGAATGAGCAAAGTAACAATTCCTGAAGTATTGACTTGGACTCTTCTCGGCAAGGCGCCCTTGCTCTCAATAGAGGTGGATCTGTCCCGCCAGCGCCTGCATGCCCCCGAGTATTTTTCGGAATACTTATCGCGTGTCAACAGGTACCTGACTCCAGCTGACTCTGGAGCAAACGCCTGTAGGCGCACTGCTGTTGCAAAAAGGAGAGGCGCTATTTTTCATGCCTTTGCCAAGTTGCTGTAATAATTGCCAATTTGCATGCTCCCAAGTTTCTTCCGACTCGTTCCAGGTGTCCAACAAGTCTGCAGCGCTGCGCTCCCAGGCAGCCTCCCCCACCGCTGCTTACTGAGGCTCCCTTTTCCGCTTTTAAAAATCTCCGGGTTTCTTTTCCCTACCCCTGAACTTTCTAGAAATCTTCTCCAACCCCTTATAGGAAAACCCACAGCTCCCTGATGTGACGCGCACATTTGAAAATAGTGAGGTTAGACTATGCTGAAAACTACACCTTTTTTTCAAAGAGAGACCTTCAGAATGAGAAAATCCGGAAGGGCTCGTGTCTGTTGCTGGGGTATTCACTCCTATACAAGTAAACTGATGTAGGCAGGTGAATGGGTAGAAATAAATAGCAGTAGCAGAACAAACTTGGCCAGTTGATGTGGATGAAATCCCCTAGTTCAAAGTGGTTTAAAACACAGCTTTTGCAATAGGTAAAGCAATGCATTGTATTTTGAGAAAGAAATGATCAACTAAAACTGTTACAGAATTCTGCAAGATGACTGGTCTCAAGTACCTCTTACTGAAGGGGCATCACTTGTTCACTTCATTTTTTTTTTAATGAGGTATGAATAAGAGTAAAATTTCACTGTCTGAAGGGATTTCATTCGCTAAAGAAAAAAATAATAATTCCTACGGAAAACGACTTTACAAAACGAAAGGGTTTGCAAAGCGATTGCAAAACTAACTTAAACGGAGGTCCTGCTTGCTTTAAAGGGGGGAGTGGGAATCAGAAAAAAACCCTACAATTTCTTAATCAGATAATAGGTTTTTGCTTCCTTTGGTTAAATGTGTCTCTCTAGGGATCATAACCATTCATAGTTAAATCTCCTGCCAGTCTCTCTCTTTATATACATATACATATACATATACATATTAAGAGAGAGAGAGATCTAGACATATCTTTATTTACATATAGACCTCTACATATCTATACGTATTTATTTACCAATTATGAATTATGACTGGTGAATTATATATATCATAATTGGTGAATCACTAACAACACAGTTGGTAACATTTCGGAAGTCTGTGTCAAGGTGCCGTTAGAGAACGCCTAATCCAACGATCTAGGTTAGCAGTAATTTAGTAGCAAAAACCTTTCTGCAACCTCACAGCAAAAGCCTTGCTCCATACATGCTCCATTGTCTTACAGTATATATTTTACAAACTGTTGAGAAATAGAAAACTATGATCTGAAACACACTTTGGTTTATTTATTTTTTTTCTTGCCGGATTTGGAAACGCAAACCTATATTAAATACAATTCAGGCAAAAGAAAAAAAAAGGGTGGGGGGGTGAAGAAAAGATGTGGCGAGGAGCTTTGCAAGCTGTCAGCCAAAGACCTGACACACAAAAAATATGACAAGGCTCTTACTCTTGCAACACCAGATAGGAAAGGTGGGTGCGGGGTCCCTGGAGAAAAAGAACTCGCTGATTTGTTGCTGTACGTCCTAGAAATGTTTCCTGTTGATTTTTAACAGAAAATAAGAAACTTTATTCTGAACTTTTGAAGTTCGGCGGAGGAAATCAACGGGTGAGTTTTCTAATAGGAGCTTCGAGTGTAAGGAGCTAATTAAACGCCTCACTTGCATTGCCCTACTAATTCCCTACCTCAAGCGCGTGTCCCATTTTCAGTCCCTAATCAAAACCACTCAGCTGGAGCGCCTCTTATCAGGCCACGGCCCACGGAGGCAAGCCCACCCCCTGGCTCGCGTGTGTGCTGCATGTGCTCCGCATCTCTCGGAACGGGGCCACCGTTTGTGACAGATAGCAGCCAGGGGGCCTGGCCTGCCCTTACACCCCAACGCACATGAAGACCTCCACTGCAAGATTTCAGTGAGAGCTGCTCTCACTACTGTAATTGCAGAGCTGGTCCTTCAATATGTTACTCTGAGCTGGACTCAGGCAGCAAACCTTTCAGGAGCTTTGCGATATAGTTGTACTTGGGACTAAGCATCCTGTGACTGCGAGTGCTGGTCATGTGGGGGGCGGAAGCCGTGAGGAGGGAGGGCAGGGTCTCGCATTCAGCAACGTGTATGTAGTGAGCACATTAATAAGGACTAAGGCTAAGTCTGTAAGGTGCTTCTCTACCCGGCCTTCTGCCTGACTTTAGACAAACACGTCTCTTCTCTTTAATAATGACAACATCCCCCAGGGTCCTTTACTGTATTATATGCCAGAAAAGCTATGGGAAATAATTGCGTTTTATTTCTTGCCTCTTCCTCCCGCCCCCAAGTCCAATAGCCCAAATCTCGCCCCTTCCAAACCAGCCCTCCGGCCACCTGCATCACCGAACTTCTGCAGAGAATTTCCCTGACTCTGATTTTCACCCGTTCTGCTTTCAAGGGCGGGCTCCACCACAGGTGCTTTCCCCTCCTGGCTCCTAAGCCCCGAGAAAGGCGTGTTCAACATGTCTAAACCTCCTGCCCTGGCCCACAGCAATTAAATCCCGTTTGCTGGACTCAGCCCAGGGCTCCGAGTTCTCGAGTCGAGGTTTCAAGTATCTAGAAGTATCTAATCAAACTGTATTTATACAATTTTTGGAAACCAAGGTCATTTGTCTTCTTCAATCAAATTAATTCCCCGCTCCCCAGGGCAAATGAAGATTTAAAAGTAATAGCAGAAAAGGCTGGAAAGTTTGGGAAAGCAGCGATTTGGATCTCCTTGCTGCTCTATGCTCTTTGATTTCTGTGCCAGTGGTAAACACTCAGTAAGCAATGCTATATTACCAAGGGAAAAATGAAAGCCCATTAACATTGGAAGTCCTCGGATACACTTTCAAGAGACGACAAAGCACTTATCTGCTGCAGCAGAACCATTAATTGCTGGGAGGCACAATAGCATCCAAACCCTTCAGATCTGGACTGGCTTCCGGATGCATTTTAACCTCCGATTCCTTCGGATCTGCAAAGATGAAGTGTCTCTCGGAGAGGGAGCACACGCACAGCTGAGTCCCAGCTAGCGCCGAGATGGCAGGGGAGCGGGAAAGGCACATTACCCCCCAAAACTTGGGCACCCGGGAAAACAGGGAACAGCTGCTCCCCTGCCCTAGCAGACATGAAACTCGGAGTCCAGTGCAGGGCAGAGGACCCGAGTGCCAGGGTGGGGGCGGCTGTATTCCCCGACATAGGCAGCGGGGTAGGAAAGACAAGGCGAGCTCTTGCTCCCCGCGGCAGGGGCACCAATGCCAGGCCCAGCCGGGCATCTGGGCAAAGGCCTAAGCGCAGCGAGCAGGGCCCGGACCTCGTTAGTCCCCGTCCCCTGCACTTGTGTCGCGCGCTTGGATCAGCGCAGGGGGGGGGGTGTTGGGGGCTCCTTAGGGTCCCGTCAGCGCCCTGGGCTGGCAGAGCTGGGAGCGGGGGAGGGGCCGGGGCAGCCGCCAGGCCGTGCGCCTGTGTGCGTGTGCGCGCGTGTTCGTGAGCCTGCGTGTTCATGCGTGCGTGTGTGTTCGCGTGTACGTATGTAGGTGTGTGCGTGTGTGTGTACATGTGCGAGGGGGGTGTGAGCCCGTGTTCCTGTGTGTGTATGCGTGGGGGGTGCGCGTGTTCGCGTGTGCGCTTTCCTGCGTCCGTGGGTCCGCGTGTGTGTGCGTGCGTGTTCATGCGCGTGAATCTGCCAGTTCGTGTGTGCGTAGACGTGTGTGTCCGTGTTCGCGTGTGTGGTCGTGTGTGTGTGTATGCGTGGGGGTGCGTGTTCGTGTGTGCTCGTGTGGGTGCCCGTCCCGGCGCTGCCCGCGCAGTCAGTCCCGCACCGGCAAAGTTTGCGGCGGGCCGCGGACTCGGGCTGCGATTGGCCGCGGGGCAGCACGTGCCGGCCGCCGGCCCTATATTAGGGCA
>NW_005841969.1:3111552-3139697 GCF_000455745.1 Alligator sinensis
TCGCTGCGGGGCAGGGCAGGGCAGGGGGCACCCGAGGTGACGGAGCTGCCGCAGCATCCTCGGAGCATCCCGAGCCAGCCCCCCGCTCCACCCTCCCTCTTTGCACTAGGGCCCTGCTTTGCGACCAGACCTCTGGGCTGCGTCTGCCTGAGAAACGGCCCCTCTTGTCCTATCGATCTGTCTATTGCGCTCGTTTCTGTAAATACACCGGACTGCTCCTAACCGCCGCTGGCTTACACTTGACTTCTGGGCGGATCGGGGATTGCTACCGGGCAAAGCACGCTGCTAAGTTTCCTTATGGGCCTTCTGAGACGTTGGTGAAGCAGGCGGCGTCTCCGAGCCTAGCGGGTCAAACGAGCCCTCGGAGCGTCCTCAGGCTCAACCTGCCGCGAGGCTCTGCTGAAGGGGCTTTCTGGCCGCCCCGCCAGCCGGAGAAGATGCGCTCTGGCGGGTAGGCTGAGCGTCTGCACTGACAGCGAAGTTCTGGGTATTTGCACTATGACGCTTTAAATCGCTCCTACTCTCCTATGTGCCTGAGTACAGACAGTCCCGGATCAGCTGCTACCGCAACGGAACGACCTCGTTTTCAAACTTCGCAACTGCGACTTACCAAAGCTGTGGCCAGACTTGTACTGTAGTTATTTTGTAAAGGAGAAGCTTTGTCTTGGTCTTTCTCCGCTAGGGCATGTTTGGTGGGGCTGTTTTTTTTTTTTAAATACAATCCCAAATAGCTGGGAGCTGACCAGATAATGCCTAAAACTGATAGGTAGATAGAGAACAAATGAGGAGGGCTTTGCTGAACAATAGTGGTACCAAAGATAGTCTGATCTACCCGGCAGGGTCAAACTGATTTAGTAGATATAATGCTGGCTGTGTCCTAGAGGTTTTTTGTTTGGTTGGTTGAGGGTTTTTTTGTCGTCCCCCACTCCCCCCTTCAAGAGACATATATAGTTAAAAAAAAAAAAAAAAAGGCTTTTTGTCGTCCCCCTCCCCCCTTCAAGAGACATATATTTAAAAAAAAAAAAGTGTAGGAGTTTTTAACAAAATGAACTAGAAGCTTAGTGGTTATTCCCTAACCTTTCCAGGAAGAAAACAACAGAAAAGTGTTTTCTGTCTACTGGACAGTTTTCTGTCTACAAACAACAGAAAAGGGTTTTCTGGGACCCCTCCAGTAGACATGCCCCCCCTGACTAAGGCGGCACCAGTCACCCATGCTGGTAAGAAACTGGCTAGTTAATAGTGGGAGGTATACAGGCTGGATACTGACTGGCTAAGCAGCAGCTCTGCAGAAAGGGACCTGGGCGTTATAGGGGACAATAAGCTGAAGAAAAGTGGCTTGCAAACGAAGGCTCTTCTTGCCTTTCCCTTGTATGGTAGTTCTTAGTAATAGGGAAGAGGGCATGAAAGCACTGACTTCCCACTTCCAAAGTCAAGAATGGCAAAAGGGGACTGAACCACGTGGGCGGCCTTGTCTCAGGAGTACGTGGGCTGACCTTCCCTCAAATGTGATCAGGGGTCTTCATTACTGACTGGCTAAACTTGGGGGAGGGATATCCTGTCCCAACTCTCTGTCCATGGGAACTACTTGAACTGAGATAGCCCGATGGATTTGTAAACCGTGCCTACAACTTTAGGAAGCAGGTAATAGTGCACAATGGCCTTGTGATTTAACAGTGACTGCTAGACAATCTCTTCAGTGACCCTACAACCCTGCAATTAGGGAGTCCCAAACACCTCATGGGCAAGATTGTGAAGTTGCTGAATCCCAACTCATGGGTTTTAAGCAGAGAGTGAAATGAAAATAAATAAATGCGATTGGAAAATGATGTGGCCCCGGGCGCTTTAATACATTGTTGTCAGTGTCATTCTAGTATATTTGGCCATCTGTCCCTCAACAGTAATGCTAATTAGCTCTTGACTAAAACAACAGAGCACCCACCAGGCTGTATTGGGATTTCAAAAGGGGCCGAGATGCAGGCATTCTCAATGACCTCCGGTCTGCCTACAAGAGGGCTTTGATATGGCAATCCACACCGCTCTGAAAGGCAATTAAATGTACAAAAGCGGAAACAACTTGCCTGAATCCCTGTGTGGCTTTCCTATTCCAAAGGGAAAAGACTCTCTTTACCCTACCTCTCCACCTCTTAAATGCAGGTATGAAAGCACCTGGTGACACCCTCACATCTATACCTGCAGGGAAGAAGATAGTAATACTCAACAGCTCTGCCGTGACTTGGTTGGCTGCAAGGCTCAAAGCCTTTCTACTTAGAGTTGAAATCCAAGGGCCAAAATCTGCTTCCTTTGATCATACAGACCCACCACTGATCAAAATGGAAGTTGGGGAGAGTGCAGCAGGAAAGGGTCTTGTTCACCGAAGGTGACTTTTTAATTTAAATTTTAAAAGAAATGTGAATAGCCTTAGCATAACAAGACTTTCTCTCCAACTTGGAGGAGAGCAGGGTCAGAGAGAGTTCATTCAGAAGTGAAAGCAGGAAAGACTTTATCCTTCCCAAGATTTGGTTATCACTGCTAATATTTCTAAAAGCTCCCCCATTTCACAGTAGTACTCATTGTGTTTTATCCTTTCTCCTCCCATCCACTGCCAGGATGGAAGGTTTTTAAAAGAAACAAAGAAAGTATTAAAACTGTCAGTGCTAGACAACTTCCATGATTTTAGGATAAGGCACAGATTTGTAGGGTCCCAGAGCCACTAAGGTCCCTGCACAACATCCTGTTCTCTTTGATTTTTGTCTGCCTGAGTCTTTTGACTTCTGCCCTCTCAGATGTGGTATTGGCCAAGAATGGAAGCGAGCAGGCTTTCCACAATACTGGCAGCCTGATGGGGTTACATATGTCAGACTCTGGCTACCATGGCCTTGATGATATCTCATTTTTAAAGACTCACTCTACACTAAGTTAGTTTAAAATAAATCTTATTGAATTTGAAAACCTCAGAAATATTAAAGTCCAGAAGATACTTAACTGCAGACATATCTTCATATAATAAAAGACCAAAGGGACTGAGATTCTTTATTATGCAGTTCAGAGTTCAAAATAAGGGAAAACCACCAAAAGTAGTACATGACAGTTCAGAGATAAATATGAAATTAAGGTAGTATGAATACAGCTATTTGCTTATGTCTGATTTCTGTAATTCAGCACTTAGAGTGTTAAGAGCAGTATGAAATAGGACAGAAGGAAATGTGAAAGAGACCCCATTGTAGACATTTCCTGCCTTCCATCATGTGGCTAAGAAGCCAAGTACTAATAGCTGCGTGGTGAGAGTTAATATAAACACACAGGTAAAAGAAAAAGAAAATTAAGCCAAATAGATGTGGAAATAATACCTCAGTATATAGGGGGATGAGACTCAATGAATCTTTGATGTTCAAGTCACTGGATAGCAGGCAGGGCCAGCAAGTGTCCTCGTCCTAGTTCCCAGTGGGCAGCTACTCATATTATAAAATGACTATCAGAACAGCCACTAATCATCACACTTTTTAAGTCTTGGCATAAAGTTGATGGAGGACAGGGGCAGCCTTTTCCCTTCCAGCAGATAAATCCTGACATTCATTGGGAATTTAGCACTGAGAACCTTGATCTGTTTCCACAATCCCAGCCCTATGGCTAAGGAAAGGTTGGTCTCCTGGTCTGGTTGGCTAGCACTAGCACTAGTCATTCACATGGTCCTCAGCTGGTAGGTGAAAGGCTGGAAACCTTCTATCCGGGTCTCAAAACTCCACCTCATTTTTTTTTTAACTGTGATGTATAATTATGGGCTGAATAGCACTCTTGTACCCCCAAAATAAGTTTAATAGAAATTCTTAATGTTTACACCTAACCCACAGATACTCAAAAGAAAAAGAAAAAAAGGCTGGTTTTCCTTTAGATCCATGGATCATGATTTGAACCAGGACTTGAAACAGGTTGGTCAGTAAAACTATGTACCTGCCACCTGTGGGGCAGATTACTCACTGTAGTTATCTGCCATCCCAGATTTTCCCTGTGGTTAAGCTTCTCCTCTTCTGATCTATCAGGTAATCATCTCTGGTGGCTGTTTTGTGGATTGCAGCAAGCACAGGAGGAGATGAAGGAGATCATAGGAAACAGGACACAATGTTAAAAAAAAGGTCAGCTAAATCAGGATGAATGTTGAGGTAAAAGACAGTTGGGCTGGGGGCATGCGAAGGAGTCTTGACAATGAGCATGGCGTAAAGTGTAGTAAGTGCTTAAGGGAAGTGACCTCTCAAGACTGAAGTGTTGAGTTACACATTTTACTTGAATTCGAAAGGTAAAACTAAAATGAAATCATAAGCACACAGTTATACACACTGACCTCCTTTTTAATACATAATGTTAGTACTTATTTCTAGATAGCTGATTTACTTAATAGGTTGTAGTTAAAAAGTCATACTAATTGTATTACCCATATGAAGCCAATTTAAATTGAAATCAATGTTTAAAGATCCTTATGAAATGAATGGCACCACAATGTTTTTTGTTTTTTAGTATAATATCAACACAGAACATTGGGAAAATGTTTCTGACTACTGCTTTAGAGAGAATGAAAGGGAACTACCAAAATAAAGTATAGTACTACAAACTCTGGGGAAATAAACCCAAACCAAAACTGTCTTTCTATTTATTTTAAGCTAAATATTTATAACTACTGGAACAACAATTTTCAGTTGTCTTTAAAACACAGTTCTCCCCCAAGCCTACTGCTAGTAATCCTTCCGTTTTGATGGCAAACATACATATGCAACCAGAATAACACTGTTTTTCAAGAGCATATGGTTCTCATGCAAACTTAAAAAACAGCTGTGTTTGTATCTGCCTCCAAATTTGTCACATGGCTAAGTGGTTAGTGGTTTGTCAGGGTTTTCTTTTCTTAATGGTTTCCACATTTGTGTCAGTTGCTTTGATTTTTGAGGAATGTATCCGTTTCATAAAAAGATCAGGGAAATTCCTTACGTTGGGGTCTGCTCTGCTCCAAAGTCAAAGGAAAGACTCCTGCCTTTTTTAGTGGAGTTAGATCAAGACATTCAACTACAGCAAGTTTCTTATAATGATTTTTTCATGCCATATATTTTCCTGGATAAATAAATACATATGTTGGCCTTGTAGCAGTGCATAGCTCTGTATCCATCAAAATGACCAAACTAGAATACAGAGATTTACTTGCTAATTGAGACTAAACCCTATATCTCTACTAAAAGGATCTCTAACAATCCACTGCTATGAATATAGACATATTCTGTTTAAGCATTAGTGCTTATTACTAAATGTAATTTCTTCTCAAAGCATACATGCACTTTAATGACACCTTTTTTCTCCATGAGAAATTTTAACTGTACATGTGTTAGCTACTGTTGCTTTGCATTATTCTGTCAGCAAGATACCCAGAGGAATGAGATAATGCAAGTCATGTGCCAATTCCTGAATAATTAAATAAAAATGTCTGTTATATACACGGGCATACACATGAGACAAATAAATGATAGATAAGGTCTAGCATTCATTTGTTCAGGATTCAGCCCAGCAGTTGGGTGTTGCATATGTTTAGTTTCACACCCAACAGTTGGAAACAGGCTGTAGGTTATGCTGATAGGAATAGAGGCTCATTTCCTAATTCTCATGAAAGTTAGAACAAAATTGAATTTTGCCTTAGTGACTACTTGTCACTCTACGTTATCAAGGATTATGAATATTATGTTATTTCTTGGTTTTATTTTTCTTCAAACTTCTTTAAAACAAAGCCAAAAGGGGGGCCACTTTAGCTCAGTTGTATAGTGGGGTTTAACTATTTACTGTTAGCATAAGGCTACAATGGATTTTGTTAGAAGGCTTTAGACATGTTCTCATTTTTGGAAGAGACCAAACAAAAGATAGTGACCTGCAAGGTCTGTCATTTTTTTATGCTTGAGTGGTGTGTGGAAATGTAAGGATTTTGTATTCTTTCACTAGTCATAATGTTCCATGATCACTTATCCCAGGAAGTCCCACCCCTCCCTGGAGATTGACAGATGATGATCTGTCAATCTCCAGGGAGGGATGGGACTTCCAGGGACCCTCAGCCAATGTGGGGGGAGGGGGGCACTGCGCTCTGCTGCAAAAGTGGCAACCCACACTGTTGAGACCACGTCAGGGGCAGTCCCTGAAAATTAGGTAGCTCCCTATTAATGAGATAATGTAAAGAAGTCTGCATTGTTATTTTCTGTACTACAGCTAAACAAACACAGGATTTCAGTTTCTAGGGTTGTCAGTCTGAGTTCTTTTGATGAGCTAAGAGTTCATTTGAAAGATATCATAACTATTTGATCAAATAAAAATATTGGGTTTTCATTCATAAAAGTTAGCACTCTTTAATAGTAACATCAGGAAGTTAGACCAGACTGAGATACATTATCTTATCTGGACCTGGCGTTCATTACTATTCACCTTAGATACTTTCTTGATCCTTTTTTAGGAAACCATGACCAAGAGGACCCCTGGATGCTTGCTCCATTGTCTGGACCCATTCAATTTTAGCCTTTATCTTCACTGCAAAAGTGAGTTTCTTTTGTAGTGAAAGAGCTAATGCACATTATCTAGATAACAGTGAAATCCTAGTCAAGGCAAGGCATGAATCATTTGTAAGATGAAATACCTACACAAAGGCAACACCAGACCCTGCCTTGGTTGATCTCTCCTACCTTATTGATACCACATCCCCTAGAACCATCATTGCCATTCAATGATAACTCCTCATAGTTTCTTGGACTGTGTACACAGAATCTAGGCCTTTTATCAAGCCTTCGTATAGATATTAAAAAAGAACAATTCTATAGTTACTTCCTTAATAATAAACTTACTATCTATGTTTGCATAAAGTCTTACCCCACATTGACCAGGGAGCTTAGTAGGTGTTAGACGCTTTCATTATTCAGATTGGATTTCTCTCTGATTGTTCTCTGCCTTTCTTACCTAACATATACTCTCCTCAGAAGCTACATGACCTTTGCAGTAAGAAACGTCATTTTAATCCAACAAGAGTATATTCAAACTACTTCATCACGGCTTCTACAACATCTGCTAACAGTAATATGCTTCAAACTAAAGCAACTTCTTGTTATCTGCATTCTGTCACAATTCATGCACCAAGTATACTTTGAAATTAACGATGATTTAGCAAGCAGTTTGATAGTGTGTCTGCTGCTTATCAAACATGCATGTAAAGGTATCTCTTAGGGCAAGGCATCAAGATGCAGACAGGTCTGTCAGATTCACATGAAATTCTACTCCAGTTACATTTACCTTGTACTATAATGTGAGTGCTTTATCTACACTAGCATCTAATAGTGGGATAGCTAACATGCATTACTTATCCCATGGTAGAAATATACCTCTTTTGGCACTAAAGGCAGAGCCTTAATGGACTGTAATTGCTAGCATGATAACTGCATCTCCTCTCTGAAAGGAGTGCTGGGTGGGGCTTCCTCACTGTCCTCAGTTAAAGTAACAAATCTTAGAAATCAAACACAACATTCATTGACAGAAATTGCATTTTGGATATAGATCAAAATAGGCACTTCATATTAAGATAATGTCAGAATTGTCACACATGCTCCTAAGGGCTGAAACATGTAAAGTTCTTCAGGATTCCATTTTATCCTGTTTCCCATTTGATACGTCTCTAACAATATCGCTTCTAGTACTGACATGGGGAGCTGTGTGATATACATCATTTTTATTTAACCTAGGCAGCATGTTTTTTACTTTTCTAGGTCAGAGTATGTTTGGAAGCAAGCTCTCAACTCATATCCAATTTAGGTAAGGCTGACAGACAAAAAAGCACTCTCAGAACTTTGTTAGAAGCTCTGACTGCTCTCACTATTGGTGATGTATGTGTGACGCTTAACTATATGGTTCTCATCTCTGGGACAGGTTAGAATTATCACTACTCTGGGATCAGAGATGATGCTGGCAATATATAATGCATTTGTGTTCATTTATGGTTAACCAAAGGCCTGTGATGCTTCCTTCCTCATGTGGACCTCACCACAGTAACTGATATTTGCAGCCTCAAAACTAGAGTAGTAAAATATATTTAACCCCATACAAAGCTTGAGGAGTTGCTGATAGTCCCATCTGACTCACCTCTTAAGTAGGATGTCATATTATGGTCACATAACAGGTGTTCTCAATTTTTCTGAGGTGGGCTTCTGTTCACAGTCAAGTGAAATTCAAGGTTTTCAAAACAGCCAAGCTTTATAGGGTCTTGGACCTGGCAATATGACAAAGAATCATACTCCTGTCTATTACAAGCTCAGTCTAGTAATCACTTGCTGTCTACATCTTGCAACTGTGCAATCTGGAATTCATTGCTTGAAATTTTTAATGGATGGTCAGTCTTTTGGGATCTACTCCTTCTGGGATTAAAAGTCAAGTCTGAAAAACTTCAGGGATACATATTTGTTATGCCATTTTTTTTTAAGGAGCAAGATATATGGGTGTTATTTAGAGCTGTTCTAACTTCTATTTTGTAATTGTCTTTTAATTTGAAGCACTCAGGTGATGAAGAGAGAGTCACCATTTATAAATGATATAATTCAGAAATCCAGGAATGTATTAATTTGTAGCATAATACTCTCAACACCAGAAGGATATAGTATTAAAAGAGAGTAACAGAAGCTAGATTTTTCTTCATTTATCTGAACAGTTGCTGGGCAAAATCCAATCTATGTTAGTCATTTAAAAATTTAGTGTTAGTGGGTTTTTATCTACTTTCAAATATCACTTTAAACTTTATTGTGTTTAATCTAGTTTACTTGTTAAAGGGACATTAAAAAGGACATTAAGAATATAGATTTAGTGTAGCAAGGTAGTTAAGATGAAGAATAATGTGGGTAAAGTCTTAACTCTCAAATTCTACTGATATTGTACCATAACAGAAATTACTAGGCTTCAGACATTTTACAAAGGTTGTATAAGTAGAATGAAAACGTATTCTTTACTACGTAAGAGTTTGATAGGGACATAGGGGTATCGTTACAGGGGCATAGGTTATCATATACACTTCTGATAATGTTTTGATGAGAAATATACCATGCATGTTGCCATAGTTAGGTGTCAGTTTGCATTTAAAACCAATATTTTCTGAATTTAGTAACGTGGCTGAAGCAATTTGCTCTTTGCTGAAATGCATCAGAAAATATAGCTTCCTTTTGAAGGGTGAAAAGTGTAATTCAAAACATATAGCTCAATATTGTTTCTGTCTGTTTTAATTGCCATTTTGCAATCCATTAATCTCCAATGGCTATTACCTTTGAGTGTTATAGGAAAAAAACCCAGATAAAACAAGAAAGTGACATTGTTTATGAAGTGGTTTTGTAGGTATCTGCATTCCTTTGTGCAACACGTAAGAAATCTAATCCTGTATCCCCTGCTTACACAAAACTCCCAAGACTGCACCATTATCTGAGATTTTAAGACTACTGGCAAAATCCTAAATCACAGATAATCAACATTTTGCAAAACTGAGGGAAGGACTGGCAATTTGCCAAGAGCACTAGGGCAGCAGCTAAGTTTCTTAAAATTGGGCAGATACCAATAAATTTTAAGAACATTTTGCATGTGTGCAGCACTTTTTCAGTCATGGAGATCAAAGAGGCAGTGTTATCCTCATTTTAAAGGTGTGACACTGACACAGAGTGATTAAATAACAGGCCCATAAGTTACACAATGATTCAGTGACAGTGTCCAGAAGAGACCTAAGGTTTTTGACTGGTTGCTCTGTGCTGCTCAACCTACTTTAGGAGGCAGATGCAGCCCATTCTGATCAAGAAGAACACTGTGTACTGGAACTTGTAGTCTCAGAAGATCAGCATTTCTATAAAAGCAGCGAGTAATCGTGACTTAGCTGTGGAGTTTTGTGGAGTTTTCTATCCTACCAAAAGCGTTTAGTGAAAAATGTGAATGATCTATGCATCATACCATAAGTCTGTTCTGGAAACTGCATAAATAAGTACCCAGTGTATATTAGCACTGTGTCTATTACAATCTACTAAGTAACTAATATATATTTGAATTTAGTTTGCATATACCATTATTTTATCAATTTATATAAACAAGAATGTAACTTCTTAGCATGAACTGACGTCTTTTGGGAGAGGTAGGAGATGTCATGGTTTTTTTAACATACTATAGAATTTGAAATAGAGTACTTTGCAATTACTCTATCTCATTCTCTAATTAAATAAGATGTTTCAACCCAGTTAGGAACTCTTGTATTGATATGTATAAGAAGTGAGAAAAATCAGAACAAATGGTCTAAGTTTGTGTGCAATAGTCACACACTACAAGTGGGCAGGGGAGGGGGGGAGCAGGGAAACATATTCTAAACTTTGTCATCTATTAATGACATGACAATAGTGTATGTGTTGTTTTGTTGGAGCTTTTTCATAGGTATGTCTCACTGGAAAAAAAAATGGATCTGCAGAAGCTATGAAGGCTTACCCAGCAGAGCAACATAGCTTTAAAAAAATGTGTAAGCTAAAACTTGTAAATTCTTATGCAGCACTACAAACAGGACTTACCATTTGTAATTTTGTCTAAGCATTTTTGAGATAGCGGTCAATCATTTGTTTTACTTTACTCTTTTATGAATACCTCTGTGACACAATCTTTACTAAATGAGCAGAGGATGGCATTTTTATAAAGGAGATGATAGTGCAGTGCTTGTCTTCCTTGTCTTAGTATCTGATGTACTATATTACTTGTTGATCCTCAAAGCAAAGCTTTCTATGTAATAGGCATTATAATGTGAAGAGACTACCCCAAAAGGAAGAGTATGCTGTATTGTTTTGCAAACATTCCCCCATTCAGATTCAACCCTTTCAGACTATTTAAGAAGTTATGTAATGAGACAACCATGGGTTCTTCTCACTTGCATTTTATTAGCATGGGGATAAGTGCCAGGTGCAGATGGGATAATGTATCTCAGTCTGGTCTAACTTCCTGATGTTACTATTAAAGAGTGCTAACTTTTATGAATGAAAACCCAATATTTTTATTTGATCAAATAGTTATGATATCTTTCAAATGAACTCTTAGCTCATCAAAAGAACTCAGACTGACAACCCTAGAAACTGAAATCCTGTGTTTGTTTAGCTGTAGTACAGAAAATAACAATGCAGACTTCTTTACATTATCTCATTAATAGGGAGCTACCTAATTTTCAGGGGCTGCTCTTATGTTGTGGTCTCAACACAGTGTGGGTTGCCACTTTTGCAGCAGAGCGCAGTGCCCCCCCCTACCCCCACACTTGGCTGAGGGTCCCTGGAAGTCCCATTCCTCCCCAGAGATTGATGGATCACCATCTGTCAATCTCCAGGGAGGGGTGGGACTTCCAGGGACCCTCAGCCAAGTGTGGGGGTAGGGGGGGGCACTGCGCTCTGCTGCAAAAATCTCCACTCCCCCCATTCCTCCTAGTGCTTCAGGACACCAGGCCTTCCCACCTCTGTTTCCAGCTCCCTTCCCCACCACCAACTTGCTGGCCATTTTCCATTTTTTTCGTGGTCCCTGCACTTTTTCATGGGGACTGAGCTTTTTCACAGGGGACCTACCAAATTTGTGGTTTCTGTGAAAACTGAAATTGCAAATTTGTTAGGTCCTTACTCATTAAGCTGCTTAGTACCTTGACCTAGTGAGAGCATCTCTATTAACTAGCATCTCTAACACAGTCTGATATAAACTTTAAAATCCCTAGGGAAAAAACAGACTTGTAGCTTGTCATGTCCATCTCCTTGATAATGCAGGTTTGTGGCCTATGGTTCATAGTCTGGTATTTATCTAACTCCTTGGTTCACCCAGAGAATCTATGCACAGCTTAGTTTATATCATTGCTAGGAAGTTCTTAGTTTGATGTCATTGTTTATTTTCCTCTTTTCAGAATATTTGTAAATTATCATCATCATGTATTCCTTTGGGTTAACAAAAAATACCAAATAGCATCTAGGAGAAAATATTGCTGCACCATTGTTTAAACCAATGACATTTCCTCACTTAGGGTAATCAGGAATGAACAGAATATCCCATCTCAAAAACTAAAAGGAGCAGCACAAGGCGCTTTACTCACAGCCCTCTACTGGTGCCAGTATAGGAAAAACCATGATCCTCCCTAACTCATCCAGCCCAGTGTTTCCTAACATTTTTTGCCCCACAGTACACTTACCTAACTAAAAAAGCACTGCAACACACTGGACGCAGAGCGGGGGATGGGGATGGTGTGCGGTCACCCAGACACTGACCCAGGGAGGCGTGGGGGGAGCACAGCCAGGCAGACACCGGCAGGGAGGGGTGGTGCGCAGCCAGACGGATGGCATTTTGGGCTGGAGCCACATTCCCGGTCTGTGTCCGCAGCAGCAGCAGGCAGGGGGCATGGCTCCAGCCAGGCATGGGCGTGTCTTCAACCTGAAATGCCACGGCATACCTGGACATGCCTGATGGTACACCAGTGTGCCGTGGCACACAGGTTGGGAAACGCTGATCTAGCCTACCTGTCTCATGATCACTGCTAAAAAGAACCGTAGCAGGTTTTATATATTTTCAAGTCATTTCACTTAACATCAGAGGTTTACAAACAATGAAGTGTGGGTGGTAATTACAAATAAGTAACTAGCACTTTGAACCTGTGTCTTGGGTCAGGGGTGAGCTGCATCTGTGATCTCTCCTCCAGTCTCTCAGATGCTCTCTCTAAGTGGCAGGGCTCTGCCTGTACTCTTCCTTGAATAGAACTCCATGGTTCACACATTTCAGGCTGTTGACAAGCTGCTTTAGGCAAGCTTGAGCCCTATTCCCACTGTCCTGCCACAGTTATGGGGTCAGTCGTGTTTTGTATATTTTTGCTGTCCCTTGGGAACACACTTCTCAGGCAACTGGTACTGCTAACTACAATTTACTTTGGGTGGATCTCCCTTGTTCCACCACTCTTAAACTACCAGTAGATAGCAGTCACCCTATTTCCAGCCTTATTAGTTCAACAGGTTGTAGTTCAATGAGCTGCAACTGCATCCCAGAAGACACTCCTCCAGGTGTCTATGCTGAATGGCTGATGGGACTGACTTAGTAAAGAGGGAAAACATGTTGTCTGTTCTTTCAAAAGTGCATGGCAAGCAAGCTATAACACAGCGGAGGGCAATTATTTTGGGTGGAGGGCCGCTTACCCAGTTTTAGTAAGCTGTTGAGGGCCACATGGGTACCCAGTTTTAGCAAGCTGTCGATGGCCCCTTGACAGGTGCCCCACCCCCTGGTCACCATCTTGGGACCAATGTCCCAGGGCCAGCGCCAGCAGGGCCCAGAGTGGGGTGCAGGCTGGCAGGGGTCTGTGGAGCCGGGCTGGGCTGCACCAGCAGAGAGAGGGGGGAGCTGGCCCAGCTCCATAGAGCCCCTGCCACCTGGGACCCTGTACCCTGCTGCCCTGCTCTGGGCCCTGCCGGTACTGGCCCTCGCCCCTGTGTTGTGCGCCGTCCCGGTACTGGCCCTGGGACACCAGTGTGGGCCCCACACTTCCACTCACTCCCAGTGCCCCCCAGCCCCACAGTACATGCAGGGGGCACCACACAGCCCCAACCCCCTGCTTGCTGGCAGGGCATGAGCTGGTGCTGAGCAACGGGAAAAGCAACCCCTCGCCCGCCCCATGGCTGTCGCTTCCTGCTGCAGCCACTCGCAGCCCACGTGGGGCTGTCCTGAGCAAGCACAGTCAGCCCCACGCAGGCTGTGAGCGGATGCAGGGTGGGGGGCCAGCCCCCCCCCCACTGCCAGTCTGGGCTCCGTGCCAGCTCCGGGCTCACCCATCGGGGCAGCATTTGTCACTGCCACCTCTGGGCTGCCCAGTGCATGAGCTCTGACTGCATGGAGCAGCAGCAGGGCCCCACCCCCCCGCGCTCAGATTTTCCCCAGGTCCCCCCCTACCCCTGATGGGGCTTCTGGCTGGGCGGGTGTGCCCTGCTGTTGCAGGAGCCTGTTGGGGCTTCCCCTGGGTCCTACTGCCCTGACAGGAACCAAGGACAGCTTAATATTAATTTTCTAAATTTTTTAGGGTCCCCATGGGCCGGATAGAATGACCTTGTGGGCCTGATGCAGCCCGTGGGCTATATTTTGCCCACCCCTGATATAATAGGTCTGCATGGCTAGGTCTTGCCTGCCTCTTACTATCTCGAAGCTTAGGTGACAATATGTGTTGCAAGCACATCTTGCAAAGCCCTGCTTTAGTTCTTCAGCCCTGCTGCTTGCTCTACCTAAATCAGTGCCTCTCCCTAAGAAATTATTGTCCTCTTCTTCTTTTAACCTGGGTTTTTTTTAATGACTTAGTGTTCTATGACCTCAGTATCTGGCCTTGGAAACAATCACCCTTCTAGTGATATGCAGGTAGAGAGTTCCTTAATGCCTGGTTCAGCCATTGTTAATGCAGAAGGAAGTGACAATTTTCACCCAATATGGCTACAGAAAGTGGTCTATAGCAGTGAACGAGGACAAATGCATGGCTGCAGACTGCTTAAAAATGACTGATTGGGTGAAAATTTGCATAAGGGTTCAGAGGAAGATGTTTCAAAACAGAGCATCTTTTGTGATTTCTGTCTGTGCTGCCTCCCAGCTTACTACTGTTTTCAGAACGAAAGGGGGAAAAGGGAGCAGAGAGAGTTCAGTCTGGGCTTTTTCAGCCCTCTCTGAAGGGTGGGGTGGGTGTACTGGAGCCTTACCCAGGTTGGGGTGATCCAATTAACCCACCCCATTTGCCAGTGCCAGCTTGGGAACCCCTACAACCCCCTTTTCTAGACTCCCTTTTCTCCACTCCCATTCTGAAAACAGCCTAGGCTGGCAGGGAGGAGGGGCCCTTGCTAGGGCTGATTGGCTGCAGGCTGGCAGCCAGCAGCTACAGTAGATTCCTCTACTCCCTGGAACCACCAGTGAAACCTCTGCTTTGTCTGGGGTATCGTTGTAACTCAGAATGCTGTTACCAAGTGTTTTCTGCAAAGTGTTTTCAGTTACAGCAGGGAGCTGCCCTTCTGTCTGTATCCTTAGGGACCTTTGGTGTTCTCCTTGGAGGTGTTTTTATCTCTGCTCATGTCATTACTTTTACAAGTCTCATCACTTTTAACTACATCCAGTTCACCATAATAATATCAATTAGGAAAACTGAGGCACTTGTAATATTCTTACAAACTAATACTAATACTTTTTTGTTCCCCATAGCATATATAGGCAACTGCTTTAATTTTTACCAAAGTAAGTATACACACAATTGAACAGTGGCATTGCTTGCCCTAATATCTTTTCAGTTATCTCTTCCAGATTAGTAAAGTTCAGCCACTGATGAGTAAATCTTATATAAAACATACTTGCAAAGTTTTGTAACTGGATACTTCCTTTGCTTGCTTTTTCTTTCACCATAGCTGGTCCCTAGGGAGAAGCAATGTCAGCTATAAGTCTTGAGAACTAGGAGGAAGATGTGGCTGTCCTATTCCCATTCTCTTTTTGTATTAAGTTAGTAGTTTGAAACATAGGAGTATGTCCCAATTTGAAAGTTTCTGCTAGTTCATATGTTTGCACAAAAGATGAGTCAGTGATCAACTTTCTGAAGATATATGGAAGTCATTCCTGCCTGGCAAAAGCTTTTCCTGTAAAGATTATAGCCAGTGTTATGTTATGTTTAAATTGTAGAAGCATTGATGGTAATAACTAGATTATTCTAGAAAAAGTCTCTTTATTTAGAATACACAAGAGGACAATCATTAATTACCAAAATAAAATGTAACTTTTATGAAATCAGGATACATGCAGATTTTGAGAGAGATCAAACAAAAACCACAATATAAAATTATCTGAAAGACTTATGAGGAGCTTGGTGTTGTGTTTGGTAGTGAAATGGAAAAGTAAAAATGCCTTTAATGGCTAAGAACAAAGAACAGGCTACCCTAAATTTAAAGCATATGAAAGAAGGATTCCTTCACTCCATGTTCAAAAAAATATCTTAAATAAACTTCCTAATGCCCCTGACCTTTCCTGTCAGAGCCAGCTCCCAGTTGACTAAACTTGTTCTTTTCCTGTCTGGAAAATGCTGATTTGTTAAAACTGGAGTGTTTTATTGTAATATGTCAGTTTCAATTTTTTTTTTTGGTCAGGATATTTTTTCAGGTCTGGGAGTGGACTTGTTGATCATCTTAGAGAGAAGAGGAGACTGAAACCCATCCCAGAAAAGCTTAGAAGACTGAAACCCATTCTAGAAAAGCTTAGAAGGCTACCCGATTGACTACAGCAATCACCTAGAGTGTGGTTAATCCAAGTTCACATCCCTACTCTACTGAATATGTAAATGATCTATATACAGTGAAATTGCTCCAAAAAGAAAGACGGAGAGACTCATCTCAGAGTAGAGACTCCCCTCACTCAAGCAGGCACCGGGGATGTTGGAGTCCTTTTTTCTAAGGACTTGGGACTGTCTCCCACCTCCCTGGTGCAAGCCCTAACTTCTGAACAACTGTTTTGAAGTGGATTGTGCTCCCATTTTCCATAAAAAGACTTTAAACAAAGGGTACAGTTCTACCCAATGCAGAATGTGAAAAAAAAATTGAAATCTCAACCACTTTTACAAGATGGAAAGACCATTTCTCACCCAGGTCTACAGTTTATCAGAGCACATCCCTCTTACTGTGCATTGCATATGGTCAATTCCTCATTTCTACATTCATGGTATGGAACTGTGATGATTTCTATGGCAAGAAGGAAAAGGATGCTCTTTCTATGCCAGCCTCTCATAGGGGATTTATACCTAATCAAAGTATTAATAAGCCCTCTTTAATATTTACCACACTTATCCAGCAACTGCCTACAGTTCTACTCTTTCATTTTTCAGATAGCATCTGCAGGTTATAAGCAGGTTTCCTCAACTTAACAGGAAAGTTGCTGTTACTCATCACCAAGATTAACAGGGTACTTCAAGGTTTTGCAGCACTGAGACATGATGCACAAAGACCAGATTGGAATTTAACATTGTCACCACTTGAGAACTAGGGTCCGATCACAGGGACCATGATAATGAGGATAATTTTTATTCAGTCATTGCTTTGACATTCTTGGAGTTTCAGCAGTCTTATTGTGATCCGCACTGGAAAAGATAATTGGACTTGATTCTGTCTATCCCTTTGTGGGGAGATGTGGGAGGCATGTGTGTGTAGAAGATGCAAAGAGCATTGAGACTTTTGCCTCCCCTTTTCTTGCCTTACCCTTTTGAAGAATGGAGCTGTTGTTTTCCGCTAGTGCCCCTGCTGGCACTAGCTGCTAGCAAAGTGGCAAGGAGTTGAGTGGAAAATGTTGTAGTCCAGCCTCAGAGCATGGGAAAAATTCTGGCTGACTCTCTTTTCTCTCTCTGTTGAGCATGCCTGCTGCAAGATGCCTCTTTGCAGCCTCCTCGAATGTGAGCCACAGTTTAGGAGCTAGAACAAGAGTTCACAAAGTTTTTGGGCAGAGTGCAAAAAACACCCACAACTTTGACTTGGAAGATCTTGGTGTGCCAGGCCAGACAGCAGGGAGCCATGAGGGGCCTCATATTTGTTGTTGCAAAGCAGCCCCAGCTCCTTCCTTGCCATCCGCCCAAAGGTATGCATGTCAAGAAAAATGCTTTTGTGTGCCATGTTCTGGCACCCATGTTTGGGGTTGCCTACCCTTGTGCTAGAATTTTATCCTATGTAATTTAAGCCATATGCACTTGTACATGGGCAGTTCTAGAATTTTGAAAAGTGGGGTGCAGATGGTGAGGTACATCATCACATATAACACTACACACATTTTTCTTCAGAAAGAAAGAGAAGCTTTATGTAAGGGGGGCTGGGTCATGCCACCTGAAGCCAAGTTGTGTCTCTGCTGTAATAGTAGTGTTCTGTTCTTCGAAAATTCTTCTGCCACACCTTGATGTTAGAGAGCGAGGTACCAAACACTTTGAGACAAAAAGCTCAGTCAAAGGCTCAGGAGGTTGGCTTATCTTCACAGGGCTCCACCATCCTCATACTCTGCCCTAACCACATCATATGTTCCAGGTTTGTTGCTGCTTGCCTACTGGACTGAGGGTCCAGTCTTAGTCCTGTGAACACTGTTGCAATTAAAATGGGGTGCTTAGTGTTTAGGAAGATTGACACAACACTTCTATGGATAGTCAGCAGAAAGGCTTTATTAATTAAACAACGAGCTATATAGGAAAATGACAGGTAGGCTACTGCAATCTACATACAACATCTATAATTAAGTCCAGTATATTTCTCGCCGTAATAGTGGTTCTCACCAGCACGGGCAAGGAAGTGGTCCTGATCTTTGCAGCTTCTCATCAGGCGTGGATCCATCACTGAGGGTGGTCAGCTGGGCACAGGTTATGATGGGTCAGTGTGGTGTTTCCCTTCTGAGATGAGCCCACTTTGCTGGCAGCTTCATCCTTCTCTTATACTCATTCTTCAAAGCATATTTTTCTTGATGGGTTGAAGATCAGGGTCTAGATAGTGCTGACAGTGTGGAGGTCATTATCCTTTGGTTGTGTCATAAATGTTAGCCTTTTGGATCCATTTCTGATTGCTGTGGGTGAAACTGACATGCACAAAAAGCCTTGATCGCTCTGGAGGTTCATCATTTGCTTAACTATAATATGGCTTGATTGCTCGAGCCCAACACCCTAAACCAGAGATATACTACTTGATTTAATTGCAGTAGGACTTGATTACTTGAATTGAGCACCTTAGACCCTGAATTGTAAGGCACTATATAGGTTGTTGTGATAACAGGGCAGAACCCAAAATATTTCTTTACTGGCACAGACACCTAGATTGGTGAGGGATCTGATAACAATGGAGAGGCAGTCACTTTGAAAGGGGAACTTATTCATAATCAATTTAGTTGGGCATGGGGCTAACTTGATACCAGAGCCAGAGATGAGATTACCTGTATTGTTATGTTTCAGGTGGTCCCATTCATGAGTTTATATTCTTGTGAAAAAGGGCACTGATATTATAATTTAGTCATTTGAATTTTGCACATAGGTCCAGACAAGTTCTGTGTCCAGCAAACCCCCTAGTTGGGATCTTCTTTTAAGTTGGCTGCTTGCCCCATTCTTCCCCTTACAGGCCCCAAGACAGCCACCTCTCAGTTCTAATCCCACCCTTACCTTCAGGGTTCGGATGAATTTACCCCTCCTAGCATGTAATCTTGTCTATGTCTCTTTTCTCTTCTAGGGTCCCAAAACAGTTATCTCCACTCCTTGGAACTGGACTCACTGACAGAGTGGTCTTCTCCGTTGCTTTGCTGGCTCTTCCCAAGCAATTTCAGGGACTGAGTCTTTCCTCCAAGCCCTGGGATTGGTTCCTCCTCTTGTCTTCTCTATCTGCACCTTGCTCCCCTTTTCTCCAGACCGACCACGGACGCTCCCTTGGCATCCCTTTAAATTCCCTTTCTCCTCTGCTGTGTCCCCCGTGGCAGCGTCTGATTCACTGTCTTCCTTTTCCTTTTTCAGCACAGTTTCTCTATTCTTCGTATGCCACACTGTTTTCCTTGTCCCAGGCTCAAACTCTGGCAGCTGGGCTTGCCACCTTTGAACTGCCATGGTCCCAGGTGGTACCTTTAATTAGTAGTGGCATGGCATCTTTCCTGCCTCAGCTTGGCGCAGTTTCTTCAGCATCCCCGGGTAAGTTTTGTTTCTTTGTATTCTTCCTCACTTTCCCATGGCAGAGTGTCTTGGCCACTCTGTCACACTTTACTAATATTGTAGGGGCCTATAGCTGTATTATTCTGTTTAAGATGGAAGCAAAATAAATATAACTTCATTGGAAAGACTTAAAAGTAATCTGCAAGGCTGTAAAATAGGAGATAGCAGAATTGCACAACAAAGGATAGCTTGATTAGTGAAACCTCACAATCATTAAAAATAATGGTCACTAACACCTGTGGAATGAAGAGTTTGGAAGGGATAAGGTAGATTATAATGAGCCCTGAAGTTAAGTGACTCCCTGAGTACTGCTTGCCTAGAAATACTGCTGCCATTGCCAGGCGATTGGTTTTAAAGTTTGGGTGGAGCAGGAATCAAAGTGGGTACTAGTGCCCTGTCCACCCCTGGATTCTTCACCTGCACAAAAGCACATAATAAAAATGCTTAAAAAATATGGCCCAAACCCTGGAGAGGAGCTCAGTTTAACACAGTCTTTATTCAGGAAAACTGCTAAAGTCAGTATCATTCTTAAGGAGCTAGCTTTTAAAAGAGAATAGGGGAAAATTATCTCCAATATAATGCTACATCATGTAGTATTATATAAAAAATGAATATTGCATACTGCATTGACATGTCTGCCTTCATTCATTAAGTCTCAGTACAGTAAATGTCTAATTTTCAGCAATACCGAATGACCACAAAATAAAGTGAAACCAAAAGGAGCCAGGGAGAATGTAAGGAACGATTGAGCACCTCTAAAACTTACACTGTAAAAATCCTTTTGAGCAACTTTGAGAGAGGAAATAATAAGTATGGTGAACAGAAAAAAAGATATGATGCATCTTTTCTGCATATACTTAGCGATCCTTTGTTTGTTTTCAGAAATGGTGTTTTGACATCTTTTCATATGTATGAAAATCTTGAAATCCATGATGTTGGAAATGATCATGCAATATCCTTCAGGAGTGTAAATAATGCCCTTGGATTATTATTTTTATAGATGTGTGTTTCTAGAATTCATACTTTGTTCGGTGTGCATAGTTCAATAAACAAGTGGTGATACTGTGTTTGATTAAGGATATGGTGGGTGGAGAGTAATACTGGAAAAAAAAAAAAAAAGAATTTTATAGCTCTTTTGCCCTTTTAATGTATAAAAAAAAGCTATTGGGAAAATAAATTTAAACTTGTGACTAATTCTCTCTTTCTTACTCAGAATCAAATCCTGCCCTTGGTTGAATGCATATAGATAGCTGCCATTGGAGTTTCTGGGGGCTGCACACAGGCATGAGAGGTAAAAGTTTATCTTGAATTTTTCACTCATGGGCTGTCCACCATTCTTTTGAGATTGGTTTCAACAGGGAAGGACAATGAGACTGTGCATGTGAATCAAAGATTTGCCTCCATCCTTGCTAAGTCAAACTTCTCACTTACAACCTGCTGTGGTGGAGGAGCCTACTTGTGGCTGGTCACCATATTGGCCACACCTCCGTCTAGGGCAGTTTACCCAGTCTCACCTGCCATGACTTGTTGAGATATACAAGATAATAAGCAGGAGGCTACCCATTTTAATGTCCCGATGCCAAGGGGTTTATACACAACTCCAACCTCCCATTACTGTGTTTCATGCATGCAGATGGCATCCAAAATTATAGTTGCTCCCAACAGAAGCCAGGGCAAACTCTGCCCCTTGCTGGGTCTCTCACAGCGTTCTCATTTACGCTACACCCTCTCACAGGCCCTCATTTGCTCAGCCCCCTCTCACAGGGCCTCTTTCATACTGCCCCTCACTGGGCCACTCTCAATCCACCCTGCTCCTCTGAATGGCCTTGGGCCATCAGTCTTGCTGACATATACATGTAGGCCCAGAGTGTATGTAGACTTGCCTATATACACTCTCTCACAGCCCTTCAGGTGCCTCTCTTATGCCTAACACTAGACTGACTTTAGCCACAAGCACCTCTCTGGGCACTTGGTTCTTCTTGCCCCCCTTCCTGGGGCCCCTCTCTCACTCCTCACTGGGGCCAATTCTATGCCCCCTTCCTGGGCTTGGGATCTTATACACCCAGGGACTCAGGTACTTTTCTCTTGGTGTACCTGGTCCCACTGTCTGATCTATAACTCACTGGATAGCGGGGGCTAGAGTTATAAGGTGCCCCTACCTGCCTTTCACTGGGGAGGCAACTGGCTTGGCATTTTTGGGGAGCTACCCCACCACAGGCATCCCCACCAGGCCATCATTCCCCAGCAGGGTGCAGTTTCAAGTCATACCCAGGACCAGGAGCCTCCTGCCATCCCCATAGCTCCTGCCCTTACCTCCAAGGTATTCCCGAGCAGCTGCTCAGCCAGATGTTGTTCTGCCAGCTACCAGCAGCAGACTACTGGCTCAGCCCTGAGGGCCTGAGCTAAAATGGAATCTGCTCAGCTCTGTTCTCCAATCACAGGGAAGGTCATGTGACCACCTCATCAGGGCTGGCCTGCACCTGCTGGTTGCCCTGCTGTCACTCAAAGCCCTTAAAGTGACAGGTACCAAAGGTGCTCTGTCACACCTGCTTCTCATTTTAAGATGCCCAATGTGATACTAGGGACAGGGTGACAATGGTGTATGTATTTATATAAAAATGTACCTAGTGCTCATTAAAAGCCATGATAACATTTTCGCCCAGATTCTTCTGCTTTGCAAATTTGCATTCTATGCAGGTACAAAGTGGCTGGAAAACCAGCCAGTACAGGAGCATGAAGTTACCGTAATGCCACCTCCTTCCTACTGCTTGGTAAAAAGTGTATTCTCAGTGTTTCCCTGCATCTCAAGGATCTCTAGGTGTCATGATACCCCACTGGGCAGCCCTTCAGATGCTCTTACTCCAGGAAACCAGTATGGCAAAGAGCTGGCCCAGGAGTGAAGGTGTGCCATGTTGGTTTATTTGTGCTCTCTCTGTGTGAGAGCTCTCCTTGACTGCTGTCAATCTGCTCTCCACCACGAGCAGATTATAAAAAGGGCATGTTTCCCCTTGTGTTTTCAAGACTTTGAAAATTAGGATATTTGGGTAAAGTGCTATTTCAGTGGAAAACAACCATTTTGGGTTGGTGTATAACCATCAAAAGTTTTCCTATGTTTCATCAAGTGCTCAATTGCCATAAGCGTGCTGTCTGGAGACAGAAATTGCTGCATGGTTATGTAAGGTTCTTTGGGTAGATGTGATATCTTTTATTAGACCAAGT
Organism: Alligator sinensis; assembly: GCF_000455745.1. Classification (NCBI taxonomy): domain Eukaryota; kingdom Metazoa; phylum Chordata; order Crocodylia; family Alligatoridae; genus Alligator; species Alligator sinensis. The sequence continues at coordinate 3,134,495 of NW_005841969.1, forward strand.
GTGTAATAAAAGATATCACATCTGCCCAAAGAACCTTGCCTGCCTATGTCCTTAGACTAACATGGTTTCAACTAAAAACCCTGATGCATGTTACAGTGCACCAGTCACTTACTGAAGAACTGCTGCTGAAGATCCTAAGGTGGCTCTTGTGCAGTGGGGGCAGGGGGTGTTAAAAGGTTGTATGAAGCCTGAAGTAATTACTAGGAGGGAGAGACATTATCGGACTGCAAGGACTGGTAGCTTCAAATATAGCACAAATAAACTGCTTAGTGTCAATTAACATTTTAACAGGGCTCTGTAAATGAGAAGTGCTATATCAATGTTGGGTATTATTAATGTGTGTGTGTTTATATCCACATTAAACTGGACTTAGACTAATATGTGTGTTTTGCATGCATCATATGACTCATGATAGAACTTAATAAACATCAAGCTGCTATCACCACACTTTTGCATCCTGTGGAGTTCCTTTTAGTCTTATGGATTTGGTACCCAAACCCAAGAAACTTGATTTTAAAGTAAACAATACCCAGCAGATAAAGCTATCTCAAAACAAAAAGCCTCCAGACATCCCTTCTTCCTAAATACTCCAGCTCCCCCGCAGATTCTATGAGCAGAAGATTTAAATTGTAGGCATTAGAGTGTGCACTTGATGGTAGTCATGGTTTTTGTGCCATACATATTTTAATTAAATAACAATAAAAGAAAGAATAATGAAAATAATATTCAATAATCAAGGTGTTACTGAAAAAGTTTGACAATATTAAAGACCTGATTATGACACCGGCCTTGGGACTTCTTAGCTGGTGAAACAATCCCTAAGCTAACCCCATTTTGACACTATTAAATGGGTCTCTCCTGCTATCATTTTAGAGTTTTAGACTAATCATTAACACCTTCACTAGTAAAGGTAACCCCTGTGGACAAAGGATGGTAGACAGGGCTGTACTCCATCTCTTAGATCTTGTCTACAGAGGGAAATTGACCAGCATAGCTAGTGCAGAATAATCATTCCATTGTAATGTTGTTGGCTAGTTTTCCCCTGTAGACAAGCCCCAAATTATGAGCTAGTACAGTGACTGGTGCAACTTGTTCCCTAACCTCTAGGTATTAAAACAATATTATCACAATCAATATAATCATCCAGCTTTTTTCAACAAAAAAATGGTCATGACAAGATGCCTTTGAGGGTAGAAAGCCAAGTAATCTTTGGGGGGTAGGGAAATTCTCAGAGCTCCAAAATAGATTTGGGGTGAACAAAGGGGAAAAGGGTACACAACATATCTACAGATTGATTCCACGTGAAGCCTAAGCCTCTTAGTACTGCATTTTTCTGCAGTCTCAGCCTCTCTTTTTTGCTATGTTTCTGGTCATAGTGTGAATGACATGCACTTGATATTTCTATTTAAGATTTTATAAGAACCTTGCTGCCATGCTTGAGAAGCCACTCCTCTTCTATACAAACACTAGAGACCAATTCAGCCCTTGGAATTTCCATTTTAGTCTATGATCAAATCAGTATTGAAGATGATAGGCCTGATATCCCGTAATGTTGATGGGCCTTATGTCCTATGATGAGGTGTTCTCCCTTTAAAATTAGGGGATTTTAGGAGATGTCCTTATAATATGACATAAGGACATAGGGGAAATTAATTTGCAACAGGAAATCAAGGAAACACTTGCAAAAATGTCAGAGTTCAGAAACATTCACTGTGGTTGATTTATATTTGCTCTTTTTTCTTGTGTCTAATAGTCTAGAATATAATTTGATACCTATTGGGATGTTTCACTTGCTAAATTCTGAACTCTGAATTAATTTGCATAATCCACTTATGCATCCAGGAGTAGAACTGAACTGTTTGTATCAAACTGAATTCTATATAGAAAAATGTCTTTGTAATTATATGTTAAAATATTCATTTGGTATTGGCTACTGCTATCAAGCTTGGCAGTATCTTTACCTGGACAACCTGGGGATGTCCCCAGAAGTGGAAATATGTGTTTCCCCAGGGATGAACAGCAGCACACAATGTGCTGCTGCTACTTGTTTCTGGGGAACACCCATGCCATGCATGCTCTGGTTCATGGCATGTTGCCCTGGGTGGGGTAGGGGAGGCTAGGGCCAGCAACTGTGCTGGCCCCAGCAGCCTTACATAGGGTCCTGGGGGCCTCTGGGAGCTGTGGCCATGGAGATCCTGCAGCAAGGAGTCAGACTGGCAGCCAGGGTATGGTTCTGGCCAGCCAGTTTCCAGTTTTGGATGGTACGTATTGCCACTGTGTATGCCGCCCCACTTTTTTTAGGCTCATGTTTTTTTGACCCCAGGATATCCTGGGGTCAAAAACCACCCCCTGCATTGCAAATTAGCAGTGTGGAGAACACCTGTATGTGCAGCATGTGTGGGGTATGGCACCACAGATGGGTCTGCGGTGCCACATACCACATGTCCACGCTCATTTGGATGCACTCCCTGTGTCCAACGTTTTTTATTCTTAGCCTTTCCCATCATTTATGGTGGTGAGTAGACTTGAATAATCAGTACCCAGCAACTTAATATCTCAATGTTCGCATAGAAAGATATCCCATTTCCCATGACTCTTTCAAGCTTTTGTAATTTTGTTATCATTTACTTTACTTCTCTGATTGGGAAATCTAGCTTCCATTAGCATTTTAAAACAATCACCCATGTACCACATCTCTGATTCAGAGCTTCACATTCTTTTGTCTCAGATTACTTGCTAGGTCTATTTTTGGGCTATTGCTATAATTAGGAGGCTTGCACTTTAATACAAGGAGCTTCGTTTTAATAATACAGCGCAATGTTTTAAGTTGATGACATGTACTTTGAAAATTACTTTGCAAACATTCATAAAGCTATATATTTGTTCACAAATATGTTATAGTTTTTCACAGCATAGACGATTTAAGAATGCGCCCTGTAAGACTTATGATATATTGTTGCTTTATCTGGACCTGGCAACAGACTGAGGTCATCCTGACACCGAGTGAGTCATTTTTAGTTCTTACTAAAATACAACTGAAAAAGCATTAGGTGATATGGCAGAATAATGAAATAGCTTTTTCTATCTCCTGTATCTACTATGTCATCTAGATATTAGATGTACAGTTGAATTGTATGGTATGTCTTTTGATTTTACATATGCTTTCTATTATAGAGGTAAGAATAAAATAAATGAACGTATATCATGATGTAAGATACCCATCTTAGGGAAGATCTTGGTTTGTGGTAGAATGGACAAGGCTAGATCCTTTATCGAGTCACCCTAGGTATAGTTCCATGCATCCATTATATCCCTAAGGAAGACTCATACTGCATATTCCAGATTGAGATATCTGCAGTCATCCTACAACCAATACCTTATTTTATTTTCATATCAGAAAAATAACACTTTCATACCAGAGTTAAAATCTCTGCAGTATTTCAGAAGTCAGCCATGTGTACACTGCTGGGGAATTTTGCATCAGTCATGAGTTATATAGCAAATGTCATCATATCCCAGACATACACTTTACTTCTACTTACTGTATAGTGATGTGGCTAATATTCAAACCAGCAATCCATCACAATAACCAGAATTATGATAAATATTCTCATCCATTAAGATATTGGGCAATGCTTCTTGATGCTAGTAAACTCGTTCTAATTTTGACTGTCTCCCTTTGTGACTATATTTCTAAGCTGAATTATTATTCCAATGCTAAACCATAATGCAGAATGATGGTCTCCAGTATGTTATGTGTCTCGTCACAGTTTTATGAAGTATGAGTTTCCCTGTGGACTGTGCAGAGCTGTACACAGACTGGACATTGTAGAACCATTGAACAACTAAAAGTAACACCTTTTTTTTTGCAATCTTTCGTATGAAAGGATACTAAGCTTGCTTGCTGTCTTAACTATATATTTTCATACTTCCAGATATTTTGATTTAATTTTAGCTGTTAAGTTTCTGGGTTTCCAGTGTGTTCTGAAGACAAAGGTATTTGTGTGAGGCTTCACCTGATGCAAAACCAGTATCTATTTGCATCATTAACTCCAGCCTAATACAATTTATTGTTCATTGATTTTATTAGCAGCTTTGTTTGTTTTAAATTTGAATGTTTGGGTTTGCTCTTTGCAAATGGAACCAGAGGACAGATTCTTCACCCTGCTGGAGTGTCCCAGAAGCATCACAATGTCACAAGAGAGATGTGAGAGAGCTCTTTGCCTCTTGAGATTCCCTCCTTTCCAGGCTACACTGATGGGTTTCATTTTGCTCTTCAGTACTTAAATGAGCTATGTCAGGCCTATGAGGATTATCTTCCCATCCCCCTCCTTTCTCTTTCTTTTCCTGAGAGCCCCTTCACAGTGCCTACTTATTTATTTTCCTTTCCCCCACACCTCCACAATTCTAGAGAATTCAGGACACTGCCACAGTGATCTCAGCTCCTCTTTGACTGTAGCTCATAATGATTAAGATTCCTAAGTAACTTGTCTCTGGACAAGATCTCATTTCCAAAGCCCAAAAAACTATCTTTGTCAGCTATTTGGAGCTCTGAAAACATATGCAGAGCTGCCAAGAATCATTCATTATGCTTGATGCATTTGCAACTCTCCACTATACAATCAGATAAACCAAATGGTGTCTCACCTTCCCTGCATTATGGGGCTTGTTTGTCCCAGTGAGATCAGACAGGGAGCAACAGGGCAACCTTTTCTTTATGCTGGTACAGTACCAGCAAAAGGCTTAACTCAGGCTTGTCCAACATACGGGCCATGAGCCGCCATGCAGCCTGCCAAGCCATTTTCTGTGGCCTGTGGTGCTGCGACAGGAAATGAAGGTAAATACGGTTTACTTTCGTTCCCACCCCTTGTCCCTCCCCCAGCCCCTCAGCAGCTTCCTAATGGCTGCTAAAGGGCTGGGGAAGGGACAAGGTTCCCACACCCACCGCGTCAGCTTGACGTTGCCGACGCAATGAGTGTGGGAAGAGGAGTAGCCACGTGCTTCTCGGGACAGGCTCAGCTGCACTTTCCCCCTACCTGCACCAGTCAGTCCTGAGTGGCACACGGCTCTGCTGCTACCTTTGCTGGCTGGTGCCGACCCGGGAGGGTCTGTCCCATCCAGAGCAGCATGCAGCTGAAGCCAGATTCCCACGAGCTGCTGGGGACGGGAGGAGCCCAGCTGGGTTGGCGCCGGCCAGCAGAAG
>NW_005841969.1:3140438-3143420 GCF_000455745.1 Alligator sinensis
CCTGCTCTGAACTGGAAATGAGGCAGTAAGGGCCCTTCTAGGGTGGTCCAAGGACAGTAGAAGCAGATCACATACAAAGAGTGAGAGATGTTCCCAGAATGTCCTCGCCACCACATTTCTTCTGAAAAGCCGGGATGTCCTGAGGTTCATTTAATGTTTGTAAAATGCTTGGAGAGCCCCACATAGATGCACTGCATAGAAATACAAAATATATTTTTACTTATTTGGTTGGCACCTTGGGCTGAGATTTTCAAAGCTGAGTCAAAAGGCCAACTTCCATTAAAATGAATGGGATTTAGAGGGCTCCAAATCTTTTATGACAACTTTGTAACATGCCTATCTACCCCTTTTTGCAAATCTCACCCATAGTTTGGAAGCTCAGTCAAAGAACATAAGAGCATAAAAAGTGCCATGCTTGCTCAGCCCAATGGTCCATCTAGCTCAGTATCCTGTCCCGAACAGTGGCAGAGGTGGATGCTATAGAGGGAGAGTTTTGAACTGGTTAGACCCATTTCATTGTCACTTCCTGTCTTGCAACTTCATTGGTATCAAAGGTCATGTGACATCACTTCCTGATATGATACCCTTCCTGTGAGGTCTTTAAATGTAGCTTGCCGGCCCACTGGGTGATAAAAAGTTCATGATCCAGCCCCATATTCAAAAAGGTTGGACACCCCTGTCTTAACTGAAGGCTTGCAAGCAAAACAGTGGGCAGCAACATGAGGAACAGTGCCACCTACTGGCAGAAGCACAAAACACAGACATAACACTCCATGGGTAAAAGTCTGTTCCTTGCTCTTCCTGCAGTAATTCCTCTCAGCCACTGGGGGCAATGATGGCCCCAGACTTGAAGGCAGCTAGGTTGCCTTTTTGGATCTCCTTTGTTGGCTTTCTGTGCCATCAGCCATGGTGTACAGAGGTGGCACAGGTGGTTGGGTGCCTCAGTGACAGCTGGAGGAATGAGTCTGTAATGCAGGGTCAGGTGGGCAAGAGAAGGTTGGGATTAAAGTGGTGATCAGGGACAGATAAGCTGGAGAGAGCTGAACACTCAGGATCTGGGCACAGTCCTGGATCTCAGAGCTGTGTCCTGGTGTTCCCCGGGACTTCTTGACATGTGAATAGGGAGATGGGGATGGGGGTTAAATAGAGAACAGAATGAGGGGGCTACCAGAGGGCTTGAATCCGTCAACTGCCTTCCCACCCTGTCTCCTTTCCCTGGCAGAAGGCAGGGCAGGGTGGCACCTTAGAGACTAACTTGTTCAGAGAGACATGAACTTTTGTAGGCAACATGCCTACTTGGTGGGCTTGCTAAGAACTTCATAGTATGTGATGAAGTAGGCCATCACCTACAAAAACCCATGCGTCTCTGAACAAGATGGTCTGTAAGCCAGGGGTGGGGAAAATATGGCCCGTGGGTCAGATTCAGCCCACCAACATATTTTATCCGGCTTGTTGCGGGTCTGTGTGGGGAATGGATCATGGCTCTGACCTGGGCCTCTCCTGTCACCGCCCTGCAATCCTGGCCCCAGCCACCCATCCTGCTGCCCACCCACCCATGGCCCCATCCCATCTGCCTGGTCCTGGGATGGTCTTCATGGAGACCCCACTTGCTCGCTCCATCTGGTGTCCCCTGAACCAGTCTAGTAATCTACCACTTAGGGAGTTTTGATGAGCTGGAGTGGGCCCTGGGGAGCAGGTGGGGGGTGCTGACCCAGCTCACAACGGTTCACTAAAACTTCCTAAATTGCTCCCCAGCCCAAATAATTGCCCACCCCTACTCTAAGGAGCAACCCTGTCCCGCTTTGTGCCTGATGTCAGACTAACATGGCCTACCTACCTCTATCTGTCTCACTCTCAACACTGTGCCATCAGGACTCAAGACTCCTGTCAGCCTTCCTCTCGTTACCTTCACTTCACTCTCCATCTCTGCTCTCAGTGCTCATGGAGACCGGCTTGAGGGAAATCAGTGGCTCTTGCCGCCAGTGAGAAATGTTACTCACGGAGCTGGCAGAACTTGGCAGCTAAACAAGTGGTCCAGAAAGGCATGAAATGGGGGAGGGGCAACTGAACTGAGAACAGAAGCAGTTTATCCTTCTTAACATCTTTAATTTAGCAACCTCTAAAATCTAAAACAAAAACCTTCTTGCCTCACAAGCAGTGGAGCGGATGAAGGAGTGGGAGTAAAGTCTAGCTGTTATGTGTGTGGGGGGGCACACAAGAGTTAAAAATCCAGTTGTGTGGGGGAGGGAGAGCAAAGGGGATTCAAATATGGTTTGATCAGATACCTCAAACATCTGGCTGGTACAGCCATGCCATCTGGCAAGAGAGGCTGAGAATTTGGTGCTGGGGAAAGCAGGGAGGCAGTGTGTGCTGCCAAACTCCAGGGCACAGAGGGTGGTGATGAGCGTCTGCCAGAAGAGAGCCCTACAGTCCAGATCTGGCCCTTGCCTCAGGCCGGTCTAGGCTTGGCTGCAATTGTGTCCGCAGGCTTTTTTCTTTTTTCAAAGAATTTTTTTGTGTTTCAAGCCAAATCAAGTCCACACCTGTGAGCCAGTCCAGGACCACACCTGGCCCAACAACCAGCAAACATCCTCCACCCCCGCCAGGGGCTTCAGATATTTCCAGTCTTTTGGCGGGTGTCCTACGTACAGGCCCAAGCCCGGAGGCTTGGGGTTTGGATGCCCCCAAGTTTCGCCTGCCCTCGGCCATACGGCCGCAGGAGCAAGTTAGGGAGGAGCCTCCCATTTCTCTAAAGTATGTTTAGAGCCCCAACATCTGGGCTGGTACTAAACCACTCAGAAGAACAGTTATCCCCGGGAACGCTTAAGGAAAACTGCCTTCATGGACCCAGATAGTGGTGTTTCCCCTGCCAGGTAAGCATGGGAAAGCTGTCGCCTGTCCCGGCAGTGGAGACCCACCCCCTGCCCTCAGCACAGCGAGGTCTGTGCGGCTGTCGCAGCCCCTGCAGCGCCTTGGGGCTTC
>NW_005841969.1:3143692-3155277 GCF_000455745.1 Alligator sinensis
GCCCTGCCCCGCAGCGCCGCCTTCTCCCCCGCAGCCTGCGCTCCATGCCCCTGTGCTCCGGGCACTGTTGGGGCCAAGCTGAAGCCCCCCGGTCCCCGGCTTGTCTAGGGGGTGCCTAGTTCGCCGCCGTGATCAGCCCCGTCCGCGAGGGGCGGCGATGTTCTTGCTGGAAGTGTTGCCTGGAAGTCCTGGTTCAGGCCAGCGGGCCCTGGAGGCAGGCAAGCTGCGCTGGAGTTAGCTATCAGCGTGGCTTTGTGGCTCTGTAAAGCGTGAAACAACTTTTTTTTTTTTTTTTTTTTTTTTGTAGCCAAGGTGTCACCCCAGGTAGGTTTCCCAAACAGCCAGGTGCTACAGGTTTGGAAGGACAGGAAAGAGTAGGGCAGTCACCCAGCCTGACCAACTGTATCACACACACAGCTGCATTTCACCACTTGTTCCCTTTATCAAGCCCTTAAACTTTGGGTGATGTAGGGCCTGCTTTTATCTTCATCTAAAGATGTCACGTGATGAAGACTCCAGCATAATCCTAGGTAAGTTGTAGTTAGCCAGTGGGATGTTCACTCACCTGAGTTTGTCCAGCTTCACCTGGCCCGTAAGAAGGGGAAGTGTTAGATTAGCAGAAGAGGCTAAAGTACTCTTTGGGTAGGAGAAATGGGAGCCAGTGGCACCGTAGAAGACATCTGTTGCTTCTAACAAATGCCAGAGTGATACTCCACTTCTGTGGGGTTTAGGATTTACAAAATTACAACTACTTCTCTTGCTCCCTCTGAAAAATTGTTTCAAACTTTCCCACTCAGTTTTTGAAGCTGAGTCTTAGCAGGCACTTAGCATTGACATGTGAGTCAGTGCAGCTCTGCTGCATAAGATGACATAATCCTTGTCATAAAATACAAGGAGTACAAGTCGTCATAAATTTTAGGAGAAAAGATGTTCTTTTTCTGTTTTTAGGGGAAAATACTTCATTCATGGTTTAGCTCAAGGAGTTTAGGAGCATCTTTATTTTCTTCACAGAAAACCAGTGCAGTGGCCTAGTTTTCCCTTTTTAAGTTAATAAATCTAGTGATTTCATTTTTCCCCTACTACAAATGCCATAAATTCTGCAGAAGCATAGCATGTTGTGATCTCTTTGAACTCCAAAGCAGGAGGAGCAGAATGTTTTTCTCCTGGGTGAGACCTTCCTTCACCCATAAGTTCTTATGCAAGAGCTGCTGATTTGGATTTTTAACTGCTGCATACTAAAGACTAGAAATGCCTGCCTCCCTGATTCTCATTGTGAAAAAGATTAACCAATAGGAGTGAAGAGGCTGAGTCACTTAGTCGTATTTGAAAATTTCACCGTACCCTGAGTGCAGAACCACCAATAGCATACAGCCGTGCAATAACATCAGTGCAAGTGATGTTAAGTTATTTTGGGCAAACTGGATGAAGGAAGTTAAGGCCTTTATTAGTGCAGATAAAAAGTGGTGCCCTAGCAAATCACTGTTTTTTCTGATGTATTTATTGAATACTGCATTTTTCTTCTAGGGAATGAAATATTGAATGGTGTTATATATTTTACTGTATAGCCTTTATATCTATTATAACAAAATAGTTGGTCTCAGCAAGTTGTCACTTTAGAATGCTCACAAGCACAAAATCCCATAAAAATACCCTATAGACATTCCAGTTACTTACGTTGAAAATGTTAGAATGTTATAGTTGGGGGAGGAAGAGCCTTCATTGCAAGCTATAACAACGTATAAATCAGGGTTAAGTACAGGGGAAGAAAAATTAAAATGTCTGAAAATCAGTTTTGCAAACAGCCTTAACTCTTTCCTCTCTCTCTAAGCTTAAGCAGCTCACCTGTATGCCCTACAGGGATCTGTATCCTAGTGCACAATAGGTATAATATTTGCTACGTGAGCTCCAGCCCACATGATAACAGCCTGCATTTGAAAATTTTGGATTCTCTCTCTGTTTGAGCCACCTTGCCTAGCTGTAAACCCTCATTAAAATTTAGCCTTTCAGAATAAGTCAGCTACTACAACAAATCATTCCATCATCAGAGAGAGAAGCTCATTCTGATCTTAATTGAAGAGCATTGCTAGTACTCTTTGTTATCACCCTTTGCACTGCACTGTCTTTTCAGAATATAAATGCCCTGGTGCTTAGTGTATTCATCTCCTTTATGTACATTTGATACATGAACACTCACTGTGACCCCAAGTATTGTACAAATACTAGTGGTAGATCAATCTACTGAACCTTATTCTTTAACACAAAGTTATGACTTTATCTGTCCTTTTCCAGAAGCTGATCGGTGCAAAAGCATTTATCTGCCTACAAAGTAATAAACACTTTAGTCACTCTGGATGACAAGCTATAAAGTCACAGATTGGAAGTAAATAAAAATAAAAACACTATTTTGTTCACGTTGAAAGATTTGTCTAGTAACAAATTCATTCAGGATTTTGATCAGTATTCATGCCATGTTTTTACATTATCAGAGACATTGTACAGTAACTAAAGCTACAAAATAATATAATGACTCTCCAGCATTATATGAGTGGATTTAAGAAACAAAATAAAAATCTTCAAATGTGCTGTCTCTTATTTTGTATACTGAACCCTCTGAAAAATTGAGGTTCAGAGTACTTCTCTGCCTTAAATATGAAAAACATGCATACCTAGTGTAATGATATTTTTGAGGGTGAATAACATGCTGTATTGGAAAGAAAAGTGATGCTATTTAAATGCTTATTGTTTTAAAATGCTCTTATTTCCTATGTTTCTAGTTGTGAACACTCATCTCTTATTATGTATGCATACCCAGGTAATTTGACTGAGGATTTTTTTAAACATCTAATAAAAATGAAATTTGATTGGCTTGTAATAGAGGGTACTGTTCATGGGAACAATCACTTTGTCATGACAGTTCTAGTTAACTCTAACTATTCCAGCAATGTAGCAGCCATAAACTGTGGTTCTTGGTACATGTACAGTTAAATGTAATAATTTCAACAGTGTGTTTTCCAGAAATGTATTAGAAGTTGAGAGGGGTTTTTGGAGTACTGGGAAGATGAGTCATAACTTCTTTGAAGATATTGACTTTTCAGGTAATGCCTAGCCTCACTTTTACCACACTTTATGCAGTCTCTTCAAGACTGCGTATGGCGTGTCATGCTTAATCACTTGTCCACCTGCTTGCACATCTGCAAAATTTTAGCAGTCTGGTGAATGATAATTTCTTAGGGCATCAGCATTCATTCTGTGCAAGTAGCATCCTTTTGAACATGCTGAGCATAGTCTGCTGTTCTAATGCACTAATGATTAAATATAAAATGATGATCAAATCACTTATGTAGACTAGGAAGCTCTTTATGGTAACATTGGCTATGTAATGCTAAAACTATTTACTCATTCTTGTTTTGAAAAAACAAGATATTGCTGCTCTAACCCAGGGGAAAAAACCTCACATTTATCTCTTGAAATCCTTTCTCCTGATATTTGTTAAAATCACCTAAGAGAGATTATGCAAAAATACTTAATTGATGGATAAAGGATTGAAGGGGGTGGACAATTTTCCAAGCACTTGTTCTATATCAGCAATCAAAAAGTAGAGAAAATAAAGTCACAAAGTGTCCTGCTGTTTCTCGCAAATCGGTGTTTTTCTCATAAATGAACAATACCCAGATTCTTAGTCTAATTTTAATACTATGGTAAATTGACAATAGTTTGAGAAACATGCTACTACTATAGGTGTGTATTTTACATTCTCAGTAAGTCTGCCCTCAGTGTAATGTCTCCTTAGAAATACATTTTTAAGTACGTATGTTTACATATAAAAACCAGGATTTTGCTCATAGCAAATATGTAATATAGAATAAGGCTTACCATATAAATTTTCTTCCAGATAAAAATCCAAAGTCTAAATAATACACCAACTATGTAGGCATTCTGTATACTAAAATACTTACATCTGAGCTTCCATGTTGCAAAAGAGTAATTGCACTTGTTTAAAAATAGGTTTGAACTATCAGCAGTAGTATCTTCAATTGAAGCTATTTTTGTTTTGAATGCTTTCACATCAAGTCATATTTTGAAATCATCTCATTCTGGTTTTATGTCCTTTTATAGGAAGTTATGTAAGAATAAGCCATAAATAAATTGTTTTATTTCTAGGATACTAGTGTCACCTGAAATCCTTTTGGTTTTTAGATGTTTTGTGCCCTCAATCCAACCAATTGCTATGGGGATTGCCTGCCTAACCTCTTGTAGATTGGAGGAAAAATAATTTACTTACTCTAGTATTATCGTCTGATATGTATTTTATCTGAGTTAGTATTTCCTGGTCTGAGAAACAATACAATTACAGCTCATATAAGGAAGATTCCTTCCCAGTTATTCTGGGATTCATTAAGCCCAAGCAGTCTCTCTCTAATTGGTATTTACTGTTTCATGTTTTCTGTTAAAGTAACAGTTTATCTTGTCTCTTGCCAGAAATCTTGATTGCTTTTTAAGGATATTACAAAATCAGCAGCTGAAAAGGAACATAGTAGATATAGCATATTTTTAAATACAGGTACTCCTCACTTAACGACCTACCTGTTTAACGACCATGCGGATTTACAACCAGCGAGAACTGGTCGTAAGTACGAGAACTGGTCGTAAGTACGAGCACTTTGGTCTTTGAAACGGCAGTGCGACGTCTCAAGCCAAGGCATGCAGTATCAAGGGGTGGCTCCTTGCTTATCAACCAATTCGCTTAATGACCTAGTCGCAGGAACGGAACTCGGTCGTTAAGTGAGGAGTGCCTGTATTAGTAACACTTAATACTGCTTTATTTAGTCTTATGAGAACTTGTACAAATAGGGTTTTTCACTTTTAAAATGTTTTGGATCTGAACAAAACATTCACTTTGCAGAGAAAATAGAGCACAAGTATTGCCTTTAGGGAGGCATTGTGGATTCCCTCCCCAGCCTGCTTATTTTCTCTGGCTCCAAGATACTCTTGCTGCACATAAGTGCCCTTCCTCATACCTGATGAGGCCTGATGATTTTTTGACCCTTCCAGCTGCTGCTTCTCTTTGCAAAACCCAAGTGAGAGAACTTTGTGGTTGCCATTCCAAGCTGTAGTGATGTGGGCACAGAACAGGTGTTGCATTCCATGACTTTGTTGGCACACTCCTAGATTTGCTCTCTGAGGGTGCATCCAGACAAGCGCGTATGTGTGCTATGTGGCTGTGCAGACCCTTCTGCAGTCCACATGCTGCACATGCAGGCATTCCCTGTGATTTGCAGCATGGGGGTGGGGGGCTGACCCCAGGAAGTCCCAAGGAAAAAAACAACCCTGCCAAAGAAAAACGGGGCATAGAACATGGTGGCAGTGTGTGTCATCCAAAACAGGAGTCTGGCTGGCTAGAGCTGCGCTCTGCTGGCCAGGCTTCCTGCCATGGCTGCAGCTCCCAGAGGCCCCCAGGACCCCAGACACAGTTACTGGCCCCAGCCTCCCCGGCCCCAGCCTCCCCTGCCCCACCCAGAGTAACTTGCCGTGCACCAGAGTGCGCATGTCATGGCTGTCCTTGGGCAAACAAGTGTTCCTGCTCATCAGGAAATGCCCAAAATGGGTAATGAATGAGAAACTACAGTAGGCTGGGTTGAAGTGTAGGGCACATTTTCGGGTAGAGGGAGTCAGAAGAAGGGAGGTATCCATTAGGGTTCCTCAGAGGATTTTTTTTTTTTTTTTAAATTCATTCTTATTTAATGGTTTCATTAATTATTATGAAGCAAATGTGAGCAGCATGTTAATGTGTACATTTAATTATCCTACACACTGAAAGAAACCACATATAAAAGTGAGGCTAATGATACAAAGTGAATCAAAAAGTTAGAAGCATTGACAGAAAAAGAAACTAAGAATGTAGAAGAAAATTGAAAAAATGCAAGTCTCAGCTGAGCAAAAAAATAACACACACATAATGAATTTGAAGGGTGAAATCTAGGAGGTAGAAATAATGACATAGGTGCAGGAATGATGGGTATTGATAAAGTTTGACAAATTAGCATTGCTAGGTTGCCCAACAGGCTTGTGCCTGGCATGACTTTTGGGGTTCAAAGAGAGTTGTCACAAGCCCTGATGCATTTGTGTCTGGGCAGCCTATTAGTGGCGAGATAATTGACAGTTGGAGAGTGTGCAGGAAGTGGAAAAAATAAGTTATTGGGAAAATGGAGACTTGTTTGAAGTAGGGGCTGGCAACTTTTTGCTGGTTCAGGCTGCCCTTTGTGAACCATCCACAAGTCTCTGGCCTCAAGAGTAGCTTGCACTTACCCTTGCTGCTAATTTTTTTCCAACTGCTCTGCAGTGAGAATAAATGCAGATGTGATAGAACAGCAGGTTCTGCAGTGGAGAGGAGCGCGGAGGAGGAGATGGGCAGCGTGGTACAGCTCTATGCTCTCACACCTCTATGCCAGATACAGGCCATAGGCTGTCAAGTCTCTATAAAGTACAACAAATGTAGGTGACTTGGCTACCTATTAATTCAAGCAGAACAATTCTCATGGTTAAAATGCCTCATTTTTATTAGTGGCTGAATCAGAGTCCAAGTGAGTTGTGGGATGTAAGTTTTAAGCGCAATTGAAGGCTACATAATTAAAAGGTATCTTTTAGAGTAGTTACAAAAAACCCCCAACCTAGAACCAGAAACTTACATACTTTCTCTAGGAACAGGGACTACTGAATACCCTTTTAGGATTTAATCTAAAAGCTCTCTGAGATTTCTTAACTTTTCTGTCTCTTGTTGACTACTTCTCTGTAATCCTAATCATCCTCATGCTTCTTTGTTTTTAGTAAAAGTGATCATCTCCCCTTAGGAGTCTTCAGCACCTTGTAAGATCAAAGTGTGTAAATGTGTAAGCGTGTGTGTGTGTATACATGCTATAGGCAGTTGATTCAGAGATGGGAACCAAAAGTCACAAATGGTTAGACCAGGGGTATAAAACTCATTTTACCCAGATCAATGGCCACAGGGCCAGATGAATGGGCCAAATGAGTGGTGCATGGCAGGCCCTTGTCTCTCTCCCTTCCCCCTGGCCTGTATACCAGGGATGTTCACAAGCTATGTGACTTGTAATTTTTTTTTCTTGCAGGAAGTATTCCAGGGATGGATTTAATTGAATAATGCAAATTTTCCATCTGATTTAATGCACATACTTGAACTTGAATCATGGTCCTGCAAATATCCATCAATCTCTCTCTCTTATTTAAAAAAACCCAAAAAAACCTGATGTGTATTTTTGGCAGATCCCAAGGAATTACTGACACTAGAACTTGGTTCTTGACCACTGTTAGTCTACAGTATTAGACCAATTGAAAATTGATCGGAGTACCTTACTGAAATTGATCTGTGCTTCCACGTAGGTAGGTTGAACTGGCTGCTGTTCAGGCAGCTAATTCATAACTTAGTTGCACTTTTTTTATTGATCACTGCTAATGGATGTGATTTCTTTTAACTACTTTGGTTCCAAACTGACTGCAGTGTCACTGCATTAGTCAAGGTTTATTCATGCACTTTATGTACTGCAGGTTTTAAAGTATTAATTACCAGTATTTTCTTATATTGATGCATGCTAACACCACTGAATTGTAAATCTTCACTCTTTTCATTAAAAAAAATAAAATTGGTAGTTTGCCTCCTATTTGATCTGTCGTGTTTAAAAAAGAGAATCTATGTATTTTCCTCTCCTTCCCCCCTCCCCCCCCCCCCCCGTCTGGAGAATAACAGCTGTTGGTGTAGTGTTTTGGGGAGCTGTGAGCATAGCTGTCAGGATGACTACAAGACAGTTTTTTCCACTGTGCTTGGCACCTATTTTAGACTAAGATGTGGAGGATCACAATCCTCAAGTCAGCCAGTAGGAAATGCTGAAGAGCAGGACATGCCTGAAATTCCACACTGGTGATGGGGTTGAGTATTTATGTGAAATTTGGATTCACTGCTTGAAACCCCCTCATAATTTAGGCACCTACATCATTCTTCTTGGTATGGACACCTGGATCATACCTTTAAAACTTAACTAGAGAAGGAAGAAATGACAATATCCATCTCGTATAATAACCTAGTGGTTTGAAGGCTCTGGTTTTAATCAAGTACTAAATAAACCCACAGTAACGAGAGTTACTGTGCAGTAGTGCCAGCAAACAGCTTTTTTGTAACACTACTGTGCAGTAGCCTAATAATGCTGCACAGTAGTGTATTAGCACTGTTTGCTGTGATGCACTACTATGCAGTATTATTAGGCTACTCCACAGTTAGCATCTCCTGTAGATGCGCCCACTGTTCTAAATTTTTTTAACTTGGTACATGTGGACTTTGCAAAGGTTGAGTTGAAACTCAGTATTGATGAATAAGACACTGATACTCTGTTCTGTTTTGTTTTTAACACGCATACTAATCTTATTACAATTTTCAGTAATCAGTATTTATTAATTTGAGAGCCAAAGCAGCTCTCAAATGGCCTGCTGTTTAGCTTCTCTGATCACTGCAATACTCCCTCTGAATTGTCAGTTTCCCTTCGCTCTTGTATCAGTATTTCTGAAGTTCAGTAATAACTTGTTCTTTATAAGGCCAACTCAGTTACTTTATAATGTAAGCTAGTGATGAAGGAAGCTGTCTGTTTTATTAAGGTATGATGTTATTGGCATACTGTATGGGTCACTTTGATTTGAAGACTTTAAAAGTGGGTATATGTCATGTTGATTTCTTTCCTTTTGCTCTTGCCAGTGTTGGAATGGTCTTGGTTAGCTGAGGAATTAACATTTACAGACCAGAAGAATCTTGTTGCTGAAGGGTAAACTGGATTTGACTTCATTAGTGCACAAATGATAAGTTTTGTGTGGAGTTATTATCGCATTAATCAACTTGATGGATTGGAAATATGACAGAACTGAAGCAGCATGTAATATTAGTGCCTATTATTCTACAAATTATGTCTTCACCTACATTCATAAGCCAAGAGTCATGCTGTACATTTAAAAAAAGAACAAAAAAGTTTCTTTTATTCTGGAAACACTTGACATTTCTCTATTGTTGTTTCTTTTTTTTTTTTTTTTTTTTAATTTCTCTTTAGATCTTATAACATGGGGGAATTAGCCTTCCTGAGATGTGAATTAAGGTTTGTGATTAAATGAACATAGCTCTGATGTTCTAAATGCTATTTTAAGGGTAGTATTAATGTAAATCCAAAATGGTTTTTTGTCCTTTTTCTTCCCCCACCCCATTCAACATGGTGGGGAGCCCTTTGTCTTAGATTTGAGTATCTGACTCTGAGTGTGGGTCGGGGTTGGAGTCATACCCACAGCAACTACCTGCCCTCCCCCTGATCCTCTTGTCTCTCTACTTCTCCATTATTATCAGGTGCAGCTCCAGCTTTGGTTGGATTCCCTCCTCGAGCTCAGAGCACATGGAAACACTGTCCACTGCTTGGCCAATCATCAGTGCTGCAGCTCCAGCCCCAGGAGGCTGCTGGTTGGCCAGGCAGTGGCCATGTCTTTGTGTGCTCCATGGCTAAGGAGGGACTGGAGCAGGGGTGGCACTTGACAGTATGAGTGTGTGGGGAGAAGGGCAGAGGCTGTGTGGAGCAGCAGAGGGCAGGTGCCAGGAGGTGGGTGGGCAGGCTTCAAGGGAAAGAAGTGTGGGGAAGGAGGGGCAGAGGACATGGAGGATGCCTGGCACCCTAACAGTCACTTGACCTGCCCCCTTGCTGCTGCTGCTTTCCCTGCTGTAATTACCTTCTGATAATTAGATTCGATACCTGGAAATCTATAACAAATATACATTTTCCCTATACAATAAAAGCTCTGTTATCCGGCATCCACTGGGAATGGGGGATGCTGGATAGCAAAATATGCTGGTTAACTGAGCGTCCCCAGCCGCTGCTTCTCCTGCTGCATCTGGGGTGCCCCTCCGTTCCTCCCACGGCATCGCTGTCCCTCCTGCTGCATCGCTGCCAATCCTGCGGGCCTCGCGGGACAGGGAGGCGAGCCCCACGCAGCTCTGCACAGCCTGCTATGCCCCCGGGCCATGGGGGCTTGGCAGTGCAGGCTGCTATGCCTCCGGGCCGTGGGGGCTCGGAAAAACCGAAAGTGCTGCAGTGGGTGCTTCTGGTTTCACTTTATCTTACAAGCCAGCATGCCAGTTAATAGAGCATGCTGGCTTGTAAGATGCTGGATAGCGCAGCTTTTACTGTATATATAATCTAATTATTGGAGGGTTGTCTTTTTAAATTTGAAGTAGTCTTGGATTTTGGTAAAGATGGCAGTAATGCTTCTATCCTTTTATACTTGGGTGCTTGCAAGTACCACAGGATGTTTGTCAGTGTCATAGCATCAATCTAAACCTGCCTCCCAAATAAAAATATTTAAAGATTGCTGATAAGGTGCTTACAAGGTACAGGGTGAATGATAATCATGGGATAAAGGGGAATTGAAGTATAAATGTTTAATTGCATGATTCTAATTTAGTTCAATAAGTGTGTTGCCTTTGAAAAGGTACTCTGTGTTGTTACCTCAGTCACTCTTCCAGCATGTGGTCCAGTGTGCAAGGTTCTAAGGTAGATATTACAAGATGTGTTTTAGGGTATGTGAGTAATAGATTACAGGCAACCTCTACTTAGCGCTCTTAATTAGTTCCTAAAAAAACAACCATTAAGTGAAACGAGTGTTCAGATGACCCACAGTGGCGACTGCAAGTGTTTTTAATGACCCAAGATGGTGACCGCGAGCGTTATATTGAAACTGGCTGAGCAGTAGGTGGAATCAGGTATCAATTTAAAATGAGCGTTATAACGAAACAGCTCTAAGTGAAACAGCATTAAACAGGGGTTGCCTGTATGGAGTTTATTCCAAAGCAGTTGCATTTTTGAAATCCAGGAATAAGAAATTAGCAAGCAAAGCTTGTTACTACTTAAGTAGCCTGTATGAAATAAATGACAACCTTGATGTAATACTTATGGACAAAAGTCCCCATTATCTAAGCACCGTTACATCTAGCAACTATGACTGGTGTTCATAGATTCATAGAAAATTAGGGTTGGAAGGGACTTCAGGAGGTCATCTAGTCCAACCCTCTGCTCAAAGCAGGGCCATCCCCAACTATATAATCTCAGCCAAGGCTTTGCCTAGCTGGGTCTTAACAACCTTCAAGGATGGAGAGTCTGCAACTTCTCTGGGTAACCTGTTCCAGTGCTTTACTACCCGCCTAGTGAGAAAATTCTTCCTAATACAGGGGTGGACAAAATATGGCAGGTGTTTGTCCAGTCCGCAGGGGGTCCCTCAGGCCCCTGGCCCAGGCATAATCCAGCTGTGGCAAGTTCTGTCTTCCCCTGGGCGCACAGCTCCTCAGCTGGACTGTCTTTCTAGGCAGCCCAGGTAGCAGGAGGCTCCTTCCAGCTGCCACCACCGCCAGCCTCAGCCCTGCGATCCTGGAGGGACCTGTGCTGCACAGCCCCAGCTCCATGCCTGCTCCGGGCTCATCTGCCCAGGCTCAGCAGCAGCAGTACAAGACAGAAGCTGCTGCTCAGCACTGGGGGGAAAGTGGCCCCTACCCCACACTG
>NW_005841969.1:3155291-3164815 GCF_000455745.1 Alligator sinensis
AGCTTCCTGGAACCCACACCGCATAGGACTGCCCTGCATCTCCGCTGCCTTCACTGATGCCTCCAGGCTGTCCCACGGGGTACTGGTGGCTGTGCAGAGCAGACTTGGGGCAGGCCTGCACAGGTTCTGGCAGCTGTAGCAGGGAACTGCTGGCAGCGGGAGGGGGAGAGGGAGGAGGGGCTGCTTTCCCTCTGCGCTGAGCAGCAGCTTCAGTCTTGCACTGCTGCTGCTGAGCCTGGGTGGGTGAGCCTGGAGCAGGAGTAGGGCATGCAAGGTTGGGGCTGTACAGCGCGGGTCCCCGTTGGTACCATGGGGCTGGAGCCAGTGGCAGCTGGAAGGAGCTGCCGCCACCTGGGCTGCCTAGAAAGGCACTCCAGTTGCAGAGCTACCCCCAGCTGACTGCACACCCAGGGGGTGGCATGATGTGCCACTGCTGGGTGGTATGGGGGTGGGCTGGATTGGGGCTGCGCACAGGTTCTGAGTGATCTGCTCCGGTGAGGGCGAGTCCGAAGCAGATGCGGGGTGCACTGGGGTTGTGCACTGCTGGCAGTGGGAGGGCGCACGGGCTCCAGGCTGTTGCAGGGTGAGTGCTGACTGGTTCAGGGGGGTGCGCACGGAGGTCCTATGCATACTCCACCATACCTCCCATGCAGATCCCACAAACTCTCCCCTGCAAACCCCACAGCCACACCCTACCCCCCCGACACAATCATGTACCCCACAAACACTGTCCTCTGGAGGGAGCCCCACTCACTGCTATGTGCACACACCCCACCACACACCCCAGCAACCCCATACCAACCCATCCACACACATCCCCACAAATCCACATCCTACCACCCCCACATCTGTACCCCAAACCCCTCCACGTTCCCCTACAGTATACAAGAGTAAGATTTCATTTTGAGCTATTATGCAATCACCTGTATATACACCACAAAAACACACAAGTTAGGACAAAAATATTTTTTTAAATAAAATTAAAATATATTATTGTTGATGTTTGATTTTCAGTATATAATTTGGGGGGTTTTTTGGTTGCAAGATGGCAAATGCCTTTCCCTAAAGGAATATTTGTGGGGGAAGGAGAGGGACTTCTGGTAGAAAAGGTCAGGGTTAGGGGGTGGGAATTCTGGTCCCAAGATCACAACCAGGGGACGGGGCGACTGTCAAGGGATGGGGCTACTTGCAGCCCTTGACAGATTGCAAAAAATGCATTAAGCAGCCCTCCAGCCGAAATAATTGCCCGCCTCTGTCCTACTATCTAACTTCAACTTCCCTTGCTGCAACTTGAGGCCACTGCTCCTGGTTCTGTCATCTGCCACCACTGAGAACAGTCTAGCTCCATCCTCTTTTGAACCCCCTTTCAGGTAGTTGAAGGCTGCTATTAAATCCTTCTTCAGCACTCTCTTCTCCAGACTAAATAAGCCCTTTTCCCTCAGCCTCTCCTCAGAAGTCATGTGCCCCAGCCTTCTAACCATTTTTGTTGTCCTTCACTGGACTCTCCAATTTGTCTACATCCTTTCTTTAGTGGATGCTGAGATTTGGGTACTGAATTATGGTATTATTGTCTTTTTCGGGGAGTAGTTACTGTAGATCAAGTTTGAGGTATATGGCAAACTTCCTAAGGCTGGATTGTCATTACTGCCTGTGCTGTATCTTGGTGCTGTCTAACTTCTGAACCCCTAGGATCTCCCCTGCCACTTGGGCTGCCTAGACTTACTCTCAGTACTTGGTTCTTTTTGTGACTTGGGCAGCCTGGATTTTCCCTTTCTGCATATGCAGCACCCTTCTGCTGCCTGTCTCCACCCTGCCCCACCCCAAGGAGTGGAGGCAGGAGGCAGACACTGGAGAAGGGAATAGGAGCCTTGTTACTTCTGGCAGCTTAGGTGACTGAGTGGTGGGGACAGAACCAGTTGGATGGGAGCTTAAGGGCTGCATGTTAACCCATGCATGCAACCCAGTTGGATAGCCCTTGCTGTGTCTAATCTAAGATTGGAGCTGTATTGTTAATGGTCAGTGAGTAGTAAGGTAGCCTAAGACAATTGTTGCACTTTCCTCTGACAAGTTATGCTGTGTTGTTTTACATTGCTTATAGTTTAGGGCAAGGGACTATACAGGCAACCCCCTTAGCACTCTTAATTGGTTTGTGAAAAACTGAGTGTTAAGTGAAACGGAAAGTATTTGACGATCCAAGATGGTGACCGCAAGTGTTTTTAATGACCCAGCTTGGCAACTGTGAGCATTATAACGAAGCTTGCTGAGTGCTAAGTGAAATCGGGTATCAATTTAAAATGAGTGCCATAGCGAAGCAGCGCTAAGTGAAACAACGTTAAGCAGGGTTGCCTATACATATGGTGAAGTTCAGTGTCTGGTATCTGGTCTTAAGATGACAACCCTTTATATTTACAGCATTATATCGAAGTCTATAATTTAGACTTCTGAACAGCACCATCAGTCATTGCATAAGATAGGTGATAGAAAAATGTTACCTTCACCAGTTGCCACACTCTGTGGGCAAACCTATACCTTCAGTGATGGAGTATCATTAAGTCTCCCTTAGATGTGCAAAGATGCTGGCATTTGGATGCAGAACTGTACAGGGTGTAAACTCAGTTGGACCTTAGCATGAAGTTAATGTCTGAATACACTGCAATACTTAACTTCAACCACAAATGATAGAAGCTACTAACTTAATTTTATTTTCTCAACACTATTTTCTTGCATCAATCACTTACCTTTCTTCTCCCCAAAACTGTGGTGCATGTATTAAGCAGGGAAGATGACTTTCTGCTTGGAATAGAAGCACTCTGCTTGGATTTTTGCTCTGCAGTATAGCAGCTCTGGTGTTGCTATTCAGGTGGCTGAGGGAGTCAATTGTCCTAGTCCTAGAATCATAGAAAACTGAAGTTAGAAGGGACCTCCAGAGGTTATCTAGTCCAACCCCCTGCTCAAAGCAGGATCATCCTCAACTATCCCATCCTGGCTGAGGCTTTGTTTAGATGGGTCTTAAAAACCTCCAAAGAAGGAGATTCCACAACCTCTCTGGGTAGCCTGTTCCAATGCTTTACTACTTATTATTCTTCACTCCATAGGTGTAAATTATAGTATCTCTTTTTTAATTGGCTTGATGTCCACTAATCAAGCCCTTCTAAAGCCAGTTTTGCTCTTTGCTAGCTGCTCCTGATTTGTCTCCTTCTGTTTCCCAGACCTGGAAAGTTTTTAGCTTTACCATGAAGACCAGTCTTTAGCAGCTAAGGTGTCAGCTTTAGTTAAGTGGAAAAAGAAAGGTGAGTCACCTGAAGGTTAGACTCTGTCCCTTCTCTATGCAGCCATAACTCTGGAAATTCCCCCCCACCCTTCATTCTGCCTTTCAGAAACAAGGTGGTATATACATCATATCTTGGGGTGTATTGTATGCTATAAAATACAGTATTTCAGCTACCTCCAGACTTGGCGGGCTATTTCTATTTCAGCTTGAATCTGATGATTCCAAGCTACAGATATTCAGGTAAAGTTTGGGGATTTAGAAATGGGCCCAAATCACAAACTCAAATGATCATTACACTGCTGCCATACAGCATACCATACAGCATTCTGCTGGCACAAATGTGATTCAGGATGACCCTTATTTTGCCAATTGGAAAAGGTAAAAACAGTAGAAAGTTAGGGTTGAAAGGGACTTCAGAAATTCATATAGTCCAACTCCCTGCTCAAAGCAGGACCATCCTCAACATCGTTGTAGCCAAGGCTTTGTCTAGCATGGTCTTAAAAGCCTCCAAGGATGGAGATTCTACAACCTCTCTGGGTAACTTGTGTCAGTGCTTTACTACCTTCTTAGTGAGAAAACATGTGGTCCTGTGGGCTAATATGGCTACGGTATGCTAGTGGTATGCAAGGGAGAGATGTGGCTAGCATCATGCTTAGCTGCCTTTGCCTTCTCAGCCTGGCTGATCAGGTTCCTACACACAGCTGGGGTGACCTGAGGTGGGAGTTCAGAGGGGAGCTCTGCCAATATTTTGGCGGTATTTCTCATGATAGATAGTTGAGGTATTGCCAGTTTTCAAAGGTAGCTGCAACCTTCTAACTCTTATAACAATGCAAGCAGTACTTGGTTTACTGCATATAGTAGTAACGTACTTAATTTTCTCATTTCCATCAACTCTTGCCATGTAATTTAGATAGACTAACACTAATTTTGTTAAATAAAACAAAGACAGTGTAGTGTACCTGATGCCACAAACTTAATAGCTAAAAGTAATCTATCACAAGAATTTTTACTCCAGGGCACAAACTTTAATGGATGGGTATAAAAAAAGTAAATGCTATAGTAAAACAAAACATTTTTTCATGACACTTGGATGTAATTAGTTGCTTTCTCATGCCCATATTGGTATAGCTCCAGTAGATTTTGTGTGTGCATGTTAAGGGTAGTGGTGACCTTTGTAAAACTGTGTGTACCATATTCCAAGCTTTATAGTCCTGTCCTACTTCCATAAAATCTAAAGTTAATACTTCAGAAGTAGGAGAAAAGAATGTTAATTATAGAATCATGCAGTATTTTCCTTAGAGTTCTGAGTTCTGCCAGCAAAGTGACACACAGAATGACCTTTTCTTAGTTGGTGGCAGGCTTCTACTTTGCTGTACGTGTAGTCATTTATAGACCTGATTGATTTAAAATCTTAGTTTGGTGAATAGAATGTTAATGTTCACAACTAGCGAGCTTTGTGAACAAGTAAAACTTGAATTGGTAATAAAAAATCAATACCTGAAATGTGTTTAACGAAGAAATTGGTCATTCTGTTGTCATAGTGTTAAGAAGCAAAACCAGCTCTAGTACATTGGTACTGATTTATAATTTGTTCCATCCCATACATTTACATGGTGCATAATTGATTGATTAAGCACAGGTCCTCAGATGAAATGTTCTGTCCTATGTTTCCCCTTTCCACTCCCTTGACACATTCTTAAAAAACAAAAAAAAAAGGTAAAGACTATTCTCCAGGACTCCAAAATATATGTACAAGGCACTTGCACTGGCATCCTGTCTTTGGGGTGTGTGCCTCCTAAAGGTCCTAAGCACTTACTGACTTGTTATATGGCACTGAATCAAAATCCATCATTTAAAAGGCAAAGGTTTTTGACCCAAAACAAATTCTTTTAGCTGTGTTTTGAGGGTGCCTGCTGTGCCAGTACTTCTGTACATCTGTTCTGTTCTTAAGAAAATATTTTTGTCTTTTAGCTTTTATATCACTATTCTTCTGAAAGGGCAGAATAGCTAGCCGATAGTGTGTTGTGATAGGAGTATATACATGAGCTCTCCTACGTTGGAGGAAGGGGGGATTACTGCCTTAGTTTTGTATTTTTAAGATCACTTTGACATACCTTTGTATGGAGGATGTTTCAGCCTTCCTTGTGGGGGGGGGGATTTAGGTATTTCCCTTTTCCTGTTTTACTCCCTCCGAGCAGGACAGGGATACAAGTGAGAATGGACTATTATTAAGTTAGGTTAAATTTTGCATCTATATTTCCAGTTTCTGCTTTAGGTAACATTAATGTTCAGTTCACGTCTGCTGGCACATTGCTGGTTGGCTTGTGTTAATTATGAATTCCTTTTCTTTCAACAGCTGCAGAACCTTGGCCTGAAAATGCTGCGTTGTATCAGCAAATGAAGGGTGGGTATTTCTGTTTTTTGCAATTAACAATGACTTTATTTTCAAAAACACATTAAATATGCAGTAGCCTAATTAACTGCAAGGAAACTGTTAAGAGATTCCTTTGTGCTGTTTGTCTGGTCAGAGGTTTTAGCTGTGCTTCCATCTGCCAATATAAACCAGCTATTCATGGCCTATAAGGTCCTTGGTTTATTATTGACTCATTATATTGGCTGCTGTAGGCAGTGTAAAATGATGTGGTTGCAGGCACAGTTGGCAGATTTACTGCACCAATAGCTGAGGCAGCAGATTTTTGAAGTCTTGTGGTAAAGTGGGCTCTCAGTAAAAAGGAACTGTTAAAATGTATAGGCTAGGATGGTTCAGGCTCCCTTTAGCAGCTCTTCATATATCATCAGATCACATTATGGCCCCCATTTGGGGCTCAGCAGCCTGCTACAGTTGTCAGAAGACTGCAAAGTAATGAAGACTAATAGGTAGCAGCCCTAGTCTTCTAAGCATGGAATTTTTATTGCAGCGAACTTGTCATCTTTCTTTTGTGTGACAGACCTAGACACAGTGTGCAATATTAACTGCAAGCCGTTTTATAGGTTCCTGAATGCTTTTACTTTTTAGCTGGAGGAGTTGTGAAGATACTCTTTTTCTTTGATTGGGAAAGGAATAATTGGGATAAAATTCACACATTTGTGTGTGTCTATGAAGTGGGGGGATAATGGTTTTTAATTGCACAGCACTGGTGAAAATATATGGTAGGAAATTCCAGAAGTATTCCTGGTATATTTTAAATTCATACCACAAGTTTTCTAGTCCAACAATATAATGTTAATGGGATTTATGTTCCCTGATAAAATATTTGACGTTTAAAATTTGTATATAAAAAAAAAATTAACCTAGAATATTATTTAAGTATATACAACTAAACTAGCATTATTTCTTGTAATTATGTTCTTTCATTTTCTTTCTACAGAGGAGCAAATTTTGCTTTCTGATAATGCATCTTCTCTTGCTGTTCAGGTAAAACAATATTTTCTACACTAGAGATGTTTTCTGTGTTTTTGAAGAATTAATTCTCAATAAATTTAAGCTTTTTATTTTATTGAGGAGAGTCTGCCTATCTAAATCCCTATTTTAATGGCATCCCTGGATGCAGTGTAATTTTCCAAGTTGAAATTAGTGAAAGACTAAAAGGAATATACAATGTTTTCAATCCTGTAATGCCTGTGCATGTGTTCATATTTTAAACCTGTTCATAATATGAACTTGTCATAGTACTGGTAACTTTTCTTTGACCTTCATTATGGTTGTTTCTAGTTAATCTCATCAACTTGGAAGCTGTTTTTGCGAAGGTGCATCTTCCAAAGGCCACTTCTTGTTTCTTACTGGTTTATTTATTCTCAAAGCTAATATCCCCAAGTCACAAGGAATTTCTTTCATGTCATGGGCATCACGTTAAAGTAATTTTTCTGACATGATCCATCCAGTTCCACCATACAAACGGATAAAATTCAGTTTGTATTAGAGGTAGTTCTTATAATTGAAATGCTTACAGCTGTAATTGGGTTTAATAGCATCTCTGTTCCTGTAGAATTAGGGTGAACACCATTAACATGTTAGGTTTAGTAACTGCAGAGGTTGAGGGAATGTTTCTCCATTAGAAGAAGTTGGCTCTGAATTTAGGATCCAGATGCCTTGTTCCAGGGGGAACACCCTCAGACCGACCATGACCTTTCCATTTGATAATAGGCAAATTTATTGATACGCAGCGATAACAGAAAAGAAACAATACAAGCAATCAAGCAATTCTATATAATACCAATCCTAGGGCTGTCATCAGAGTGAGGATACATCTGGCCAGGATGCAGTTTTCACTCTGAGGCTTTTTTAGGTGTCAGATGTCAGCAGTCTGGGATGCCAAGGCCCACAGCCCCCCTCCAGTGGGGTGGAGGAGACGAGCTGGTGGTGTGCCCTCTGTCCGTGATGGCTTTGTGGACCCCTCCTAGGGACAGGGACCCTGAACCCAGGCCCCTTCTTGGAACCCCTCTTGTGGAGAAGGAGAATGGGGCAGGGAAGGGGGAATGGGACCCTTTGTTACTCTCAAGTCTGCTTTTGTAGTCTCCTTCCCTCCTGATGACTCCTAATGACTCTTCATCTGTAGCTATTGCTGATTGGTCTCTGTGTAGTTGCCATATGTCCATGTAGTTCATCACATGTACACATACTAATTTTTTCTTTCCGGTCCTTCTCCTAATTTGGTGTGTTCTCCCAAAACCGGGACTTGAGGGCCCCCCTGCTCTGAGGCCTTTTTAGCTGGTGTCACCTTATCTCATGTTATGGAACAGTATGGTACATGCCCCCAGTTTCTCAGTCTATGTGTATATCCATTGGCCTTGTGTTAGACAGCCTGCTTCTAAAGGCTGAGAAACTCTGCATGTGCAACCCTGGTTTTTAGAAATCAGTTAACCCCTGCTGTGCATCCTGGACCATTCTAATGTCTGTCTATCTGTCTTTGCTTCTACTTTCTGGAAAAGGGGGTTGCTTTATACCCTCACTTCTGTTTGCTTATCACAGGTGGTTCAGTCTTTTTGCACACCTAATTCATGTAGCCTTTTGGGGTGTTCTCTATCAACCTAGACGGCAGTAGCTTGTTTGGTCAGAAAGGGATGTATAAAGCTAGCAAAGGTGTCAGTCAGATGTTCAGTATTATTTGGACACTAACAATCCCCTCTGACATTTTTTTTTAAGGTGGCCATCTAGAAAATACCCATGTTATAGGAGTTAGTCCTCTTGGTAGCAGAGAAGGACCTTGCTGCTTTGATAGATGGACAAGTTTTGTGTTTAGTTCAGAAAAACAGATGCCAGTGTTTTATCCTTCTGTCTGGTGCAATGTCTTAAATCATTCCTTGAGGGAGAGAAATAAGTACATTTGTTGAGCATTTCATCACTTGATCTCAGTGTTTATTTTAACTCCAGAAATGCTCTTTTTTTCCCCTAGTTCTCATGAATTTTCTTCCCATTCATCAAGATCACAGGTGTGGCTTTTGTTTTTTCTAAACAAAACAAAAATTTCCTTTTCTAATGTAGCATTTTGCTTTAGTATTTCAATTCTATTGTTATCCTACACATGTCACTTAGATGATAAATTAACCATAATATATTGAAGAAAAACAAACATTTTTAATACTTTTTGGCCTGACAACAGATAGTAGCCATGACTATAAATATGACTTTGGCAGATATCTGATTGAAATTTTATGGAACAATTTTCCTCTGTACAGGGAAATGATATCAGTGTAGAAGAATCTGTATGTTACACCCTTGTGATCTCAAAGCATAGGCTTCCATCAACATGCTGGATTATTTTCTAAGGTATATTAAAGTCTGTAACAAAAATTAGCTTAATAATCAGGAAGCTTTGAACATTGATTTACTGGACACGTTGCATTAGGTAATGTTCTGTTTGCTAGTCAGAAAGTGCTAAAAACAAAGCGGACTCTGTGATTTATTTTGGTTCTGTGACTTCTTTTGAGAGAGAGAGTAGCAGTGTAGATGTGTGGCTCGGACAGGGGTAGGCAACCCTTGGCACGGGTGCCAGCACGTGGCAGCACCCCAGAGCTGACAGAAGGGGCTGGGGCTGTGCTGCCTCAACAAGGATTGGGTCCCTTATGGCTCCCCCATTGTCTGCCCTGGCACTCCAACATCTTGTAAGTCGAGGTTGTAGCTGTTTTTGGCACTCTGCCCAAAAATGTTGCTGACTCATGCGCTAGGATGAGAGAAAACTAATACTTGAGATTTCTTTTCTTGGTAGGTCTGTAAAACTTTCTTTTTTCCTTTTCTCCCCCCCCCCCCCCCCCG
>NW_005841969.1:3164825-3204596 GCF_000455745.1 Alligator sinensis
GTGACATTTGACTCCTAGATATTGTAGATGGAGAGCTCATAGCTTGTCCATGGCTCAGTCGAGCTTTTACATATAGAAGATGCATTGGAGCTTTGTGTACTCCAGATCACAGGAAGTTATGGTGCTAACTACCATTAAAACTTCAGGGAAGATGGTGTAGATCAGGGATGGGGAACATCCGGCCCATGGGCCGGATCCAGTCGGCCAGGAACTCCATTTCCCAGCTGCCCCTGCCCGCGTGGCCCGCGGACAGGGGCAGCTTGCTCCAGTGCCAGGGCAGAGCTATGATCTGTAGCCTGCATGCTCTGGGCAGGGGCACGCATGCAGGGGATTGTGCCCTGGCTCCTTACAGGAGTGACAGCCTGTCTGGAGCCAGGTCAGAGCTACGGTCCCCTGCATGCATGCCCTTGCCCAAAGCGTGCAGGCTACAGATCGCGGCTCCAGAGCAAGCTGCCCACATTCTCAGCAGCTCTGGAGCAGCCCCCTGCACTGCTCTGCTATGCGCGCTGCCGGCACAACTGAGGTCTCCATGGCACAAGCCATGTGGGCAGGGGTGACTGGGAAATGAAGTCACTGGCGGCCCGGTAGTTCCCCATCCCTGGTTTAGATCAAAACCACAAACTTGTAATAATTTAATTCTCAGCTATACCAAGTACTTCTAGAAATCTCCTTTTCATAACTGTTTCTTTTTGAGTCTGTCTTGGTTGGCTTCCAAAGAACACTTTGTGTGTGTGCGTGCACGTGTGTGCGTGTGCATGCTTGTGTATTAAAAAAGCATTAAAGGGTAATGCTTTGCTAAGCAATTAGGCAGAATAAAATTTGACTACACTCTTTAGAAATAGTACCACTATCCATTTAGCATGTCATTTTCTCTCTTGGCAATAGAGCAGATAACATAGAAAGCAAAGTAAGTTCTTATTAATATATGCAAGAGTGACTGTTTCAGACATTTTCTTATCAGTGAATGGTAATAGCTAAAGTTTCAACACAGGGAGTTGGCTATGCAATTTCTTTAATATTAAACTAGTCGTAGGTGGTTTATTCTTTGGATGTATGAGAGAGTAATTTTATATGTACCTTTTAACAGTTGGCTAAAAGTTCCTACCATGAAACTCCTGCTGATCCTACTGTAGACTTTTTTTCTCCTGTTAACCTACCATTCATGAAAGCAGACTGAATTGTGGCATCCTTTTTGTCTTCTACTGTGTCTGAACTGTCCATTTGCTGAAAATGCTATGTAACTGCATACGTGAAATAAGCCACTAAATTATCTTTAATATACAGTATTTCACTACTTGTCTGTTTACCTGTAGTAGCATATTATACAGTCCTATTGGAAAAAAAGATCACTTGATGTCATGCCATGAAATCTTGACGCTAAATGTCATATTACTTTTCACTGCAAAGAACTTCAGATAAAGGGAAAATGACTATTTTCAGTAATGGTAATTTCAGTAATGCTTATACTACTGCAGGGTAGAGAATGTTATATGTAGTGAGACAAGGTTCCTTGGGTGAATTTGATATCTTTTATTAGACCAACCCAAATGGTTGGAAAATAGTTATTAAGCACTTCCAGGAAGAGCACACACCAACTGCTGCAGCTTCCTGAGCCTGACGAAGGGTTTTTGAACCCGAAAGCTTGCTTAATAACTATTCTCCAACCATTTGGGTTGGTCTAATAAAAGATATCAAATTCACCCAAGGAACCTTGTCTGCCTATATCCTTAGACCAACACGGTTACAACCGAAACCCCTGTTATATGTAGTGAAGCCTCTGTTCTTTCTGCGACGTGTGCATCCTTAGTCCTATTAATGTTAATGAAAATTCATGCATGCATCAGAAGTGAAGTAGTTCAGTGTTCTCACCATTCTCCCCCTATTTCTAATAGAATATTCCCTCACTTAGTATACCCTGCCCTCCCATGCCCCCCCATATAAACAGTATATCAATAGCTAAACATCTCTTTCAAAAATGAATGAATTATGTTAATAATTAACACTATTCACAGCATATTAAACAGTGCCATAACAAGCTCCTGGCTATTTTCCTTTCTGCTATACTTTATGGCAAAGAAGAACGTTCCATGCTTTCCAGGTAAGTCCCTCTGGCAGGCTGCCGATTTTGTTGCCTTTAAAAGCAGTGGTATTTCAGTTGGATTTCATTCTGTAGAATACCGAATGTGTGCAAGAACTGTTTCTGATTCTCTTTTATTTCTATTCTGTGGACAAATAGATAGATCTTCTCTCAGGATTGTGAGCACCTAGTAATATCGGTATAAATTTTGTCCCCAGAATCCTTCACCAAGTGTGATACTTTTTCTTCAAGCTTTTACATTTCTTACCTCCTCTACTGCTTCATTGAAGTGCATATCCGGATCTTGGAAGAAGAACCTTAAGGGTGTAATAAAAGGAATTTTATGGTCTTATGTTATCTTTTTGCTACATCTTTGAGAGAGAGCAGCAAGATGGAAAGCACCAATGCGTAATCTTAATAAAATACGTGAATAAAATGAATTGAATATATCCTATGTTTTACCTTAACCTTTTTCAGGACTAGGCTGTATCTTCCAGTGTACAGCACCTGGCACGTTCCAACTAACATTTTTTTTGGATATTGCTACAGTATAAATAAGTGAAAGATTGTGTTTTCAAGCTTTCACAACTATTTTTTTTCAAACACCCTTCATGCCCCCAAGACATTATTGTCTTTTTTGTGAATCTTGTACATAATTAATGGTTTGACGGAATCATATAAAAGAAATTGGAGAATTAAAGTAACTGACTGAGGGTTATTCTAGTTCATAGTATCTGAAATCTTAAGTATGTATGTAAGTAAAACTGACATCTCTATAATTCAGTGAGATCAATTGTGTTCTAAGCAGTGAACACATTTTAGAAATAGAGGACAGGTTTTGGACTTTCCTTTTTAGTCTTTGTTTTCATCAAAGACACAAGTAGCATTAACTGATCTATGTTTTCATGGATCCATGTGCCTCAAATGCCAGAATGAAGGTTCTACATGAAGGTTCTGGGGCTTTTTCCAGTTTGTAGGAAGGTATTGCCAAGAAGCAGCTTTGGAGTCTGCTGGTGGTATGGATATGGTGTGTGACATGCTAGCGTGTGGTTTTTAAACCAAGCTGGTTGTTTGGGTGCTGTGCTAGACAGTGCTGTGGGACAGATCTGGTCTGTGGGCTAGGGTTGAGTACCCCCAGACAACAGACCAGATCTGTCCTGTGGCACTGTGTGATCCAGCTTGTGTGGCTCCATGAGGGTCTGAAAATTTGATGAAGGGGAGTGGTGGAAATCGGTGCTTCCACCACCAGATTTTCCAAGCCCTTGTGGGCCCCACATATGATCCTACCTGCATGCAAGGGGTCGAGGGGGCAGGCCCCAATTTGGCACATGGGGGAGCTGGGGCAGAAGGGTCCAGTCCAGTGTGTGGGAGCCTCTGGCTGGGGCTAGGGTGGAAGGGCCCCATTCAGCATGCAAGGACCTGGGGCTAGGTTGGGCCACAGGCATCATATGGCATGCAGGACCAGTGCCTGATCCAGCACACACTGGATTGGGCCCTGGCCCTGTGTACCAGATCAGCCCTACAAAGTGGATCTGGCTTGCAGAACCACCCTGTACCAGGCATTCTGTCTGTGGAGCAAAAAGATTGTGTACCACTCTGCTAGACAAGAGGGAGAGGGGTAATCTTGTTAATGGGAGGAAGTCCTTATGACCAGTTTCAGTAGTCAGTAATGTATTCTAGAAGTGTAAGCAACATTGTCTTTATATAACTGTGAGCATCTGCATTGCTTTAAAAACTGTGCATTAAATAGGAAACCTAAATATAGGGCCATTTCTAATATGTTAAATTTATAGAAGATTCTTATGAATGTAGTATAAGCAAAATATGTTGTGGACACATACCCCAGTGGTTTAATGCTTTAAAATCTTCCAGGTTGCAGTGTGTGTTACATAGGTTCCTATCTTGTAGGGTTCAGAATCTTTGAGTAGCTAACTGCATACTATTTACAGAAGCTACCTTTTGGGGCTTTATAGTACTAGAAGAAGATGTCTTTACAATCAGTTAGTAGGGGGGCGGTCAGGAAGGCCAAGGCAGAGATGGAACTGGGACTAGCTACCCAAATCAAGGACAAGAAGTCCTTTTTTAAATACATAAAGGGTAAAAAGAAGGTACCGGGTAACCTGGGGCCTTTGCAGGACAGGCTAGGAAATCTGGTCGTCGCACCAGACAGCAAAGCTAATCTATTTAACAATTTCTTTGCCTCCATTTTTCTGAGCAGGGACCGGGTCACCCCCCACACTGGGACCCCCGTAGGCCCCAGGGGAGGCGCACCCAGGCCTATGGTCAGTGAAGACCTAGTCAGGGAACTGCTGGAGGGACTGAATGTATTTAAATCAGCTGGTCCTGATGATCTCCACCCCAGAGTGCTGAGGGAATTAGCAGAGGTCATTGCAGGACCCCTGGCACGGCTTTACGAGCACTCATGGTGCTCTGGCATTTTGCTGGAGGACTGGAAAAGGGCCAATGTGGTTCCCATTTTCGAAAAAGGGAAGAAAGAGGACCCAGGAAACTATAGGCCAATTAATCTTACCTTGATCCTAGGTAAGCTTTTTGAGAGAATTATCCTGGCGCATGTCCGCAAGGGGCCAGCAGGGGAGATTATGCTTAGGGGCAACCAACACAGGTTCATTAGAGGCAGGTCCTGTCAGACCAACCTGGTGGTCTTCTATGACCAGGTCACAAAATCCTTAGACGCAGGTGTCGCAGTGGATGTAGTCTTTCTGGACTTTAGGAAGGCCTTCGACACTGTCTCTCACCCCATTCTCATTAAAAAACTAGGAGACTGTGTCATTGATATCTACACAGTCAGATGGGTCACTAGTTGGCTGGAGGGCCGCACCCGGAGAGTGGTGGTGGATGGGTCTTTTTTGACCTGGAGGGCTGTGGGCAGCGGGGTTCCGCAGGGCTCAGTCCTCGGGCCCGCGCTGTTCAACATCTTCATCAGCAACTTGGATGGGGGTGTAAAAAGCACCCTGTTCAAATTCACAGATGACACTAAGATGTGGGGAGAAGTGGGCACGCTAGAAGGGAGGAATAGGCTGCAATTGGACCTGGACAGGTTTACAGGGGTGGGCGGATGAGAACAGGATGGGTTTCAACACTGACAAGTGCAAGGTACTGCACTTGGGTAGGAGGAACCAGCAGCACACCTACAGGCTGGGGAACTCCCTTCTCGTCAGTGCAGAGGCAGAAAAGGATCTTGGAGTCATTATTGATGCCAAAATGAACGTGGGCTGACAGTGTGGGGACACGGTCAGGAAGGTCAACCATACCTTGTCATACATCCACAGATGCATCTCAAGCAGGTCCAAAGAGGTGATCCTCCCCCTCTATGCGGCACTGGTCAGGCCGCAGTTGGAGTACTGTGTCCAGTTCTGGGTGCCGCACATCAGGAGGGATGTGGACATCATGGAGAGGGTCCAGAGGAGGGCCAGACGTGTGATCAGGGGTCAGCAGGGCAGGCCCTACGAGGAGAGGCTATGGGACCTGAACCTGTTCAGCTTCCACAAGAGAAGACTGAGAGGGGATCTAGTAGTCGTAGTCAGGGGGGACCAGCAGGCATTGGGAGAGTCCCTGTTCCCCCAAGCACTACCAAAAGTGACAAGAAATAACGGTCACAAGCTGGCAGAGGGAAGATTCAGGCTATATATCAGGAGGCGCTACTTCAGTCAGGGCAGCTAGGATCTGGAACCAGCTTCCAAGAGAAGTGGTGCTGGCTCCTACCCTAGGGGTCTTTAAGAGGAGGCTGGATGAACACCTAGCCCGGGTCGTTTGACCCCAGTGCTCTGTCCTGCCATGGCAGGGGGTCGGACTTGATGATCTGCTCAGGTCCCTTCCGACCCTACCTACTATGAAACTATAAGTAATAAAGTAGATGCTTATGTAGTAGAATTTTAAGTTGTCTGAGCTAACAATTATTTGATTGCTTGTTGAGAGAAACCCCTATGACTAATAGTTTTTACAGACTTATGATGTAGCATATGAATTGTGTGATTTTTGTTTTTGAAACTAAAGTAGGCTGAACTTTAACTTGTTGCTCTAAACAGAGCAAAGACTCAGTAGTGAAATGAAAATCTGACAATCCATTTTTTAACTGGAATGAAAGCTAGAATTCTTCATGATTAGAAATACAGTATCAACATAATTGATCTAGCAGCATTATGTTGTAGCTGCAAATACGCTTAAATCCCAAGCCATACAGCTACTGCTTGTGAGTGAAACATCTTTCATATAGTTCTAAGATGAAATTACCCCTGAATGAATAGCATCTTCATTTATCTTCAGAACCTCCTCTGTGCTACCAGTGAATCTACTCTTTCCACATTCTACAACAAGAATTACATTATACCATTATAGCAGTGTTCTGCTGCAGTGTAAAATAAATTGTTTTGGAAAATGAACCTGGCTTTGCTATAAATTACATTCACAGGTACAAAGGAATTTGTTATTTTGTTTAAAATAGTCACAAATATAATTAAGCTCTTAATTTATGTTAAACTACAAATGTGGCCATTACCATAACTGAATTAGGAATTTAATGTGTCACTCAAAGAATGATACTGAACAGTTTTCATTTGTAACCTTAGACACACTATTTCAATTACAGGGTCTGCAGCTGTTTGATATAAAAACTGAATTATTTTGTAGATTTGTTCATGATTTTTAATTTTAAAACATGTCCCTTCAATAAGGTAGAGAATAATTCTTCTGTTGTCATCTCAGATTCTCCTTTGTGTCCTGAAGAAATAGAATGAGAATGAAAACACAAATCCCCTTTTCACTCTTTCTTCACAGTAACACTGTGCAAACGCTTTCTGCTAAATGAAATATTACTTGCAATAGTTTATTTAAAAAACAATTTTGCATCTCCCCTGAATGAAACTTGGAGTATCCTGTCTAAGAATAGCATTTTTCCTACAGATATACAACATGTGAACTGTCAGAGTTCTGGAACAATTAATTGCTCTTTCTCCTGATCTTAAATGCTGAAATCTGAATCTGATTTGCATCTAACTGAAATTCATTCTTAAAGGAGTGCATATGTGATTTCTGGGGGAGTGGGGATTTAAGATGAAAATTTAACAGATGATGTACTAAATGGAACTCAGTTGCATGGACTTTGCCAGCTTGAAAAGTATTTCTTCTATTTGAAAAAAAGATTATTGTATAATTAACACTTAGGGTGACTTAACTGAAAAGATACTTTATGTATTTTACTTTGCATTTTTACTTCCTGTCGCCATGTTAGGGCATGGTGATATCATTCTTGTTCACTGTTCTGCAGGGAGCTTTTACAAACAGCAGCAGCAACAAAGGTGGGATGTAAGAACGGAGAGAGAGGAAAAGGACAATAGCTGAATCCAGCTATGTTTGGTATTCTTGGGCCTGTTCCAAAGTCCTTTCTGATCATTAGGAAGGGAGCAGGGATATCATTGTTTTTAAAATAAATTTTGAATTATAACCAACATTCAAAAGAGATCAACTCGCTTTATTTGTAATTAGGCACGCTTGGAAAGAAAAAAAAGGCTCTCTTACTGTTGTAATGGAACCAAACTAGTCTTGCATCCCTTTCAAATTCTGTCAATTACTGTTTGAGTAGTTCACAGGAGAGTTCTTTCCTCTACAGTTGAACTAATTTATAGGGAAAGTCTACGTTTAAAGGTCTCCAAGAGGGCTGAAACTTAATTTTCCTAATTATTAATATTAAAAGCTGCTTCTTGCTCCCTAGCTTGAGGTTGTATGTCAAGACAGCAAACAAGAGTATCTTAGAAATGACTGACATGGATAACATGTTACTTTGGCAGGATGTGCCACCTCCCCAAATTAAAACGAATGATATGCGTAAGAGTATTAATTAGCTTAGTTACAAGTGTTGTGCCAAAGCTTGACATAAGCCCTTGTTGCGTAGCTACTGATAGTTCATTCCCTTGTAGTTAATATACATTTCACTTCATGCTTGCTTTCAAAATAAAGTGGGTAATGCAACTAATGGGAAGAAAAAAATGTGTGTGAAGTCAGTCATCTCCTATGGCAAAGCATATTCCAGTAGGAGGATTCTTTATTAAACTTGTGGAAGGCAGACAGCCTTATCCAAAGGGAGGACAGCCTACCTTCAGGTCAGAAATATTTTTAAGGACTGTTTTTCCCCCCAACATCAGGCATGCTGAGCATAGGGGTTGCCCTAATGGATTGGCATTCTGTGTCAGGTACTGGCCAGTGTTTGGGAAGAAAGCAGTCCCATTTTTTTTTAAAAAGAGAGAGAAAAATGATGATGTGTAGATGATACAAGAATCCTCAGTAATGTTATACCCAAAACATAAGACTGGGTTATCTTTATTGTAGATTAAAACTATTTGTCCCTTTTAAAAAGTCAGCCAAAGCATTTTGGTGTGAAGCACTCTGATTGGAGTAAATTACACATAGTGTCCATTTTCTTTTACTTGCTATAAATGTGCTGGATGCTATTGCATACGCACATGTGTGTGGTTTTTCTTCTCTTATTTTAATATACCCAAGGGTAAATATGTTGAAAACTGATCAGTTTCACTGTATCTTTCTAAGATATTAAAAAGGAGCGTGGCATTTCAGAATTTTTCTTTCTCTGGTATTGAGAGGTCAGTAGAAGAAATGTAGAAAGCTATTAATAACCTTTTAATAACCCTTCCAGACCATAAAACCTTTTCAGCTGAAGTTGAGTAGAAGACTTCTTGTAAACTGTAGATTGGTGAATCTGGGCTGTCTTCACCCAGAATAGACAGCCTCACTTAGATTAGCTCAAGGATAAAATTGGTAAGATTTGGCTACTATGTTAGTACCATATCCATAATAGTTGATAGGTGCCAACACTGTCTTTCCTGCTTAAGGTTCTGAAAATAAGGGACCTTCATTTTGTTTTCTGCAGTTTGAATTCATGCCTTCCTGGTAATTTTCTGTAGGGGAATAAGATGCATTCTTGGTAGATATTAATGTTTTCACTGCAAGTACTAGCATCTTTTCAACAAATGATTTTTAGGTCCTCACTTGAAGAATTCTCTTTTTGTTGATCATCTTAACAATTAAGATATGTTTGCAAGGCATAGTGTACAGCTGTATCAAGACAGCTGGCCTAACTTAGACACCAGAATCAGTATACCATATTTACTCAAAAATAAGCCTACCCTGATTGCAAGATGGCCCACCAATAAGTCAATTCTATATATGGAAAAATGTATAAATTTGTTATAATTTTCCAGGTACCGAATTTAATTTGTTAGAAGCTTATGTTGAATTTCTCCCCCTCCCATTGCTGCATCAAGGACAATTAAATCTGGGGAGTTAGGTGGCCCCTTCTGCCCCCTAACTTTTCCCCTCCCCCCCACTTCCCCCTGTAGCTCCTTTCCCCCTACATACTGTCAGTCAGGCTCTGCTCTGTAAGAACCTAATTAGAAAACACCAATTTTTTTTTTAAATAAGCGTGTCTATAATAATTTGCGCATATGCAAAATACTATGGGTACTCATAGACTTAATTCATCCAGAAGTGATTCATTTTACCTTTTTTGAAACTGCTGCAAGTTTTAGCACAAGTACTGCATAAGCACACTTTTTTAAGCAGCACTTTTGTACCTGCTATCATATAATTACAAACTATGCATGATATTAGTTCAAAACTAAAAGGCTTATGATTTACTGTGTGCCATCAGGCATGAACAGGTGTGATGCAGAATGTTAGGGAGCTGCACTCCCTGTCCGTCTGTCCGTAGTAGCTGCAAGGAAGGGGTATGGCTCCAGCCAGTGAGTCAAGCACCATGCCACCCTCACCCCGTTGCTCTGCATCTGGCTGCATGCCACCCTTCCCTTCCCCCCCAGGTTTGGCCACATGCTCCCACCCCCTCCCACTCCACATCCGGTGTGCTACAATTTTTTTTATTCTTGTAAGTGTGCTGTAAGAAGGAAAAGGTTGGGAAATGCTGATCTACACAAAACACTTTACTGTGCATTAGACTAAACTAATCTAATGCACAGTAAAGTGTCAGTATCTACACATGCACAGAATTTACTTTGCAGTAAATTAAGCTAATGTGTCATTTGCTAGTACTAACAAGTACAGGTACTAGATTAATGGCGCATTAGCTACTGTGTGGAAGTGCATATATAGATGCTAACTGGGAACAAATTGCTCCCAGTCAGCCTAGCCAGCAAGGGGCCTCAGGGGGCAGAAAGAGCTGATTCCAGCTCAACAAGACTGCCTGCCAGCCAAGTGAGGATTGGGACTGACCCCCGTGCACCCTGCCAACTCTGGCAATGGCACATGGAGGAAGCCTGGAACTCCCTCTGGCTGCTGCAGGGAGGCAGAGCAGGGCAGGAGCAGTCCTGGTCTGGGCTGCTCCTGTTGGACAGGTTTGCTCCCAACATGTAGACGTGCGCCCCAGAGCACTTTAATGAGCACTAATTAATTGCACATGCAGACACACCCACTGTATAGTTGATTGAGTTGGGCCCCAGCAGAGTCGATAGTGTTTCAAGCCATGGTGATCCCTGTAACTCAGCACTGCTCAGTATATGTATGTACTCCAGATACCCCACTCCCTCCAAGGAGCCATATTACAATTAGCCCCCACTTGTGGTTGGAACTGGGTGTTCTTATCATGAGTCCTGTAATCTTCCAAAACTTTATATGCAGGTGAGATGCAGGGCAACCTGGTTTGGCTGTACCTCATGGAGGGCAGGGTCACACTAAGTATATGTGACAGGCTGAGAGAGGGGCTGATAGTGTTCTGGGTGAACTGTCTGGCACTCCATTTGGTAATGTTTACCAGACATTTAAGTCTGGTGAAGAAATGAATACTTAGAAATGGGAAATAAAGGCACAGCTCACCTGTGGGAACAAAAAGTAAGTCGAAATGTATTCAGTGTAGTGGCTCACCATGACCTGTATGCACTGTAGGAGACTGTGCACAACGGGCACAACTGTGTATCTTATTCAGATGAACTGTACTAACCTAACCTTGTGGTAGGCTCCTGTCAGTTTATTTGCCCAATGTGGGTCATGCGTTATAGCAGGGGTGGGCAAAATGTGGCCCATGGGCTGGATGTGGCCCACTAGGCCATTCTATCCAGCCTGCGGGGCCCCTAAAAAAATTTAGAAAATTAATATTTATCTGCCCCTGGCTGCCCTTGATGGCTTGCCAAAACTCAGTAAGCGGCCCTCTGCCCGAAATAATTGCCCACCCCTGCGTTATAGTGATGCTTTGTGTTGGCTGCATTTAATCAACTTTTATAGTTGGTTACCATTACTGAGCATGTGCGGTTTTTGACAGCAGTTTAATGATAGACAGTGTGTTCAATGATGTTTCCTTGTATGCAAATGTAAAATGAAGGGCTTTCTCTCCCAAGCTGGTTGGAGAAAACCTCGTCTTATTTTCAAGTAAGTATGGTAGCTACCTATAGGTATTATGTAGGTTTTTATAGTTCAAGGAGAGTTTAGGTTCAGTTAGCACCCTGTATCAGAACTGGCTTAAAACCTGCATTGTGCTGTGATGACTCTAGTTTCTAGTCTCTTTTTTTGGGTGGAGGGTGGGGAGGAGGGGAGGCAGTGATTAAAACAACTTCTGTCATGTAGAACAGGGGTGTCAGTCACTACATCCCCTGAGCTGGATCTGAACCATGGGGCTCTGGGTCCAGCATGGGTCAGTGGCGGCAGGGCTAGCAGCGGGTTCAGTGGAACCAGCAGAGATGGCAGCAGTAAGACAAGTGATGGCGGGGCACGTGGCCTCAAGCAACTGGATTTGTGTGAGCAGAGCCCTTGCTTGCCCCTCCCTCTTCCTTTTCCCTCTATTCCCCCCGCCCCCCTCCCCTTGCTGCCAGTGACCACATCTACCAGGGCTTATGGACCCTGAATTCTGCAGCTCACTACTGCCATGCCCCCAACTTCTGGTAGCCCACTGGTGCCAGGTATTTGACACCCCTGCTCTAGAATCTTCAGACTACCTTGGCCTTGTTCATTTTGGATTTTCAGATCTATAAGATCTAAAATAAGACAAATGGTAGAGCAGGGCTGTCATACTACTCTGGCCCCACAGGCCAGATAAAGATCTCTGGGCTGGATCTGGCTATGCTGGAGCCAGTGAACAGGGCTGGTCCAGTGGGGCACTGCTTGCAGCATAGTCCCTGTGATGGTCCCTTGTATCTCGGGCAGCACGTGTTGGCTCTGCTCTGGGGATTGTGCTGCGATCACTGTCTGTGGCCCAGGGAGCTAACACAGGGCATGCATTACATGAAGCGCCCCCAGTCTGGCCATTGCACAGGGCTGTCCGACAGAATGCTGTATGCAGTGTCCCAAGACGCAACTGCCCCAAGTCGGCCCCCTGTGCTGTGGGCAGCCCCTGTGGCACTGCATCCAGCCCATGTGCCACAGGCCACACAAGCCTCAGAATGGGGACAGGGGAGCCAGTGCTCTGGGCTTACCTGGTGTGGGCACTGCAGGCAGCTCATGCTCTGGACCGATCATCTGTGCCGTGAGTAGTGCCTGCAGTGCCAGATCCAGCCCATGTGCCAGACCAGCTCTGCATATCACATATGCGGTTGGTCTGAGACCTGTGGGCTGGATTTGGCCCATGGGTTGTATGTTTGACACCCCCGTGGTAGAGGTTTGATTGAGGCAAGGTTTTTTGTGGGTGATATCTTTATTGGATCAGCTGCATGGTTGGGATAGACTTAGACAAGTTTTCATGTACCTCGCTACCTTTCCTCAGGTCTTTTATCTTTTACCCAGCGTACCAAATACCCACACAGAAACTGTTTCATGTATACATGGAACAGGAGGTACCTCGAGGAGAATGAAATGTTTTGAGTCACCAATATTCCAATTCCTGTCTTCTAACTGGCAGCATAAATCATCCCAGTTTAGTATAATCTGCAAGTTACAAATGGTGTTAACACTTTAACTACTAATATAGATGTTTAAATACAGTTAAGTCTAACAAAGATTCCTGTAGATACCCCCTGCTCAATATAGTTCATTTTGTTTTTAAGCTTTCAAAAACATATTTTTATAAACATACGTTGCATGTGATTCTATTTCACATTATATAGAGGCAAATATCATCACAGTTTATGTGAAAAACATTAAGTATGCTTAAAATAATGTTAATTATCATTTTAGTTTTTGTTTTCAATTATGTTCATTTTGTAAGGCCCTTCAGTCCCATTCGTGCAAGAGAATATAAATATGGTAGTGATGTAAACTGCTTCTAGTATTTATGATGGGCTGATGGCACCTAGGTATTCTGTGGGCACTGCCTTGACTTCAGCCCTTTATGCTGCTCAGAGAAGTGTCCTCTCAGTTGCTGTTAGAAGCCAGTAAGTTTAAGATTTAACTGTGATATCTCTGACTTCCAGATTTTTGGGTTTGTTTTAAGATATTAAGTGGACTTAGCTTAGTCTTAATGAAATAATTTCCTTTGTTTTTATGATTACCTGGTAAGCTGATATGTTTGAGGTCTTTTTTTTTTCCAGGTAAGGTTTTTGCAAAGTCCCTTACACTAGCTGTGTTAAGGACAGAGGAGACTGTGATTTAGAGCATGCAGGGAGGTAGAATGTCAGATCTTCAACACAGAACATTGATTTATCATGGGCTTTGTGTCCACACATGTAGGCTCCATAGCTTTTTGTCTAATGGCAGTTGAATAATTGGTTGGTGCATGTAATAGGCCAATTCTGTACTTGCTGTACTTAACAGGATCATGCCTCTTTGAGGAGATATGGTTGTAGTTGGTATACTGTTTGCCTGATCTGAAGTTTAAAACGTCCATCTCTTCCTGCCACTCTACAATGTACGCTGAATGACTAGTAAGAGTTGGCACAGCCTACTGTGTGATGCAGCAGAATATTCTAGTTTCTATAATTACTCAGGTTAAAAACTCAGTGCAAGGGTGGCCAGCCTGTGTCGTGTATGTCCAGCCTATGTCATGTGTGCCACAGATGGCAGAAGCAGCCTCTGAATGTGGTACACAGTAGATCAGGAAGGGAGCAGGGAACAGAATGGTAGATAGGGCAGAGAGTAGAAAGCAGAACAGCAGGTCAGGGAGGGAAAGGGGATCAGAATGGCAATCGGGGAGGGCATGGGGCTTACCTTGGCATGGCTGCCAAAAAATTGACTCCCTGCTGCTCTAATGGATGTTTAGCAAGGTAGCTTCAATATCTGATTCTTCTAAGGCATTTCTATAAGGGACAGAGTTAGTCATTTGAATGCCTTGCTTGTGACTTAAAAACAATAAGATTTGGAGGAAACTATTTTTCTTCAATTCTGTTAACTAATGTACACTAAATTCACATTGCTAGAACTGGTCTTTTAACAAGATTTTGTTCATGAAATTTCCCTAATTTAAAAAAATGATCTAGAGAATTTTCGCAGGGGTATCCACTTCCTAAAGTCTCTAGGAAGGTTTTAAGTTTTCAGGAGACATGGCCTTTTTGTTCCATGTTTTGTAGAGCACTAAGCACAATTGTGTCTGAGCTTATGGCTATGGATTCTAAGTGCAGTGGCAATACACACTGAGAAATCAAAATTGTAGTAAATCTGAGGAAGTCTACTAGGGAGAGGAAATGGAGGGAGAACTCCTTATTGGTATCGATGCCACCAAAACTCCTTCTAGCCCACCACGCTGGCATTTTGTCTGTTTGGTTTCACCTGCAGAGGTAACTGGACCGCTGAAGCCCCCTAGCATAGATAAGGAAACACCCATGAGCTTGCATCACTTTTGAAGTAGGTGCAAACTCTGTGAAGATCATGGTTTTCTATAACTCTACTGGGTTCTGATGATCCTATGAGGATTTTGCCAGCAGTAAGGGGGTCCAGTGAGAACTAAGCCTCCCAGGGCTTGCAGGTTAGAGTTTTGCAGGAGGGGTTATTGAATTAGTGCATCCAACAACACTTAGCTAACTGACCTGGAGAGAATCATTTAAGATGTAGTCAAAGAATTAGGATTCTTGAAATATGGACACTATTACTGCTCATCAGATCAGCTTCAATTGTTCCAGCTGATGTGGAAGTATTTTTCTCTGCATCAAAAAAAAACCCAACAAAACTTAGGGGCTTCTCTCTCCTCTCTTTTTTTTACTATAACTCTTCAGTTTCCAGAAGTCCTCTGACACAATATTTTAAGTTTACTGGGCCTACTTCACCATGGTAAGCATGAATACTTTTTAATTAGTTCAGGAAACTTCTAGCTGAAATCAAACACAGAAGCAAAGTCCATACATTAAATCCTTTCTGGTTTTTTTTCTTACAGTCTGCCAAAAGTTTACAGTAGCATAAAAGCACTTTGACAAAAATATGTTGTCCTACTGTCTCCAAAATAGGTCAAAGACTTAGGTCAATTGTCCCTACCAAACTTAAACTATATGGTAGATATTTTTGGTTTCTAGAATTTTTTTTTTTATGTGGGAAGAGCTGAAATCCAGTTTTTGATAATCTCAGGTACTATAGCAGTTTTTCTACTGTGCTGAGGACCATGGATTA
The DNA here is from genome assembly GCF_000455745.1 of Alligator sinensis. Lineage (NCBI taxonomy): Eukaryota > Metazoa > Chordata > Crocodylia > Alligatoridae > Alligator > Alligator sinensis. The sequence goes on from NW_005841969.1 coordinate 3,180,403, forward strand.
ATCAATCATGAAACCACATTTTCAGTAGAAACTAATTTTAATATTTGGGGTGGAAACCTTTTGTGTTTAAATTAGAATTGCTGAATTGATTCATACAGCTCTAATATTTTCCTGTAAGAATTCAATTGATATGTCAATATGAAAAACCTTGTAAATACCCAGACATTCCAGCAGTGGCTTTTTTGGCATACAATTTCTCCTTTGAGTTCACCATTACATTTAAAAGATTTATGATAATTTGCTTGCTGTACTAACTCCAGCATAATTTCTTCTGAACCAGTATTGAGCATAGCACATGGTAGTTAAAATCACCTCTGGCTAGATGCAGGATCATGAAGTTTAATTTAGTATCTTACTGTAGAGGGAATTATTGTGGTAGGATTAGACCAAACAAAACTCGGGGTACTTTTCAAGAAGGAAATAATGGCTAAGGATTAAGGAGAGTGGTTTGAGTGGTAATAAATTGAGTCTTTTTTTCTTTCTAAATACTATCGGTCTAAAAACTGTTCTTTGCTATCTATACTGTTACACTATAATGCAGAATTGCTGATTGCAGATGTTTACATCCTTGCATGATCACTGGGGTGGCTTTGAAAGCCTAACAAAATCAATACCCTAGTTATATCTTTCAACCATATATCGAATTCTGTATTTGCTCATATGCTGTAATAGTATGTGGAATCCAAGGAGGAAGTTACCATTTGTTATTTTCTGGGCATTACTTCTGCTTCTTGAAGGAGTTCAGGCAGAGCAGAACCAGGATAAACAGACCCTGTCCCACTGCAGGGATGGTATAGGATTAAGACTACAGTCCTATTATTTTGTGGGGGGTTGAGTTGAATGGAACAAAGGAAGATAAACTAGGAGGTCTTCTTTTGAGTGGTTCCTTTGTAATGCTGCGAGTAAGTGTGTGAATATTATTATTATTATTATTTTTTTTACTTCTGAGCTTAGAGCTATTATTGTGAGTGAATTTATTTCCTTCCTTAGTCACTTCCAGACCTCTCTGCATAGTAGTAAAGAATGAGGAGTGTCGAGGATGTTGATTCGGTTTCTTGGAGAAGTGGCCAAGGAAAAAGCTTGCTCCTGGCAACTGTCCTAGCTTGTGGCTCTCCTGCTAGGTCTAAAAGGCTCTTCCTTCTGCTCCCTGTTCATAGTGTATAAAGTGATCACACAACAGAGAAACTCCTCCTGCTAGATGTTGCTTGACTTGGTTTCTGTGATTTTTTTTTTTTTTTTTCCTAACTGTGCAGGGGATTGTTTATTTCCGTTATCATCCTTCCCCTGTTCTACCAGTTTTCCTCAGCCTCTGATTTAAACCAGGAAAAGAAGGCAAAGATTTAAGTGCACATGCATGTACTTATTAGAAACCCTAATTTTAAAATTACTCGTTAGATCAAAAAAAATACATACATGTGCACTAAACATGCTTCCTTGTACATGTGAATTACAATACAGTACTTCAGATTGCACACTGACTGGGAATGCATGCACAGCATTTGTGTCAACCCTGACCTTGAGTTTTCCTATGTCACACTCTTAATTTTAGTCTAAGGTTACTTTCATCTCTCTCAAAAGTTTGCCTTTTGATTCTTGGGGCATGCAGAATTCATGGTCTAGGTAGGTATGAAATACAACTGCAAGAGATATTTCTCAGTCTGGGATTATGTTTACAAAATTAAGAAAAGGATATTTTTCCTTTCCTTATAGTTATGTACTTGGAACCAGAAATTACACCTTTCATGTTGATCAACATGGGTCATAAACAGCACTGATATTTTGTGTTAGTAAAACTGTTATGAATATATAATTTAAGCCATCCTGTAAAACTGCATTGGAACTCTTATTTACATGCAGTGTTAAAGATTAGTTTACTTGTACTAGTATTTATTCAGAACATACCAGTCTTGATGAACACTTTCAGCTTTGGAATCTGAGATTCTAGCTTTTTTCTGGGGAAAACAATAGCATAACAGGATTTTGTGTGCTGTTCCTCAATTTTGAGTTACTTATTTGCCCTGAGCATGCCACCTTTTAAATAAATAAATACATTTAATTGATTAATAAAAAATACAAGATACCTCTGTTTTTTAAAGTACAAGTTATGCTACCTATTCTATAATAATAGTTGCTGCTTACAGAAATCATAATCCTGTGAAAGTGATTTTGAGTCTGAGGTTGTAGATTGAAAGTAAGAATATATTGATCAACTCTTCCCTTAGCAGTTCAAATAAAAACTACAAAACAAATGCTGCCACTCAGAGGAAACTCAAAATTTAACGGTATTGCAGATTAACATTTGTAAAAATGTTGGCTAGTAAAATTTGACCATGGAATGATTTGTAATGTGCATGAAAATATTTTACATGTTATAAATGTAAAATATCCTGGTTGGCCAAGAATAACCACGGAAATATGTATATTTTGTCCGGTAGACAAAAAATCACTCCCACTTACTACTATCACGGTACAAACTGGCAGTTGAATGATGCTTATCTTTCTTAGGTGTGGGGTAAACAGAAGTGTTTTTACTAATTGTTCTGGACAAGAAGCTGCTGTCAAGTGAAATGCAGGGTCTTACTTCTGTAAAACGTTAAGTGGGTAACTGTACTTCAGAAGTGTGTTAAATATTAGCTAGTTAAATATAGGTGGAAAATGCATGTTTTGTCATTAGCAAATTAATTCATTCCTTTTTCTGTGCTCTTTGTTTTCAGGCCTTTTTGCAAATGTGCAGTCTGCCAGTCCAGGTGGTTTGTCGGCCAAATGCAGAATATATGTCCCCATCTGGTAACTATCGTGTTCATTTAGATGACTGTGTAATACCTACATTTTGATACCATGGCAACAGCACCTCATCTTACAGATAAGTCAGTCACTGCTAGTATATGTAGGCTGCCTCTTATTTTGTTCTTGTTCCATTGCAGTTTCTCTTCTGTATTGAATTAGGGTGATCATATACAACTATTTAAGATATCGTGCATTTGAAATGTAATAGATGTGCAGAGAATTCAAACACACAAGTTGTGAGCCAGCACAGATATCTTGTGGTAACACAGTTGAAAAATATTTGGACATTCTTCAAACTGAAAGACTTATATTGTAGTTATGTTTGGGGACATACCTGTGGGGATGCTCTGTTGGCTAAAAAATGTTAAATTTTCCTCTGAAGAGGCAAGCGGGGAGAGATCATTTATATGGAAGATCATTGTTAGCCTGTTAATAGTTGGGAAAGGATGAAGTATAAATGACTCGGTACTCTTAAATCCACTTCTGATCTATGGGTACTGCCAACAAAAAACCTCATAAATTAAGGATTTAATTGCACAGCGTCTAAATTCTGCTGGAGACTCTTAACGTTCACCTAAAAGGTAGCTAGGAAAGAATTGGTGAACTCACTACTGTTCATCGCATTAGAATCCATTTGTGAGAGTTACACAAATTTGATTCAGGTTTGCAGCAGTAGAAATGTCTGCCGACATGGGATTTTGTATTTGTAGACTGCATGGTTAACTCTGCTTTTCCATCTTGGCATTGAAGGCATGGCAATTGGAATCCTGAGCTTAAAAAATAAGTGGCTGGTAGTATCGAAAGAGGACAATTCTTGATTTAAAAAATGGTGGTTTTGCTGCATCTGTGTACTGTAAAGTGAGGGCAATTATTTTGAAATGCTGCTTGTCTGCACAAAGGAACTAGCATCTTAAATGCCCTGAAAAGCCCCCCAGTCTGCATCCATATTGGTTGCATCAAATAGCATTGCTTGTCTGAAGCTTTCCTATACTGCCGGATAAAAATAATGAACAAAGGAGTACAACTTACATTGGTTGACGACAGTTGGACTGTACTGATCAGGTCTAGCATGTTCAATTTTTCATATTGGTTTCATTTTCAAAAAAATCTAGCTAAGAATATAAATGTGGCATTTGTTTCACTCTCCTTTTTGGGACTCTGCTGCATGGTGCTCTGTTTTTCAGATTACCTCAATACAGTTTTAACATTAAAATAAATTGTAGCCAAAAAGGCTGTTCATAGGCTTCTATTTTTTATGACAGAAAATCATGTGTGGACTGAAGCAGCTCTTAAGCACATCCACATTGCTCAACATGAAGGAAATCTTGTCATAAGTTTTACTCTCCTAGAAAATCTTTCTGAAGGTGTCCAAAGCCAGATGTAGAAATACCAGAAGGCAGTCTTTATATGCCAGCAGTGTGCAAGTATAGACTGATTAAAACCATGGAGTCTTGCGGTTCAAAAAGCCTGAATTTCTTTTGTAATAATCCATTGCATGGATGTAGATGAGGCAGGCCTTTGTTGTCAGTGCATCTCATCTATTACCCTTAGGCTGACTGTGAGCCAGTGAGGAGTGAATCTCATGATAAAGACCATGACTGAATCTGCTTGAAGCGTGAACTCTGTTTGAACTGGATCTTAACAGCATTTGATGAAAGGGAACTCTTCTTTTTTTAATCTTGCTGAATATCTAGCTAATATTAATTAAAAACTTCTGTAGAGATCATGTTGGTTCTTTAAATCTTTCACAAGGACCTACTGTATCTTCACTTTACCTTCTCTTCCTGTGAGAGCATGCTGTGGCTTATTTTACTATACAAAACTTATTCTGTGAATTAGGTTAGGTAATGTGATACAGAAAATGTATAATGTTTATCTGTTTTTAAGAGGTGATTGCAATAGGATTATATAGTAGGTGTGCACTGCTAGAGATTTTTGGGGTCAATACTGATAGTCGATTTTTAAGGAGGTATATCGGCCAATACCTGTCGAATTTCCGATACCAGCCCAGCAGCTTGAAGAGCAGTGTCCAGCTGGTAAGCCTGTTGTGGTGGAAGGGGAGGGTGGAGGGAAGGGATGTGGAGGGGGGCAGATCAAGGCCCCCGTGGTGAGGGAGGAATTGGGCTGGGCCAAGTGCTGCCCAGGCAGGTTTGGTACAGAGCGGCAGCTCGTGTTGGGGAGGGGTGGCTCCTACTGCTGTGCAGCACTGGTCTGGGACCGGCGGGGAGCTGGGTCATGCTGTGCTTGGGGCAGGCAGCGGGGGCACTGGGATTGTGGTTGGGGGGCTATGCCAAATTTTAGGGTGGCTGCAGCCTCCCTGTAGCTCTCTCCCAGCACCGCCACTGCCTGCCCCGAGCACAGCCCAGGGTCCTGTCAGGAAGAGCCTGGTGCAACCCTGGCCCCAGACTGCCCTGCCCTGCCCCATGCAGATCCAGGTGCACACATCCCCCATGCCCTCCTGGACGAGCGGCAGGAGCTGTTGGATGAGTGGGCGAGTGCTAGATGAGAGGCTCCCGGATAAGCGGCGCACAGTGGCTGGAGCCGCCCCTCCCCTTCCCCACACCCCTAGACGAGCCACGGCTGTCCCACGCTGGCCCCAGCCCCATTCCTCCCTCACTGCAGAGGCCTTGATCTACCCTGCCCCCCCACGCCTCTTCCCTCCTCCCTCTCCCCTCCCTTTCCACCACAACAGGCATAACCAGCTGCACGTAGCTCTCCATGCTGCTGGGCTGTGCTCCTCGTTGCCTATGCTGCGCTGTGGCTGCGCATATGCACAGGCCACTTATCAGCCAAATTATCAGCCATATCAGGCTGATTTGCGATATAGACAATTTTCTTTATATCGGTGCCGATCCAATATCAGACCAATGTATGGGTGTACCTCTATTATATAGAAACAGGAATATAGCATTTCTTTCTTAAATTTACCTTCTGTGGAATATACAGGAACTGAAGGATCGTATCTGTCAAGTCGGTGTTGATCAAGATGTGCAGGCATGTGGGATAGGCGTAAGCAGTAGACTGCTACCTATTAATTTAACGTAGGGGTGATGCATACTGTGCTCTCATCCTGCTCTCACATAGCAGGCATCTAACTAGTTCCACTGGGGTTACTAGGATATTGCCATATAACCTGTAACTCAGGGTAGACTCCACTCCCTCCCCATTAGGATTCAGAAGCAAGCTCTGTCCTTTTCCCTTCTCTCCCACCCATGTCAAGGGAAGGGTAAGAGGTTACCTAGCAAGGACCTTGATTTACAAAGATCTCTGATCTTTCATTTTGTAGTCACAATGTCCATCAATGAAATCTGTCCCACTGATCCTCCTGTGACAAGCTAAATGCCTTCAAAGAGGCATTTGGTTGGGTGCTGCAACAGCTACGACGCTTCCTGCATTATAACCATGGAGTGGGAGGGGAGCAAGACTGACAGCAGGAGCCTTTCAGGAGATTTTAGATAGCTCTAGTGGGCCTCCCTCCTGCCTTACAGGCCTGCCAGTGGGGATAGGAGAAACAGAGGAGAGTACAACCCCTCCTCCCCCTCCCCCTCCCCTGGATTTTGCTGAGCATAAACTACCATTTCCCAGCATTCCCTGTCATCCAGTCAACCTCCACTGTCCCCTAACTGTACTGGTGGAGGGGAGGGACATTGTTCCATAAAACTGAATAAATATTTTCTATTTTTTCTGGGATTTCTCAACTGTGCTTTGGGGAAATGTTGAAGTAGCAGGTGAGATTAATTATTATTGGATTGAGACCTGCCAATTTGTCCTAAACCATGTGCAATGCTTGCAAATGATTTTTTTTTTTCTTTTTTAAAAAGGAATCGGGGTAAGTTGAGTGAGGCAGGTTTGTAGCACAAACTAGTGAATTCAGGAGACTGTTGGTCAGCTGTTTGGTCAGTTAGTCTACCTGTCTCTTGTAAATGGAGATGTGTACATTTTGTGCTTGATTTATGCAATTAGAAAAAAATAGGGGTTTTGACTGTGTTTTGCAGCAGTTCTTCAAAGCCATGATTTTAAAATTTAATTTCTACATGCCATAATGTAATTAACTAAAAATTAATTCTCTTTCATGACAGGTAAAGTACCGTTTATTCATGTGGGAAATCAAGTAGTGTCTGAACTTGGCCCCATAGTCCAGTTTGTAAAAGCCAAGGTAATACGAAATGTGCGTGATAAGTAATTGAATAATAAGTCAGTCACTTTCATATTTGCACTTAACAGCATTTCCTAAGAAGAAACAAAGTATTTGCATTATTCTAGCATCTAGAGCACAGAGGTGGTCAGCCATGTTAGTCTGAAGTCAGGCAGAAGGTATGGTGGCACCTTTAGAAACTTATTTCAGAGAGGCCATTCTTAGCATTTGACAAAGTGGGTGCCAGTGAAAATTCATGCTCAGAGATGTCCCTAGGGGTGTGCAGGACTAGGAGGTGGGAGTGGCGACCGCCCTGCAGAAGCTGGTGGCAGTATTGGTGGTGGGGGAGTATGGGGGGGTGACTCTCTGCAGAAGCCGGTGGTGGCAGGGCCTGTATGGCACTGTCTGCAGGGCCCCTCAAGCACGGGGCCCAGGGCACATTAGAGGCTAATTGATTGCTACCCTCTAAGATGCCACCCTGCCCTACCTTCTGCCTCATACAAAGCTAACAAGGTTGCAAAACTGGACCCCTCTATATGGCATATGTTGTACGAAGAACAATAAATGGTTTCTTTTTTAAAAAATAATTTAAGAAATGTGTAAATCAGACTAAAGGTCCGTGTAGTCCAGTATCCTATCAGACAGTGACGAGTAGCTATTTATATAGTAGAAAAGACAAAATGGATGGATCCAGTGAGATGAGGAAGTACAAGAAAATAGTGAGACTGAATTAGTGGGCAGTGATCTCAGCACTCTGACAAGCTTATTGCTGTCATGATTTTTTTGTGAGCACTGTAGTGAAGGAGGGACCTAATTGTGCTTCTTTTAAGTGGGTTTATGAGGAGTTCCTGTGAAGGCTTGAAGGTGCTCCAGGATGAAAGGTGGCATCCTAGACCAGTTGGAAAAAGAAACCAGCCTCTTTGTGTTGAATGGCAGAGAATAGGTAGGGAGGGAACAGTCTGAATGGCCTTGAAACTGAAGACAAGTATGGACAGTATAATAGGCTAGGGAAATAATTTCAACAGCATGCTGAATGGATGCATGGGAGTGGGGCAGTCAAACAGAAAATGATGTTCAAGTAATTGAGACATGAGATCGTGAGAGGCTGGATATGACTTTCAGGTGTGGGGGTGGATAGGAAAGCTTATATCTTAGAGCTCTTCTGAGGAAAGACTGCAAGATTTTAGACGTAGTCTTCATGTGAGAAGTGTGACTCAAAGGTGACACACGGATTAGAGTATTCAGTCATGGAAGATGGGTGCTACTGTCCATAGTGATTAAGGAAACGCAGGGTATGCAGGGGGGGCCTTAGAGGGGAAATTAAGAGCTCTGTTTTATCTGTTTTGACATTGCACTGACAGCCATGAAGCAGTCCAAGATGCAGGCTGAGATTTTCATTTGGACAAAAAGGGATGGTTCTGAGTCACTTGTATGAAGATGTTTGAATTTGTGTTTATAATTGAGATTATCCAGAAAAAAAGGTGCAGCTTTAAAGAGAACCGATCCAAGGGCAGAGCTTTGTGGAGTCCTCGCAGAAATGTGGAGGGACGGGGCAGGGTGGGGGTGTGGAAAAGAATCCTCTGAAGACCTCTCCAGTCGCTCCTTCAGGGGGCAAAAGGAGAATCAAAAGCAAATAGTCTATGAAATAAAGAGAAGAAACAATTTCAAGATGAGGAACTTGGCCACCAGTGTTGAAAGCAGCTAGCTGATAGTTGAGGAGATCTGGATGAAATATTGCTTGTGAACTTTGATAAGGAAGAGGTCATTAGAGACTTTTGGTTTCAGTTGAGTGCAGGACTTGGAAGGGCAGGAGAGGCAGTCCTAATGGTGACTGTAAACAGCACATCAGTGAGATTAGGAGATGGGGAGTGGGGTGGTGAGTTTAGCAAAAGGAGATGGTGTGGTGGTTGGAGGAGTGTGGTGAAATGGGAGTTTTAAGGATAGGAGAGACTAAAGCCTATTTTTATTGAGGGGAAACAGCCAATGGAAATTTAGAAGTTAAGGAGAAGATCAAGGGAGGAATGAGAACAGACTTGAGAGAGGGCAGAAGATGAAGTGTGATTGGAGCAAGTTTGAGAGAATAAAGTGACATTGTACAAAAGTCAGTGTATCTGTATTGTTTCTTCCCTGAGTAAAATTTAGTGAAATATTGTGAAGGTGTGATATAGGAATGTTTTTCTGTGGCATTTACTCAAATTCTAGAAAAAACTTGTAAATATAGGTTTTCTGTATATTGGACCCAAAAGTTTTTGTTAACTTAAACTTCAATTGTACTCGTTTCGTGGATCCCTAAAACACAACTCTTAGGAAACGGTATGTAGTTTTTTGTGGGGTTTTTTTAAGTCTTGAGGTTTCAGCTAATGTTTATATACATTTTTTCTTTACACGGATAATGTCTTAGTAGAAGTGAAGCTAGGCAATTAAACCATGTTTATCTGAAAAATAAATTCATAGTTATGGATTATTTGCAATTACCTTTCTTAGTGTTTTGTATTTAATTACTTTGTATCATGCTATTCAACCTTTCTGTCTAATAGTAAAAGATCTTTTTGTATAGAAGAGACTTTGTAATATATTCCTATTTTATGAATTAATGGACTACATAAAAGATCAGAGGAGACCCTGAGCCAAAGCTCAGTGACTTCCATGGGCTTTGGATCAGGCCATAGCTGAATATTACAATATTCTTTCTTACAGGATTGTAATTTTTTTTTTAAACCCCCTTAGGGCCATTCACTCAGTGATGGGTTGGATGAAGTCCAAAAAGCTGAGATGAAAGCCTACATGGAATTAGTCAATAATATGCTATTGACAGCAGAGGTAAAGCAAAACTTAATAATTTCTCAGCTTTCAGTAGGTGATGGGAGGCAAAGTAATTCTTCCATATTGAGAGTAGTAGCTGGATTTTATTTTTATGTTCTTGGATGGGGAAATAGTTAATCAATTTAGGTTAGTGTCCTGACAAGAATTAACTTCACTTTCTGTGCAGTGTCTTTACATAACCATACAAAAAGTTCATAAATGGAAGTTGTGTTGTGTTTGAACAAAGTAAGAATTTGTATATGAAGATTAATTTTGCAGCTATAAAGAAATCTGACTTGTAACTCAGCATGGTTTGAGCTTCCATCTTGCTCTCTGATCTAATCTAGTGCTTGTTCAGCAAGGGAACTGGCAACTAGATTTTGTCTTATAAGCATCATGAGTAAAGCCTTTTCTGTGTTCCAGAGGTCATACTATTAGAATAAAAATATTTAAAAGAAAATAGCAATAGTTAGAAATAATTGTCTGGGTGGTCTCCTTTTATTGTGAGGTTCAGTGAGTGTTCTTTTGTTCCTAGCTGTATCTTCAGTGGTGTGATGATGCTACAGTAGAGGAGGTGAGTGGTTCTGCAGCATTTATCTTAATTAAAATTTAATGAGAAAACACTTTTGCTCACAATTGCAAGTCCCTACTCATAAATGAAACATTGAGGTTTATACCATTAATGATATAGTTTTTCACTTTAATTTTGCTTGCATATACATTTTGGGGAAGCTGTGTGTCATTACTGGATGTAGCTGGCTGCAAAGTAGATATGTTTTTCATATATTTCTAAGGTAATAGATTTAAACTGTTTTTTCTTTAAGCTGCAAGCTATGAATTTCTGTGCCGAATAACTTAATATTGCACAAAAATGTAATTTCCTCTGATCTCTGAAGACCCTAGCTGTTTGTAAATAACAGTATAAAGCATTTCCTGTGTTCTTATTTTACTTCTTTTAAAAAGATATTGTTTTCTTTTTGAACAAAGATCACTCATCCAAGGTACGGATCCCCCTATCCTTGGCCTCTTAATCGCATTTTGGCCTACCAGAAACAATGGGAAGTCAGACGAAAGATGAAAGCCATTGGCTGGGCTGGCAAATCACTTGAACAGGTCAGTTTAATAGACAGAACTAAATTCTTCCTTCTTTGCTATATGATTACATTAAAAAGAAAAGCAATAATATATTCAGGTGTGTATTTGTTAAAGTAGTATCAAGGTTTCAGAGAAGCAATATTTTGTTTTACTTTGTAAAAAAAAATATATCCTTTGCAACACACCATGGCCTTATCTATGAAATCATGCCTATGGTTGCACCAGCCATAAGCCTTTGGTCACATATACAATCTGAGAAAGATGCAGGGTGATTTTTTTTTTTTTTCCTGAACACAGAAGTGTAGTTAGCAGTGTTCATCTGAAGTCAGGCAGAAGCTAGGGTAAAATAGCACCTTAGGGCACACGCAGACAAGCATGGACGTTTGTTTCCTTGGGGACAAGTAGCAGCGGCACACCTTGTGCTGCTGCTACTTGTCCCCAGGGAATGCCTGTGCCACCCATGCTCTGGTATGGCAGATTTACCCCAGGTAAGGTAGGGGAGGCTGGGACCAGCAACTTTGCTGGCCCCAGCAGACTTACCTGGGGGCCTCCCGGGGCTGCAGCCACAGCAGGAAGCCTGGCCAGCAGCTGGAGTGTGCCTTCAGCTGGGCAGGCTTCAGTTTTGGGCAGCGCACGCTGCCACCACGTGCGCCACTTTGCTCTTCTTGGGTATGGGTTTTTTGGGGGGGGGGTTTGACCCTAGAATCTCCTGAGATCAAACTCCCCCCACCCCTACTGCAAGCTAACAGCACAGGGAACTCCTGCATGTGCGGTGTGTGATACTGCAGATGGGGCTGCAGTGCCACATACCACATGTCTGCACTCATCTGGAGGCAGCCCTAGGGCCTGTCCACACGTTCAGGCATGTGTGCTTGCAGCATCTCAAGTAGCAGTGGCAGAAATTTTGTGCCAGAGATTTGTGCCTTGGCATATGTGCCTGAATGTGCAGTTTGGTGTGGGGCAAATTGTACTGCTTGGGGCAAAGCAATTCTGCCCAGCTCCTCCCAGATCTTGAGCCAGAGGCTGGAGCCAGCATCTGTACTGGCCCTAGCAATATAAAAAGCTGCCCTGCTGAGCAGCTCAGAGCTACTTGCCCTCAGGAGCTTCTAAGGCTTAGCCAGTTGGTATCTTGGGACACTAGCCCCCTGTGCCAGCTGGACTGGCCGGGGGGGACTGCTGCCTGGCGGTGACCTGCTGCACCTGCAACAGCATCCGCCTCCTTGAACCTGCAGCCCCATGGCTGTATGCCTGCCACCCCCAGGCAGGAACAGCACAGCCATCTGGGCTATGGTACAGACATTGCAGCAGAGCCACTTGCACCTCTGGGCCAACTGCCAGTGGGCTGTGGCTGCACAGCTGGCCTTCGTGTGCCTCTACTCTGCCCTCTGGGCAGCTGTTGCTCAGAAGATGAGCTTATTGCAGTGGCCTGCTTTGAACTGTCGGAGCTTGTCCTCCTGGCCCCAAATGGCTAGGAGGTTAGCCACCTTGTCCACCCTCCATCTGCGTCCCCGGTGCCAGCCCTGGGCAGGTTTCTCTGCCCAGGTCCCCCCCACTTGCCTCACTAGCAGGAATCCTAGTTTTCTGTTTAAAAATCACAAATTCCCTTATTTATACCCCCCTCCATCTACACTTTTCCATTATTAAAATGAAACACCGTGTGTGAGTATACATATTCATACATGCACATATCTACATGTACATATATATCTATCAGTTGAGCACAATGTTTTGTTGATATATGTACAATATTAACACATTTTGGAAGCCTACCACTGCTTCAGTCATTATAATAAAATAAATTCTAAATACCTATATATTTTAGTATTTGCTGTTGGTTTTTTATATCATAAGAAATCAGAGCTCCTACTGCCCCCTTTGCTCACCAGGATGTAGGTCCAGCTGCAGATGTCCCCACAGTTACTTTGTGGTGCTGAGCAGCGCTGATATACTGGTGCCCTGCCCCTGCTCGTGCCCTTGACCTTCACTTCCAATCCACAGTCCTGCCAGTGCCTCTGTCCTGACCTGCAGCCCCTGTCCCCCCAACTTGCTCCCTCCCTGCACCAGGACATGGGTCCAGCTGCAGGTGGCTCTGAGCAGTGCCAGCCCTTGCTGTTCTGCTCCCTGTGCCTGTACCCAGGCCTCAGCTGTCCCCATGCCTTTCCTGAGAAGCCCTCGACTAGGGCTCAGTGACTGGGCTGGGCAAGCCGCTTCCCTTTTAGGCCAGCCTCCCCCCGTACAGGTTGCTTTAAAGGGGTGGGAGGGCTCCAAGCCCAGCTCTGGCAGCTGCTTCTACCTGTAGCACCCCCACCCTCTGCATATCCTGCTCTCCCTGTCTCCCCTGCTGCCACCCCAGCCAATAGCATACATGCATAAACCCCGCTGCCACCTCCACCCCTTTTCCCCAGCCCATCACACCCCCAATGTGGTCCCTGGGACCAGGAACTCTCCCAAGCCAGGGCCTCATGTTCCAGCACTAGCGTGAGCATGAGACAGGGCTGCAGTGCGGCAGCTGCCTGTGTGGCCCTGGCTCCTGCCAGCAAGTTCCATCCTGCCCAGTGACTGGGTACACAGGGTGTGGGATTTGTTGTAGGGGTGTGGATGTGTGTCGGGGTTTATGGGTAGGCAGGGGTATGGGTGTGGGAGTGTCGGGTTTGTGGGGGTAACATTTTCTTATGTGTCGTGTGCCTTCTGTAGCGTCAAACTCCTTTGAGACGCCTCAACACACATGAGCATGCTTGTGTGGACACGGCCTTAGAGACTGTTTCAGTGTGTCATGAATTTTCATAGGCAGCAACGTACTTCATTAGATGCTGTGGATGATCCATTAGCCTCTAAGGGCGCGTCCAGATGTGCATGAAAGTTTGTTTCCCTGGGGACAAGTAGCGGTGACGCACCTTGCACCGCTGCTACTTGTCCCCAAGGAATGCCAGTGCCTCGCGTGTTTTGGTGTGCAGCAGGTTGCCCTGGGTGGGGTAAGGGAGGCTGGGGCCAGCACTGTGCTGGCCCCAGCAGCCTTACCTGGGGTCCTGGGGGGGCCTCCCACGGCTGCAGCTGCAGCGATTCTGCCACAGAGCCTGGCTGGCAGCTGCAGCACAGCTCCAGGTGGGCCAGCTCCACTTTTCAGCAGTGCACGCTGTCTGAGCATGCGCTGCACCAGACTTTTTCCCACTTTTTTGTTTCGTTTTTGTTTTTGTTTTTTTACCCCTGGATACCCAAGGGTCAAAAAAAACCTGCGGGGGGTGGGAACCCCAGTGCAGCGCATGCTTGGGCAGTGCATCCTTGCAGTGCAGAGAACACTGGACTGTGTGGTATGTGGTGCTGCAAATGTATTTGCAGTGCCACATACCACACAACTGTGTTTATCTGGACGTGCCCTAAGGTGCTATCCTGCCCTACCTTTTGCTGCTTAGGAATTGCATCTATTTGTTTATGGTAGAGTAAGTCCCAAACCTAAAAAGAGGTTAGCAAGCACAAGCCCCTACTCCTAAATTGTTAATGGACTTCCTTTCCAGGATTGTACCTTTACATCTTGGGGCTCTAAGAAAAATACAAAGCAGTCTTGAGGTAAAACTTTAGTGGGCTTAATTTAAACTGAATTACTGATGTTAAAGAAAGTTGTTAATCAAAATGTCTTCAAGTCCAAACATATAATTGGGGTTTAAAATATGGAAATATTTGTAATGTGAGCCTACATACATGCAGGCTACCTGGGCAACTTCATTTATTGCAAATTCCTACTACTGATATATATAGATATAGATATATATAGATATATATGCAGTAAAGCTGTTTTGGGGATAAGGGTTTTTCTGACACTTTTGGATACTAATCTGATGCATTTTTGGTTAGGTGCTTGAAGATGTAGATCAGTGTTGTCAAGCACTTTCTCAGAGATTGGGAACGCAGCCATACTTCTTCAATAAGCTGTAAGTTACTGTGTTGAAGTGGTTTAGTATTGTATTACTGTCCAGAGAATATGTATCTAAATATGGTATACTTGTATGGGAATAAATCTTTATATTGCATACATAAGATTTTCTGAAATAGTGAAGTAATTGTAAATTTCTGAAATATTTTATGGAACCTAGGGTTGCACTGATACAGAATTTTTGGGCTGATGCCGATGGCCGATATGGCTAGTTAAAAATTGGCCAATACTGATCTGATTTTTCAATATGCAGCCGGGCAGTATGGAAAGTGGTGTCTGGATAGTAAGTCTGTTGTGAGGGAACAGATGGAGACCCCCGCAGCGAAGGAGGGAGTGGAACTGGGACTGAGGCAGGCGCTGCACAGCCAGGGTGGAACAGGGCATGGATCTGCGACTGGCTTGTCTGGGAGGAGAGGGGGGCAGCTCCCTCCACTGCACACATCCTAGGAGGGCATGGGGGCATGTACCCCCAGCTGTGCGCATGGGGCGAGGGTGGGCTGCTGCTGCAGGCTGGGGCTGCACCAAGCTCTTCCTGGAGGCGAGGTTGAGCCAGGGCTGTGCTTGGGGCAGATAGCAGCAGTGCTGGGAGGAGGGCTACAGGGGGGGCTGCAATCACCCCAAAATTTGCTATAGTCCCTGTTGCAGTGCCGCCACCGCCTGTCCCGAGTGCAGCCCTGGCCCAGCCCCCCTGCAGCGCTGCCACTGCCTGTCCCAGTGCCACCTGCAGCAGCAGCCCATCCTCGTCTCACACACAGATCTGGGAGCACATGCCCCCCCCATGCCCTCTCAGTGTGTGTGCACCAGTGGCAGCTGCCCCCACCGGCGGCGGGTGGCTGGGGCTAGCCTCCTGGAATGTAGCCCTGGCTCCACCCACCCCACAGAGTGCAACCTGGCAGCAGGGGCTTGCTGCCCGGAGCGCAGCCCTGGCTCCAGGTGCCCTGCAGAGCACAGCGGGTAGGCAGCTGGGGCTAGCCTCCCGGAGCACAGCCTAGCCCAGCCCTCCCCGCACAGATCCGGGAGCACGCTCCTGCTCCCATGCTCTCCCGGACCAGCAGCAAGAGCTGCCAGAGGAGCCACCAGAAGAGCAGCTTCTGGACCAATAGCATGTGGTGGTGCGCAGTGGCAGGAATCCCCCTCCCTGAGTCCCATGCCCCACTGCCCCGGCTGGGCAGCTTGTCCTAGCCCCAGCCCCAATCCCTCCCTTGCTGTCGGGGTGTTGATCTTCTTCCCCCACTTCCCCCTGCCACATCGCTCTCTTCCCCACTCCGCCCACCACAACAGACTTACTAGCTGGAGGCAGCTGTTTCCAGTGTTGGCAAGGACTGCCTGTATAGTCTATGGCTGAATCTCTGAATCGATTCAGAGGCTTCTGACTTCAATTTGGACCTTTTAACGGGTCTCCTGATTTGATTCGGATTTGGAGGTTTGGTTGCCAAATCTCCTCTGAATCGAATCGGCTTCCAAAGCTTTGCACAGCCCTAATTTATTGGTGACATTATTGGCCACATCAGCCAAAAATAGCTGATTTGCCAATGCAGTCAATTTTCCTTGTATCAGTCCTGATCCAATATGGGACCGATGTATCGGTGCACCTCAAATGGAAACATTTTCTTTAAAAGTTTTTTTTCTTGTTTTCCTGTGATTTGATATTGAATATACAATTTATGTAGGTGAAAAGCATTCTGTAAGAGAGAAAAGTGTGCTTTAATATGTTTAGGTATAATAGCATCACAGAAGATATTTTCTATCAGGTTATAAGCTTTGGTCCATCAGTCGAAGCATGTGTGATGATGCAGTTTTCATCAAGACAGCTCTTCCTGTATAGGTTATATCAAGCGAGTGTTGAATGAGTTAGACAACTATGATCTTCATGTTTATCCTGGACTATTGGGTATTGGGAAAGTGCTGATATGAAGGATTTAATGAAGGATTTAACTGCACAGAAGAAGATAGTTAAAGCTTGTGCAAATTCTGTACTTTTTTTTTTTTTTTTACAAAACCTCAACCACAAGCTGATAGGACATACAGCACATCCTTTGCATTCATCAGTTGATTAAGATCCTTGTATACATCCATTGCCAGGGCATTTGAACCATAAAGAGATGTAAAAATCGACGTTTTGGGGGGAATATATGTTTTTAAAAATGCTTTCTTATACTCTTTTTTTTTTTTTTTTTTTATAATCCCGGGATCATGTCTGGACTAGTTTTTAAAATATTACAGAGTAACAATTAAGGGTAGATCACAATGATAAATTAAAACTGCTTGTACCATTACAAGCTAAAAAAGCAGGTTGGGGTTAACTAAGGGCTTACTATAGGAAGTTTATATAAAGGAAGCAGGAGAGTGTATAGTGAGGGTGTGTCCTGTCCAGCCCTTCCACAGGGTCAGAAATGAAGGAAATGGGGAAGTAAATTACTGGACATTGGCTTGTTGGCTTTTCTCAGAGCATAACCCTACTTATGCCAGCTGTTAACTAGACTTCAGTAACACACTTTCAAAGTAATCTTAAAAAGTTTAAAGTTGTCTGAAATATCACTGAAACCCTTACTGGACCTATTAGTCCAGTAAGAGGTTCTTCTGGATGAAAGGTGTAGAGCTTTTACTTTGTTCAGGTGTACCAAAGATGTTTTTATTTTTTTTGCATATTGACCAGTATTGCATAAAATTTGTGGCCAGACAACGGAAGGCTTGTATACAAAGTCCTGAGTATGACTACAGACTTGATCAAGAAACTGCTGTTGTTTTCCACCCCCCCCCCCCCCCTCTTTTTTCTTTGTTATAATGCTTATTTCCAATTCT
Organism: Alligator sinensis; assembly: GCF_000455745.1. NCBI lineage: Eukaryota > Metazoa > Chordata > Crocodylia > Alligatoridae > Alligator > Alligator sinensis. The sequence goes on from NW_005841969.1 coordinate 3,197,952, forward strand.
TTAATCTATTTACCACAAAAGAGATAGGACTATCTGCTATCACTACATGCTTCCTTTTCCTTGTGGGTTAAGTTATTCCTGGTAGGTGATAATCTTGGTTGGTTGTTTTATTGTTATTTGTGTGTTTCTCTGTTTTGCAGTTGGTTTTGTTGTTATGCATAGTATCTGCAGGGGTGCCTCAGAAAAATGAATTTCCAATAAAAATTTCTACATCCCAGAAAGTTCAAAGCTGTTGTTGGACCAGAAGACTGTGGGTTTTAATTTTGTTTTCTTCATTTCTACATGACTAATTTACGAAACATGCTGAGAATTAACAGCAATGTGTGTTAATTTATCCATTAACTACTATATTTTAATTCATCTTTTTAACCAAACAGAACTGAAAGTTTAAAATGGCCAGTTAGATTACATCATGAAATACTTGGAATTTAGTGAATTTAATATTAAAAGGATATTATGAATAAAAGAGGGATTTTTTTCATTGTGGTTTGACTTCTAGAGACCTTTTTTTTTATCTCCCCCCTCCCCTCCCCTCACCCTTTTGTAGGCCAACAGAACTAGATGCTCTGGTATTTGGACACCTTTTCACAATTCTCACTACTCAACTGACCAGCGATGAACTCTCTGAAAAAGTGAAAAACTACAGCAACCTTGTAGCATTTTGCAGAAGAATAGAGCAGCAGTACTTTGAGGGTCGAGATAAAGACAGCTCTTCTACATCCAGATTTTCAAAGGGGCCTTTATTGAGATAGATGTTTGGTTGGACAGGGGGTGGGACAATTTCTGAAGTTTTCTGATTTAATTATTTAACAGGCTTGTTTTGGTTTTAAAAATGAAAGCATGTAATAACCTCTGAAGCTGCCAAATTATTCTGGAATAAGAGATGTTCTTAATGTCACTTTGTGGTATAGAATTCATTGTGTACATCTATCATGGGCTATCTTCACTTCAATAGCCTGTATGCCATGTTAATTCTGAAGTGACCTTGGAACACTACTGTATCGGTATTTAAAATAAAACATACCTATTTGAAAGTTTCTCTTTGATCTTTTTCCCCTCAAGCTTTTTACTGAGTCTTGTATATCTGTAATTAAATAACATCTTCCCTAGCAGAATGACCAAAGGAAAACAGTTTTGCATTACAACACCATAGAATTGGTTTGACTATGTGGTAAAGCTGGCAAAGGGAAAATTGCTGTTCAGCTATAACTAGTGTGCCCTTTGAGAGTCAGTATGTTTACACAAAGGGATTATGCCGTTCAAGAAATTTAGCTACCGAGTCTAGAATGCTGATGTAACGTGCTATAACACCCCTTCTGCTTCCCACACACACTCTTGCTATTTAATTTAGAATAAATATTTAAGGTTTTGTTTGTATTTTCTTAAGCCTTTTTCAAATACATGCAGGGTAACAAAAAAGGTTTCTACAGGTATGTTAGCAACAAGAGGAAGGCCAGAGAAAGTGTGGGTCCCTTCCTAAATGTGGGAGGCAACCTAGTGACAGGTGATGAGGAAAAGGCTGAAGTATTCAATGCCTCCTCCTTTACCTCGGTCTTCACGGCCAAGGTCAGCTGCCAGACTACTGCACCGGGCAGCACAGTTTGGGGAGGAGGTCAGCATCCCTTGGTGGTAAAAGAACAGGCTAGTGACTATTTAGAAAAGCTGGATGTATAAGTCCATGGAACCAGATGCAATGCATCCAAGAGTGCTGAGGGAGTTGGCTGGTGTGATTGCAGAGCTGCTGGCCATCATCTTTGAAAACTCATGGCAATCAGGATAGGTCCCGAATGATTGGAAAAGGGCAAACATAGTGCCCATATTTAAGAAAGGGAAGGAGGAGGATCCAGGGAACTACAGACCAGTCGGCCTCACCTCAGTCCCCAGAAAAATCATGGAGCAGGTCCTCAAGGAATCCATTTGTAAGCACTTGGAGAAGAAAAAGGTGATTAGGAACAGTCAGCATGGATTCACCAGGGGCAAGTCATGCTTGATCAACCTGATTGCCTCCTATGATGAAATAACTGGCTCTGTGGATGCAGGGAAAGCAGTGGACGTAATATACCTTGATTTTGACAAGGCTTTTGATACTGTCTCCCACAGCATTCTTACAAGTAGGCTGAGGAAGTATTGGCTGGATGAATGGAATGTAAGGTGGATAGAAAGCTGGCTGTGTTGTTGGGCTCAACAGGTAGTAATCAATGGCTTAATGTCTAGCTGGCAGCTAGTATCAAGTGGAGTGCCCCAGGGGTTGTTCCCGGGGCAGGTTTTGTTCAATATCTTCATTAACGATCTGGCAGATGGGATAGATTGTAGCTTCAGCAAGTTTGTGGATGAGACCAAGCTGGGGGAAGTGTAATAGGGGGAACTGTAATACTGGTGAGTAGGGCTAGGATTCAGAGTGACCTAGACAAACTGGAGGATTGGGCCAAAAGAAATCCCATGAGGTTCATCAAGAACAAGTGCCAAGTCCTGCACTTAAGATGGAAGCATCCCATGCACTGCTACAGCCTGGGAACTGACTGGGTAAGCAGCAGCTCTGCAGAAAAGGACCTGGGGGTTACAGTGAATAATAAGATGGTTATGAGTCAGCAGTGTACCCTTGTTGCCAAGAAAGCTAACAGCATACTGGACTGCATTAGGAGGAGCGTTGCCAACAGAACGAGGGAAGTAATTATTCCACTCTATTCTGCACATGTGAGGCTGCATTTGGAGTACTGTCTAGTTTTGGACCCCCCACTAGAGAAAGAATGTGGATAAGGTTCAAGAGAGTCCAGCAGAGAACAGTGAAAATGGCTCAGGGGCTTGGGCACATGACTTCTGAGGAGAGGCTGAGGAAATTGATCTTATTTAGTTTGGAGAAAAGAAGACTGAGGGGATTTGATAGCATCTGTAGTTCATAGCCTTCAACTACCTGAAGAGGGGTTCCAAAGAGGATGGAACTGGACTGCTCTCAGTGGTGGCACATGACAGAACAAGGAGCAATGATTTCAAGTTGCAGCAAGGGAGGTTTAGGCTGGATTAGGGCAGGGGTGGGCAAAATGTGGCCTGCAGGCTGGATGCGGCCCACCAGGCCACCCTACCGGCCCCGCGGGGCCCTAAAAAAATTTAAAAAATTAATATTTATCTGCCCTGGGCTGCCTGTCATGTGGCCCTCAAGGGCTTGCCAGAAGTCAGTAAGTGGCCCTCCACCCAAAATAATTGCCTGCCCCTGGATTGGGGAAGACTTTCTCACTAGGAGGGTGGTGAAGCACTGGAACAAGCTACTAGAGAGGGGGTGGAATCTCCATCCTTGAAGGTTTTTAAGGCCTGGCTTCACAGAGCCCTGACTGGAATGATCTGGTTGGGGATGGTCCTGCTTTGAGCAGAGGGTTGGACTTGACCTCCTGAGGCCCCTTCAAACCCTAACTTCCTCTGATTTCTATACTTGCATGGTTGAAATATGGCCACAAACTTCTTTAATCCTGCACTGCAGCATGGTATGTTTTAGAGACGTCATCCATGATTAGCATGTCTGTCACATGTCAGTTCAATCTTAATTAGGAAGAGGCTGCTCCAGTTTTCCTGCCCTTTGAGGAATTTCCCAAGTATGCAACAACAACAAAAAGAGGGAGGTAGGGCGGAATATGGCAAACATGGTGTCACTTGATGAGGCATTCTTTTATTCAGTGTTTAATTGTTAATGCTGAGGACCCCGGTGTCAAGTTTTGGTCCCTGTTTTTCATGGGTCATATTAATGCAAAACAACAAAATTATTGATGCAAGGCTTTTTAAAAATTAATCTGAAGAGTGTAAAGTGTTGTGATGCTTTTGATGATAAAATAGCAGTCCCAAAAGCTGCACATTTTAGGAGTCTGCGAATTAAAAAAGTTTGAAGTCCACTGTCCTAGATCTACCTGTGAAGACTACTCTCCAGCAGCAGATCGGGTTTTAGCTTTAGTTTAAGCAGGAAAGGAAGGGTGAGTCATCCTTGCTCTATGCAGCCTGAACTCTAGAAAAATCTTTTTTCTTCATTTTACCTTTCAAAAACAAGGTGGTGTCAATTATATTCTGGGATGTGTTATATGCAAGATCATATGGTACCCAGCCCACCACTGTATTTTCAAAAGCAATCTTAGCAATGCTATGTTTTAGGAAAAAAGGAGGAAGTAATAATAGAGAATTATAAATGGAATTCCTTATTCAGGAAGGTAACGTTCTGTGATATGATTTAGAATTTTCTACACAAATGGATATTGTCTCAATCTGAGCTAGTAGCAGCCAGCTTAATTTTTTTGTGTAGCACTATGACAACTTATGCTTGTAGAGTAATCTTTAAGAGTTTTTATACTTTATATGGTACCCTAAGGCTCCTATACACGTGCACAGAGCCTGCTCCGATGTGCTGGAAATCCAGTGCATCAGAGTAAACTTGATTAATCGAGTCTGCTGGAGCATAGAAATTGATGCGCTCCAGCAGCCTTCCACATTGTGTCTATCAGCATTCCCAGCACATCGCTGCGCTGAAAAAATGGTGGCAGGGAGCTTTAAAATAATACATGTTCGATGAGCTTTAGTTCAGAGTGCCTCGCTGCCATTTTTTCGGTGTCGGGATGCTGATGCACGTGATGTGTGGGCACTTTTAATTAGCATGGCTTGCTAATTAAAGTGGCCCAGTACAATGTTCCAGAGCACATGTAAAAATGTCCTTAGTTACTCATTTAAAATAAACAATACAAACTGTTTAGTAATGCCTAAACACCTTTCTTCTTTTTTTTCTTTTTTTTTACTGTGGTAGACTTATGCATCAAGTTGCTTTTAACGTCTCATCATGGAATAGAATAGAAATTACTTGATAAAAGACTTCTAATCTATTATAAACTAATAAAGCTTGTTTAAGTCTATTTGAGATGCGATGTGCTGGAAATCCAGTGCATCAGAGTAAACTTGATTAATCGAGTCTGCTGGAGCATAGAAATTGATGCGCTCCAGCAGCCTTCCACATTGTGTCTATCAGCATTCCCAGCACATCGCTGCGCTGAAAAAATGGTGGCAGGGAGCTTTAAAATAATACATGTTCGATGAGCTTTAGTTCAGAGTGCCTCGCTGCCATTTTTTCGGTGTCGGGATGCTGATGCACGTGATGTGTGGGCACTTTTAATTAGCATGGCTTGCTAATTAAAGTGGCCCAGTACAATGTTCCAGAGCACATGTAAAAATGTCCTTAGTTACTCATTTAAAATAAACAATACAAACTGTTTAGTAATGCCTAAACACCTTTCTTCTTTTTTTTCTTTTTTTTTACTGTGGTAGACTTATGCATCAAGTTGCTTTTAACGTCTCATCATGGAATAGAATAGAAATTACTTGATAAAAGACTTCTAATCTATTATAAACTAATAAAGCTTGTTTAAGTCTATTTGAGATGCTCAGACTGGACTTAAGGACTCAGAGTAAAGTGAATTATGTTGAAAACTCAATATTAAAGAGGAGATGCAAGATCATAAGACTTCGGAACTAAATAGACTTAACAGTCCTCCACATCAACAGTTTGTAGTAAATGAAGTTACCAAAATTCTGTGTTGACTTCAACTGGAAGAAATATTCTTTGCTGCCTAGCTTAAACAGTTTGGTGGTATTCTTAAGATTTGTTAGAACTGACATGTTTACCATTAGTATTTCTGTCAGGCATTTGAATTAAAAAAAAACAAACCCAAAAAGTAGATGACACAAAATCAAGATCACAATAAATTAATTAAAAAAAAAAACCCCAAGTGGCTGAGTATGTTTTCAGTGAGATTACATAGAAACTGGTTCTTGTTTTTATTTATTTTTATCAATGAAATCATTACTGAAAGTTTGTAGAGGGGGTTGTCAGAAATGAAGAGGGCAGGTCACCAAATGATCTAGATTATTTGTGTTAGTCTTACTGAGCAAACAGCATGCATTTCATGTAAGACCCTACATCTAGGAACAAATAATATAATCCAAATTTATAGGATTCTGGAAAGTGTGATTTTAAAAAAAAAAAAGGGAGGGGTGGGGCTTGGGAATTTAGAGGGATTATCAGATGAAAACCAATTTACCGTAAGACGTTGTTTCTGGGTATGTAAACGAACATCAAGTAGGAAAGTGTATTATTTTCTGTATTCCTGGTGTAACAGCACTGGAATTGTGTCCAGTTCTAGTCCACATTTCAAGAAGGATGTTGAAAAATTGGAAGAGATTCAGAGAAGACAGACAAAACTTATTAAAATTATACGAAACATGCTTTTATAGTAGAAGTCCCAGGGCCTCTGTTCGTTTGGTCGATCAAAGAGGAATCTAAGAGGTGTCTTTTATCCGTCTATAAATATCTCCATGGAGGAACATTAATTTGAAAATAAAATTCTCCAACTCTGTTGACAAAGTATAAGAAAGATCCAATGTGTGGAAGTTTTGAAGCTAAACAAATCTTGGTTATATAAATAAGCTTGTAAATTTTTAACTGTGAAAGGACTTAAATTGTCCCTGTGGTTATCCAGGGTATTGTAGTGGGTTCTCATCATCAGCAGATTCTTTTTTTAGTCAAGATTACCAAGAGTTGTTTTTTTTTTTTAAAGTCACAACAATTGCACTTCAAGTGGAAATTAATTCAGAGAAATCCTACAGCCTGTGTTGTTCAGCCGG
>NW_005841969.1:3204627-3235036 GCF_000455745.1 Alligator sinensis
TCAGATCAGTGGCGCTCAATCAGGGGCCACGGTTGAGAGTGTTTCAGTCAAAAGTAGGATTTGAACCTAGAGCATATAAGAGTTGACATAACACCTCCTTCAATTAATGAAATGGGCTATAAAACTAAATGACAGAAAAAGACTCCTTTCCAATAGTCAGTAAAAGCTATCACGGAAGTTCAGTAAGTATTGGCTGCAATAGTGTCTCACCAATACAGGCAGGAAGCAGTTTCAATATTCACAGCATGGATCCACCACCTAGAGTGATTAGCTGGGTGCAGGTTACAGTTGCAGTGATCCCTCTCCCTCTCCTGAAGTGCATTTTGCCTGCAACTCTGTTTCATTCTTATAGTCTTCAAAGCATTCCTTCTTGATAGTTGGTTGATTGAAGCAAGCAGGGAGGGACCATCATATAACAATTTCTAGCTGCTTGTATCCTGTTTTGGGTTGTTCAGTTGTGTAACTTGTTTTTGCAAGCTTTTGATCAGTCTGGAAGTCAAATGGGATAGGTCTTGATTGACTGAGTGGGACACCTTGGGGCACTGATACTGTTTTGGGTAGCTTTAACAGTGGGGCAGAACCCAAAATATTCTGAACTGGTGATGGTCTACTGAGACATTTGCAAAATCCCAAGCAGACATTGAATGTCTGTTCGAGAAATATGTTTTAATCAAGGGATGATGTGTTAACAAGGAAGATATAGTCATGTAGGGAGATGCAGTTATGTATGAATGGTTTAGCATAATAAAACATTGGGTACATTTGAAACTAGCACAGGAGATTAAATCAATTGGGATTACTTGGCATAGTTCCAGTCATAATCTTGCATTCTTGTGCAAGATGCACTGTTATTATAACTTGATTATTTAAATTTTGTGTAGATCTGGCCAAGCTTTCATGGTCAGCAGTCCCCTGCTTGATGCTGATAAAGCATTTATGTAGCATCACTGAGACATTCCAGCATTACCATCAAGGCAGATGGGGCCACCATCTCTGAGGTTAGATTTCTTGCTGGACATGCTTGTGTGTTACTTACTTATATTTGAGTTATGAGGAGGAGCTGAGAGCCCTCTTGAGTATAGGATTTAATTCTAAGAAACAGTGGCCAGGTCCTACATATGAGGATACATTACCTCGACTTTAACAATATACCAGTACGTAAAACCACCACAGTGGGGTGAAAGGCCACGTTTAGAATGCCAGTAATGGTTGGAGACCATCAGAAAAGAGTTTCCCATCAGCAATGCTGTGTGGCATCTTATGCTGCATCTAGTAAATGAATTACGGTTTTAGAATCATAGAAAGCTAGGGTTGGAAGGGACCTCAGGAGCTCATCTAGTCTAACCTGCTGCTCAAAGCAGGACCATCCCCAACTAGATCATTCCAGTCAAAGCTTTGTCTAGTTGTGTTTTGAAAACCTCCAAGGACGGAGCTTCCACCACTCTCTGGGTAACCTGTTCTGGTGTTTTACTACCCTCCTAGTGAGAAAATTCTTCCTAATAAGTAATATAAACTTCATTTGCTGCAACTTGAGACTGTTGTTCCTTGTTCTGTCATCTGCCACCACTGAGAACAGTTTAGCTTCGTCCTTTTTGAACCCCCACTTCAGTTATTTAAAGGCTGCTATTAAATCCCCCAATCCCCTCTCAATTTTCTCTTCTCTAGACTAAATAAGCCTAGTTCCCTCAGTCTTTCCTAATAAGTCATGTGCCCCAGCCACCCCACCATTTTGTTGCTCTCCACTGGACTATCTCCAATTTGTCCATATCCTTTCTGTAGTGAGGGTCCCAACATTGAACACAGTACACCAGATGTGGCCTCACCAGTGCTGAATAGAGGGGAATAATCCATTCCCTTGACCTATTGGGAACACACCTACCAATGCAACCCAGTATGCTGTTAGCCTCCTTGGCAACAAGGGCACACTGCTGGTCCATATTCAGCTTATTGTCCACTGTAACCCCCAGGTCCTTTTCTGCAGAGCTGCTGCCCAGCCAGTCATCCCCTGTACTGGTGCATGGAAATGTTTCGTCTTAAATGCAAGACTTTGCACTTGTCCTCATGAGATTTATTTTGGCCCAATCTTCCAATTTGTGTAGCTCACTCTGAATCCTAGCCCTACCGTCCAACACATCTGCTACTCCCCTTAGCTTGGTGTCATCTGCAAACTTTCTGAGGATGCACTCTATGCCACTTTCCAGGTCGTTGAAGACATTGAACAAAACCTGCCCCAGGACTGACCCTTAGGGCATTCCTCTTGATACTGGCTGCCAACCAGACCTAGAGCCTTTGATTACTACACTTTGAGCCTGATGCTCCAGACGGTTTTCTGTTCACCTTACAGTCTATTCATCCAGCCCATACTTCATTACCTTGCCTGGGAGAATGGTGTGGGAGACCGTATCAAAAGCCTTGCTAAAATCAAGGTACACCACATCTGCCAGCCTCCCTGCATCCACTAAGCCAGTCACCATGTCATAGAAGGCAATCGGGTTAGTCAGGCAAGACTTGCCCCTGGTGAATCCATGCTGACTGTTCCTAATCACCTTTTTCTCCAAGTGCTTAGAAATGGATTCCTTGAGATTCTGCTCCATGATTTTTCCAGGAACTGAAGTGAGGCTGACTGGTCTGTAGTTCTCTGGATCCTCCTCCTTCTGTTTCTTAAATATGGGCTTTACGTTTGCCCTTTTCCAGTCATCCAGGACCTCTCCTGATTGCCATGAGTTTTCCAAGATGATGGTCAATGGCTCTGCAATCACATCAGCCAACTCCCTCAGCACTCTAGGGTTCATCCCATCCTGCCCCATGGACTTGTACACATCCAGCTTTTCTAAGTAGTCCCTAAGCTGTTCTTTCACCGCTGAGGGCTGCTGACCTCCCCAAACTGCTGCCTGGCACAGTAGTCTGGGAGCTGACCTTGCCTGTGAAGACTGAGAAAAAAGCTATTGAGCACTTTAGCCTTTTCTGTATCCTCTGTCATAAGCTTTCCTCCCCCATTCAGTAAAGGACCCACACTTTACCTGATCCCCCTCTTGTTACCACCATACTTGTAGAAACCCTTTTTGTTACCCTTCCCATCCTTTGCTAGCTGCAACTCCAATTGCACTTTGGCCTTTCTTACGTTATTCCTGCATGCCCAAGTAATTCTCTTATATTCTTCCCTAGTTATTTGTCCAAGTTTCCATTTCCTTTATGTGATTTAGTTTACTCAAGAGTTCCCTGCTAAGCCAAGCTGGCCTTCTGCCGTACTTGCTAGTTTTGCTGCACATTGGGATGGTTTGTTCCTGCACTCTCACTAAGGCTTCTTCAAAGTACAATCAGCTCTCCTAGACTCCTTTCCCTCTCAGTCTGGCTTTCCAGGGGATCCTACCCATGAGTTCCCTGAGTGAGTCAAAGTCTGCTTTTCTGAAGTCCAGGATCCTTACTGTGCTGCTCTCCATCCTTCCTTTCCTCAGGATCCTGAACTCAATCGTCTTGTGGTCACTGCTGCCCAAGTTGCCATCCATTACTACATTCCCCACCAGTTCTCTGTGAGCTGCAGGTGAAAAAGAGCAAGGCCTCTACTTGGCTGCTTCAGCATTTGCACCAGGAATTTGTCCCCCAGTACTCTCCAAAAACGTAACGGATTGCCTGTGCGCTGCTGTATTGCCCTCGCAGCAGATGTCAGGGTGATTGAAGTTCCCCATGAGAACCAGGGCCTGTGATCAGGAAACTTCCACTACCTGTTTGAAGAAAGCATCATCCACCATTTCCTCCTGGTCTGGTAGTCTATAGCAGACCCACATCACGACATCACCCTTGTTGCTCTCCCTTCTTTTACCCACATGTTGTACTGTAACAAGTGTGTTTTACTGAAGCTTGAACTTCCTGGACCTTTTTTATACAGGTTCAGATGACAAATTAACTTTTGCAGCACATCTGAAGACATCCCAATTGGGTGTCATTTAAATCAGTTTTATTGAAAATATGAAAACCCCATGTGTAAGATTGCTGTTCTAATGTTTGTCTGCTAAAATTAAAATCACAACTTATAACTTCTGCAATGTTACAAAAACAATTGGAGCTCTCATTTAAAAAAACGTTTTTGTGTATTTATCATTAACACCTTACATACAGTTTGAATACATTCAGAGAACCTTACAGGGGTGCTGTGCTGTGCTGTGGGCACTGCCTCTGCAACAAGGTAAAGCTGCATCCTTGTGTCTCATACAGAGCCAGACTGGGAAGGGCTGCAGCAGGAGTATGCACTCTTACCACAACCCTTTCTCATCTTACCTTGCATGCTCCTCCTGGAAACAGAGGCAGGGTAGGTAAAACTGCCCTGTATGTGTCTTTCCCAGAGGAGAGTGGGGGTTGGACAGGGAAGAGTGTGGCAAGAGCAGACACTCCTGCCTGCTTTAGGATTATTACGTAACCGTAACGCAGGAAGGAATGCATGCTCCTGCCATAGCCCTTCCTGGTCTGGCCACACATGAAGTGGGCAGTTCCACTTTGCCATGATGGTGGTGCCATCACCCCAGTTAAGAGGCATCAAGGTAAGCTGAGGAAGCAAGACAGTGGTTCTCAACTGGGGTACTGTTAAATTAAAAGCCTTATGGAGGGGTGCCCTGAATCTAGAAAGAAACTGGACTAGTTAAAAATGGTCCTTTTTCACCTCAGTTTATGATGGGCAAACTCCCAGTGGTTAATTTGGAACTAAAAAAAAAAAAAGGTTGGAACTGTCACAGATCATCTTAAATTAAGGCAGGCATAAGACACTTGAACAGTAATAATGCCAGCAGCTTTTGTGTCATGGAAGATTAATACCACCAGAAACTATTAATTACTAACATTAAGTGAGCCTCAAATTTGTAAAGATATATGTACATCTTAAAATGAAATGAGTATCTTGATTTTTTAATTACAATACTTGCCCTTTAGTACATTGCTTGGCTTTCTACCTTTTTCTTCTGTGAATTAATAGCTTGACACTTGGATGTTCAGTTTATATTATACTTTGAAAGCAGTAAATGTATTTTCTTGCCTTGATTACGATGATGAAATAAGTATTAATTAAAATAGAGGCCCTTCTTTCCTAGTAGGTCTGATGATGGCATAGTTTACTTCTCAATTCAGAATTGCCTGTGGCTGGTTCCAGATGGCATTAAGGACCATTTTGAGTGGCCAACACCATATCATCATATACTGTGGTGACCTTAGACCACAGGCTCAAGTCAGGGCCCCAACTCACTTAATCACTGTATAAACACTTACTATCCTTGGTGCCCTGGTTTGTGACTGGAACTCCTGGGCCCTATGATAATACAAATAAATAGTGGGAATTCCCTTCAAACATAAAACACAGTCTATTGATTTGAAAAACCTTTCCGTAATCCTAACTTTTTTTATGGTGGTCCAAAGACAAATGCTGGCTAAAGCATCATTTTTCTTATTAACTAGCACACCATATCCAACATCAAAGAGGAAAAGAGTCCATATTTTTATTTTATTTTATTTTATTTTATTTTATTTTTTGCTTATAACTACATTTCACATATAAAATGGAGGTGATAGTTGGGAAGTACTCCATAATGAACTGTTCAAAGTTATGTTGTAGGCAAAAGTTTTAATAAATAATTTTGTAAAATGAAGGAATATTTCACTCTGACAGCTAATAATTAATAATTGCATAGGATCAATAAAGGCACGCCTATTCCTCTGAAAGCTGTAGGACTTGGATCCACTGTCATAGCCATAAATCAAAACAGGAGTTGTTTACATAAAGTGAGCAGAAGTCTTTTTGACTCCAAGCCTTGATTTCTTATGTTACCCCAAGTGTATTGTTACTTCAGCTGTCATTGGTTTATAGACCATTAAATGGCACAGAATTACTTTAATGCCTTTAACAAGCGAGGAAAAATAGCAACAAGGAGAGGAATTTTAAGGACTTGGGTTCAGTTTGCTTAGTCTGAATGTTGCTTGTAGTACGTGCTATTAAATTTATGCCAGACTTAAGTAGTCAAGGATGGTTGAAATCTTGGCTCTATTGAAGTCAATGGCAAACTTCCCATTGGCTTCAGTGGGAACTAGGGCTTTGCCCAAGGTCCTTGTGGCAATATATCTTTTGTTTTGGCTGCTAGCCAATACCAGGCCAGTGTTTTTAACTACCCTCTCCCCCTTTTAGGCTTGTGTGAAGCTATGGTCTTTGTTGAAGCTATATTCTTATGAATTGTGGTGTTTTCTCAGAAAAAAATTGCTTAACCCCCCCCAGTGATAGTAGAGCTGCTCATAACAGCTAAGATACCATACATATATCAACCAGAAACCATTATAGTACTGAAGAGTGTTAATGAGATATTTAGCTGCTATTTTCTTTGGCATTTGTAGGGGGAAAAATGCCTAACAATTTGGCAGTCTTCTCCTTCTCAAACATATTTAAAGCTCATTGTTGTGGAAAAAGTCTAGCACAAATCTACACATGGAGAATGCTGCTGAGCTGCACTTAATGAAGCCTCTTAGGATCAGCTGGGTTGCTAGCAAACGCTTCATTTCCTGTGGCTTTCTTTCTTTACAACCAGACCTAGCTCCAATGACTCTCACAACAATTATCACCCACTTGTTCTGCAGGTTTCAAGTTTTTTGCATTAGTCAGGTTGAGAAATTTGTGGTATTAATCATGACTGAAGTTGTTATTTATCACCTGCTGGGTGAGAAATAATAATTTTGGCACTAGTGGGGCAGCAGGCCAGAAGTACCAAATTAAGTAAAACATCTAAACACTAGCAAGGATCATTTCTCTGATTAATGAATTGTTACAGAGAAGAGTGCTACTCATTATCTGGTCTTACAATAAAAGTGGGAGTTGGAAGAGTACTAGCTAGCTAACCCTTACTTTGCTACATAGATCAGAATTTTACTCACCTATTTTCACTCTTCAGTTTTTCACCCTTCTCTTCTGAGAAAGTCTTTGCTTTCAAGTAATCTCAGTATTGGACTTGCACTCCAGCAGCCATAATTTTTAAAAAGTAAAGTTCCTTGAGGATTTTCTCCAATTCGCATGAAAGTCGGTGCATGTGTTGACTACTTAACCTGTTTGAGTTTTTCAACACAAGAAAGCGTTGCCACTGTAGTTGTATGGGCCAATTGTGGGTGTAGCTATATCAGTATAAAAATGCTTATGTTTTTGAGAAGCAAAATAAGCTAAACCTATATCAGGCACGTCTATATTTCTATTACTATATCCCATTGAAGCCATTACTTGTGTAAGCATATTTTTTTTAATTTGCCATGGTCTCTGACCAGTAGAATTACATCAGTAAAACTTCTAAATGTAGATCTCTTCCTACTAGAACAGGGGGTTGGTATGTGCTGCTGTGATCGTAAACCTCCGTGTCACAGTGGTATAATGTAAATGGATGTGCCTCACTGAAGTTAATCTGAGGGGTTGGTCAGTCAGAAGTTTCAATGTAAAACTTATTGTCAAGGGATTTATAAATCAAAGGTAAAAAATGACCTTGAGCTGACATTTTGGTTCAAAAAGATTTTGGTCCAAGAAGAGAATGGATGTCTGTAAAGAAAGGCTACATTTGGGTTAAATGCATTTTGTGTTATGAGTTACAAGAAAGGAAAAAAAAGAGAAGTTCAGTGTTTTCAAGAACCTCTCTTTAGCTCCACAAAAACAAAATTCATTTGCTATAATTAGACAAATCTTTGCATGTTGCATGCCACGTATTCTCATCTATCGCTACAAACTTAGAACCTCATAATAGATAAGATATTAGCATGAAAAATATAGTTCCTGTTCATGTATAATATTTATAGCCACTAAGCTTAGTCTTGGGTAAAATAAGTAGTATCTTCCAATCTTGCATGAACAGGTTGACTTGAATGTCTGCTTGCAGAGACATTTTCTCATTCACCTTTATGGTGAAATATTTCTGCTTTTCGGTAATGGAAAACAAAATCTAAAACTAAGAACTAATTATGTTATGGAAATTTATTTTTATTTTTACAAAATTAATATTCTGTTTAAAATAGAAATAAATGATCATACCCCAAAAAATCTGAGCCCTCATTGTGAATACCTATTGGTTTTTGTCATTGACCTAGAAGGTTAAGGTAATACCTTTCAAAACATGGATCCTGTGAGCAAGAAATGAGAATGTTTTTCTATAGACAATACTCAAATTGTCAGTGTCCCAGGGCCACTTTCATGAATTCAGTCTGGGTGGCAATGGTCTGAAGCAAGGAGAGGGATCACCACGAACTGGTTACAAGTAAAGGAAAAGAAGCAGTCAGTGCTGTTGCAGTAAAAGGAGTGTCATTGTGTCTACATTAGGCTGCTTTCAACTAGTATCTGAGTTAGCTTTGATGCATGTAATACGGGAAGGTGTGGCACAACCAAATTACTCATCTTACACAGGTATAAGGAAAAATGGTGGAAAGCTAAAAATAAGACAGTGTAGAATCAAATTATTATAAATCAAATTGGGGCAGAGGCCAGGCTTTAGGGTGTCCAGTGATTTTGGGTGGCCCTGGTGTTACACATTCATTCTGTGCACATGTACTTCTCATAGTTTTTCTACCATTTCTTACACAAGTAACGTGCAATATTTCAACATTCAACATTCTGACCATTTTTCCATCCATCTAACCCTGCATAGCACACTGTCTATGACATTTCCACATGGATGTCTTGCAGTCTATTTCTGACAAGGTTGGCCAAAACTAAACAACCTGATCTTTGCTTTAAAGCAATCTCTGGTCTCCTATTCAGTTACTGTTGAAAGCAGTGCCCTTGTTCCTGATGCGGAAACCTATAATCTAGATGTTACCTTAGATTCCTCTCTGTCTCAGCCTGTGCTTTGAGGCTATTTCTGTATCTTGTCACCTTTTTTTCCTTCAGAAACTTAAGAGCTAGTCTCTGTTTTTCTCTAAACAGTCACAACTTTCATTGGGCCCTAAACTCTTCTGTCTTAATTACCTTGTTCTCCTACCTAAACCCCATGATCACTCTGTAATCTATCTACTGGCTAACTTCTCTCAGAGTCCATATCCTTCTTCAACTGTGAATGGTTGTCTTAAGTGAATTGGTCTCTAAGATCTCTTCCTTCCTCTGTTTCAAATCGCTGAAGATCCACCATTGTTAGCCCTGAATTAGGAGTCTTAAAATCACTGAAATATGAAATTAAAACTAGAGTGCAAATGTTTTACGTTATTTGGTTAAACAGGCTACTGCCAGGGAAGTCCAGATTCTTTTTCTTGCAATAGTTGTTTATGTCCTTGTGGAACTTCTTTGGTGGTATTTTGTGCAAGTCAGGATGTATGGATACTTATTTTTTGGCTTACTGCATGCTTTCAGGACCTTAAAGTGATTCTCAATTCAAATGTCCTTTTATTAATCCTATTACACTTTTGCCTCTGCAACGTATTCATAAATGCTAGGTTATATGTAAACATGTATGAAAATAACTTCCCTATTACATTCTAAAAAGCCAAGTCATATTTAAAAAATGGTGTGTGGGGGCAGGAAGTGGAGTCCTGAAGACAACTATATATAGACTTCATAGATTTCATAGAAGTTAGGGCTGGAAGGGACCTCAGAGATCATCAAGTCCAGCCCCCTGCCCCAGGGGCAGGCAGTCAGCTAGGGTCAAAGGATCCCATTAAGATAAGCACCCATACGTTTCTTGAATGAGTCCAGAGTAGGTGCCTGCACCACTTCTGGGGGGAGTCTATTCTAGGTCCTGGGGACTCGGACAGTAAAGGCATTTTTTCTTATGTCCAGCCTAGAACGGTCTTGGAGGAGTTTATGACCATTGGTTCTTGTTCTTCCTTGGGGCGCTCTGGTGAACAGACATTCTCCCAGATCCTGATACACACCCCTTACGTACTTATAAGCAGCCACCAGGTCCCCCCTGAGCCTGCAGTTTTCCAGGCTGAAGAGTCCCATGGCTCTCAGCCTCTCTTCATAAGGCCTATTCTCTTGCCCTCTGATCATGTGCGTGGCTCTCTGGACTCTCTCAAGCTTTTTGACATCCTTCTTGAATTGCGGAGCCCAGAATTGGATGCAGTACGCCAGCTGCAGCTTCACCAAGGCCGAATACAGTGGGAGGATGACATCCTGAGATTTACTTGAGAAGCATCTATGGATGCAAGCCAGAGGTTTGTTTGCTTTACCAGCTGTGACATCGCATTGGTGGCTCATGTTCAACTTGTGGTTGATCATGACACCCAAGTCTCTTTCAGCAGTGGTGCTAGCAAGCGTAGCACTGCCGAGCCTATAAGCATGCTGTGGGTTTTCTTTCCCTGAGGTGGAGTACTTTGCATTTGTCAGTATTGAATGTCATCAGGTTTGTATCCTCCCACTTACTAAATTTATCCAAGTCAGCCTGGATCACTAGCCTGTCCTCAGGTGTGGACGCTATGCCCCAAGGTTTAGTGTCATCAGCGAACTTAACCAGTGCGCTTCTGACACCAATGTCCACATCATTGATAAAGATGTTAAAGAGAACCGGTCCAAGGACAGAGCCTTGGGGGACACCACTGGTCATGAGCGCCATAATGATTCGCTACCATCAACCTCTACTCTCTGGGTCCAGTCTTGAAGCTAATTTCCCAGCCATCGGACTGTGGTGTAGCCGAGGCCACAGTTGGCCAATTTTTCCATGAGGTCATGGGACACCAAATCAAAAGCTTTTTTTTAAAGTCCAGATATATGACATCAATCTCTTGTCTCTTGTCCAGGTGATTTGTCACCTGGTCATAGAAGGAAATGAGATTGGTCAGGCAAGACCTACCTGTGACAAAGCCGTGCTGGCTATCCCTCAGGATGTTGCCCTCAGCCAGCTTATCCATAAGGGTCTCCTTGATAATTTTCTTCAGAATCTTACTGGGGATTGAGGTCAAGCTGATACTTTCTGCCCTTTCTTGAAGATGGGTACAACATTGGCCTTTGTTCAGTCTTCAGGTACTTCACCTGAGTTCCATGAGTTTTCGAATATTTTTGCCAATGGTTGGGCTATGACACCTGCCAGCTTGAGTATCCGAGGGTGTAATCTGTCAGGACCAGCTGACTTGAAGCTGTCCAGCCTCTCAAGGTGTTCCTTTACAATGTCTACACTGATGCTGGGTATAAATACACCCTCACCCTGGCCATCCCACATCTTGCTAGGCAGGGCAGTCCCATTGGACTGATGAAAGACTGACACGAAGTACCCATTAAGCAGATTGGCCTTTTCCTGGGTGTTGGTTATCAGCTGTCCTGTTTGGTTCAGCAAATGTTACCTTTGCTTTTTTTCCAGCTCCCTACATATCTGAAAAAATACTTTTTGTTATCCTTGATATGTGAAGCCAGACGGAGCTCGGTTGCAGCCTTGGCTTTCCTGATCCGCTCCTTGCAGGTACAGACCAGTGCTGAGTACTCCTCCTTGGTGGTAATTCCAACCTTCCATCCTTTATAAGTCTCTCTTTTGAGGCGTAGGAGGTCCTTGAGTTCCCTGCTGAGCCAAGGGGGTTGCTGCGCCCTTTTGCTACCCTTCCTCTGAGATGGGATGGCCATCCCTTGTGCTGTCAGGATCACTCCCTTGAGGAGCAACCACTCCTCTTGGACTCCTCTGTCTGTCGAGTCGTGGTTCTTTAGGGCCTGGACAATGAGCCTCCTGAGCTTGTCAAAATCAGCTTTCCTGAAGGCAGGGACTTCTGCTTTGCTGACTGACTTGCCAGCTTTGCAATGGATAGTAAAGGTGATCAGCTCATGGTCACTATCACCCAGCTTTCCATTGATTCTTAGGTCACTGACTATGTCATCCCCTTCGGCCAGTACCAGGTCCAACAACGGACTCCTCTTCCTGTCGAGTCTTGGTCCCTTAGGGCCTTAACAATGAGCCTTCTGAGCTTGTCAAAGTCAGCTTTCCTGAAGTCAAGGACTTGTGTATTGCTGAATGACTTGCCAGCTTTGTGATGGATAGTGAAGGTGATCAGCTCATGGTCACTATCACCCAGCTTTCCATCGATTCTTAGGTCACTGACTAGGTCATCCCTTTTTGCCAGTACCAGGTCCAGCAACACTTTACCTCTTGTTGGCCCATGGACTTCTTGAGTCAGGTAGAGATCATCCACACACATGATGAAGCTTTGGGACCAATTGGATTTGGCTGAATGCTCTTCCTATGAGATGTCTGGGTAGTTAGTCTCCCATGACAAGCATGCACCAAGAGCATGCAGCCTCAGTCAGTTCCCTGGTGAATTCCTGGTCCAGCTCTTGTTTCCGGTTAGGAGGTCTGTAGTAGACTCCTACTATGATATCCCCTGTGCCACATTCCCCATGTATTTTAACCCAGAGAGACTCCAGTCATCCTTCCTGGGTGCCAATGTCAATTTACAGGGACGTGTAGCTGTCCTTGCCATAGAGAGCTACACCCCCACCCCTTTTATCTGTATGATCTCGCCTGTACAGAGTATAGATATCTATACCTGTGGCCCAGTCATGGGTAGAGTCCCACCAGGTCTCCGTTATCCCTATGAGGTCATAGTCATTCTTGTTTAGCAGAAGGACCAGTTCCTCCTGTTTATTCCCCAAGCTCCTGGCATTGGTGTATAGGCAGGCCAAGTGTGCGACTGGGGGCCCTTGCCTTCCCTACAGATTGTTCCGGGGCTAGGGTAGGGGTGGGTTCCCTTAAGTGCCTTAGCCTGCTGGATTTACAAAGGTTGCCTAGTGGGCTTGCAGTTGCGGTAATCCCCCCAGCCCCCGGCGGGCTTAATTTAAAGTGTAGTTTAGTTTATATGAAGTGATGATAAACAGATAAGAAGCAACTACCATGAGTGTCCCCAACCTAGTCATCAGTTGTTTTCTTTCAAGGATTTGCTATTTTTCTACCTCTATGAATTCTTTTTTCTTCATTTCCTTATACATATATTACCAGTTCCAGTACAATCACTCAATATGGCCAATCTCAGGGGTGCACATGCACCCGCATGCACCTCCTATGCATCTCTGCCCTGGTCTACATACAAGCAAACTCTTTCAATAAATGCATGGAGAGGATAGTACTCCACAGTACTGTTATCTTTAAGGTTCCACCTTTACCATGGTTTCCATGGTAAAGGTTACCATGTTGTGTTTTCAGTTGATTGTTGTGATGCTTGAGGTCTGTCCCTTTTAAAAGAAATTAATAATCTAAGGTTCCTACAGTAACAGTAACAAAACAGCAATGGGCACATTCATTTAAGCAGCTCATTGTTTTGACTTCTCTTACCTGATAACATTTTCTTAGCATGGCCAGTATAAGAATTATGCAGAATTGTTTGGAAAATGTAGCTTTCCCATCTGTATTTGCATATTTCATTTATAGCATGTTACAAAGCATGTTATAACATGCTACACTAAACATAAGCTGTCATGCAG
The DNA here is from genome assembly GCF_000455745.1 of Alligator sinensis. Taxonomy (NCBI): domain Eukaryota; kingdom Metazoa; phylum Chordata; order Crocodylia; family Alligatoridae; genus Alligator; species Alligator sinensis. Next base: position 3,218,012 of record NW_005841969.1, read on the forward strand.
CCTGGCCCCAAAGCAGCTCCGCATCCTGCTGCATGCCCTGCCAGCAGCGGTGGCGATAGGTGGGTATTGGGGGGGGGGAGGGGGGGGCTATAGCTACCCCCAAATTCCCCGTAACCCCCCATAGCCATCGCTTCCAGTGGTGCTGCTGCTGCTGCCTGCCCAGCACAGGCGGCAGCAGCTGAGCCCACCTTGCTCCTGCCTGCAGCACAGTCCTTCCTCAGCACCCCCATCAGAAAGAGTCTGGCACCGCTGATGCCTGCCAGCACTGCTGGGGCCAGTCTCCATGGAAACCCTGGCCCCACACTATCAAGGTGAGGCTGCTGCTGGGGTCTCCATGGAAACTGGCCCCAGCCATGTGGGCAGAGGCTGCTGGGAAATGGAGTCCACTGCTGGCCAGATCTGGCTTTCAGGCCAGACTTTGAGCCACCCTCGAAGTAGATTGAACTGATAAGCAAGTGAACAGATATTCACTTTTTGATTCTAGATATGCAGCCACATGTCAGCAGTCTCTCAAGCCAGAAGCTGGGGGGTTGACAGAGCACACTGCTCAGTCCAGCTGCTCAGCTGGAACAGACAGCTTGGGCAAGGCTAGCCTGCCCAACCTGTGAGGGGGAGTTTGCAGGAACAGTGTAAAGCATCCTGGCTTGCTAAGGGATTGAGAGTTAACTTGAATCCAAAGGGGATCTGGGACAGAAGTTCAATAAATTGATTTTAACCTAAATCAGTTAAGTCTGATACTACATCCATTCAGGTTTATCTTAAACTGGTTTCAGCCATTTTGAAAGTGGTTTATGAGCACTGAACTTCTGTTGTGTTACAGATTTGAACTGGTTTCCAATCACTTGTTTGTGTGTAATTAATTTCTGTCCTTACTCTAGAAATCTGGAATCTTACTTTTCAGATATTTGTTCTAATTTCTTTGCTGCATCCTTTAATGATATTTTAATACTAATTGCTAACAAAATGTGTCTTTAAAAGTCATTCGCTGAATGTATTTTATAGTGGAAATAAATTAGGCATCAATAAATGGGCAAAGAACGCAACTTGTTACAGGCTGTGGATCACGTGATACAATTTAACAAATAGAAGTGACAAATATTGCATTGCCCTTTGCTTATTTGCAAAAAAAAAAAATTTTTTTTAAAATAGCAGGTCATTTACAAAGGCTTTCTCTTTTCCTACAGTCACCCAGGAGACAGCACCACTTTCCTTTGCTTTCCCATCTTTAAAACATATTCATTCCAGTTTTCAAATTGCTGTTTCGTAGTGCTAAATCTCTACCCACACTAATTTCTGCAGGTCAGAATATGACCCTGATTTGAACAAAATCTGGAGTCAAATATTCACACCAGAATGCTTTTGCCTTGCTGCATGTCAGAAGCCATCTTGCTGCAAATGTTTCACACACCTTGGAGTGCAGCTTGTGGAACTGATGAGGTGAAGAGCACTGCACAGCAGCTCTGTGCTGGTAATCACAGGACTGAAGAAACACATACATCATCTGCCACATAGGTTGGCATTTCAAGTAAAAAACCTTCACATTGTGTAAGATGTTGGACAAATGATGGCCATATGCATGTTTGTCTCTGTGCAGATGGCTCTGCATTCTCAGCTAGGAAAAAGCTGAGGTAGGCTCTTTTTGCAGACAGTTTAATATTAGTGACACAGTTTATGTCCTCTGCAAAAACAATAATGGAGGATAAGGTGACATAAATTATTTGCAAATCGTTTGACATATGCAGGGCATTGTCCTTGCAATAATCACCATCAGTCTGTCAGTTTAAGATATGAACCATGCCACTGCCATTTTATATCATTGTGTTAAGCTTTCACATGTTGTAATTTTACAGATTTGTTCTTTTGAGAACCAGTGTAACACAAATCAAATTGTATTATGTTTAGTCATATGCTGTGTGGTGCACAGTGCTAAGATTAAGAACAAAAAGAGGTTTAAGTACAAGCAAATGGTACTAGATAGCAGCTAGTTGAGAGATTTGTTAGATACCATTACTCAACTTTCTGGTTCATTCTTCAGGACGAGATGAATTATTTAAATTCATGTTAACCCCAGTTACTAGCTTTGTAGAAGTGAATGTCGGGAGGTGCTGTATTGACAGATCAATTTAAACACATCTGTCTCTCTAGGTTCATATGTGTCTTTCATTCCTAGAAAAGCCAAGCACAAAATGTTTATTTTAGACAAATATACTGATTTTTGTTTAAGCAAATCCTGAATTTTTTATTTGTAAAGGTATCCTTCAAAACTTCCCAGTTACTTTACAATAGGGTATTAGTCAAGCTTTTCACAGCAGTTCAAAATGTTCCTGAAAGGGTGATTAAATCAGTGTTGTCCCTTCTTTCATTGTAATTTAATTCCTACACTACCTTTTAGTTGTTTTTAAACCTGATTGATTATTTTTAAAAATGGGGGGGGGGGGGGGGGGGGGTGCTGTTTTTTTTCAGTTGAACTGTAGGTTAGGAAGACATATTCATTTTGAAATATTCTATATTGATGCCAGGTAGTTTATATTAACCATTTGATAAATGAATTGGGATGCAAGCATGTCTTAATTGGTAGGGGAGCCAGTAAGAAATACTGTAATATACATTCTAGAATAGCACATTTCAATGACTTTTTACTATATTTTGAATAGAGAAGACATGATTTGTTTTCCTTTGGGAAAGTTGCCCGCATTCAGTTGTCAGCAGAACACAATCTCTTCTCTTCCAGCGAGCCCTTAAACCAGAAAGATTTATTGCACTTACACCCTTGAAAGAACATATCTTTTTCTTTGAAGGCAGCCATTATCACCATACCATTTTATATCTTTTCTGATAAGTTCAGGCAGTAAAGCAGATAAACTCCTTGCATACCAATTAAAGACACAAGCACATGAAGACACTGTATACTATCAGAAGTGCTCAGACTAATATTCTTACTAACACAGTAGATATATCTAAGGAGTCTGACTTTTATTATTCTCAGCTTTACACCTCTGACATTTCTAAAAACATGGAGGAAATTAATGAATACTTATCCACGATCCCACTGCCTACCTTCGCCCTAGTGTTCATGAATTATGGAAAATGACATATCTGCTGGTGACGTAGAAAAGACTTTTTCAAAATTACCTTGTGGCAAAGCCCTAGGCTTTTAAAGGCAAACTATTGAATTTTATATGTTCCTGTGAAAAATAGTGGTCTTTCTAAGTGATACCTTTCTTATCATTACATCTTTCTATGGGGCTTTCAGGCATAGCATTTGCTCCAGCATCTATATTGCCAATGGAAAAGTTCCAGATTTTAATGACTGGATTGCATTGCATTATACGTGATCAGTATTTTATTTTATTTGCTCATCTTTTTGGTACAGATATTTTTGGAGAATTTTCTGGAGTTTTCCTCAAAGCAAGGTATAGTCCTACTTGGGCAGTAAAGAGGACTGTCGGCATAATCTGAATCAATGCTATCAGGTGTTTCTATAACAATAGTATTAATAGTATAGCCCTAAGGTTGTCTCTCTTAACAAGGGATTCATATGAGCCTCTGCAAGACCCCTCTATCTCACCAGAAACAGTTCTCATTCAAGATTATATCTCAGATATTTATTCGGTGGAATTATCCTTATCCTAAGTGAAAACCCCTTCAAGGTTTTCTCTGTATTACAGATCCTGACTACAACTTCACTGTGCACCTGGTTGAGCCAGTTTTTGCCTGTTGGAGCTCTTTTCTGAAGTACCTGTAATTCATAATGTTTGTAAGAGCTGGAGATATTTAAAGCGCTAATCAGTAATTAATACAAACAAGAAAAGCAATAGGTGATGATAATGATGCCCTAGAGCTTGCTCCTATCCATCTTTTTGTCAAATGAAGTCCTAGGGAATTTGCATACAACATTCAGACCATTCATAGGCTTTGCACAAATGTTCATGTCTAGTAGTGGAAAATTTCCATTGCTAACATGATTCCAAGAGAGGGAGCAACACAAGCATTCAGTCTGCAAGTGTCTCCTCTCCTGTACTCGCTGTGCCTTCTCAGGACCAGTGTGACTGCAGTCTGGGAAAGTGTGGACTACTCCAGTCTTTCCATTCTCAGGGAGACTGGAGCAGTGTGGCAAATTTCCTCACTGGGTACTCGAGGCAGCTGAGGGGTTTGTGGTATCCCTTCTTACTCAGGCCCCCCGCACCACAGCCAAGTGAATGGAGCAGTGGGACAAAGCTTCTTGTCTGCTTTTAACACTGGGGACCATAGGTGGAGGGAGAAAAAATTATTTGGGAGGGCTGAGCATGCGCACACATGTGTGCATGTGTGTGCCCCCACCCAGCAGGTAAGTCTGTGGGGGAAGGGGCAGGGGGAAGGGAAAGGGCCATGGGTGGAGTGGGGCAGATCACATGGAGGGGGGCAGATCAAGGCCCCTACGGTGAGGGAGGGAGTGGTACACAAACAGGGGCAGGGGCTGAGGTGAGTGGGGCCCTGGCAGGGCAAGGTGGTGAGACAATAGGAGCCTAGGTGGCTCGTCCAGGGGTGCAGGGGGACTCCTGCTGTTGTGCACACCCCAGCGGAGGCCCGGGGGGGACATGGGCCCCCCAATATGTGTGTCGGATGAAGGTGGCTGCTGCTGCATGCGAGGCTTTGCTCCCTGTGGCAGCTGCCCCAGGAGCCATGCGACACCATGTGCCTGCTGTCCCTGGGCTGCACTGCCCTCACCTGCCCACCTGGCAGCAGGACACACATGGCATCGTGCTGCTCTTGAGGCAGCTGCCGCAAGGAGCAAAGCCCATTGTGCAGCGGCAGCCACCTCCACCCCATGCACAGATTAGGGGACACGTGTCCCGTGGGTCTCCACTGGGGTAACGCGGCAGCAGGAGCCCCCTGCAACCCTGGATGAGCCGCCTGGGCTCCGATTGTCCCCCCAACCCGGCCTGGTTGGGGCCCCACTCACCCCAGCCCCTGCCCCTGCATATACCCCATTCCCTGTCTCAATGCAGGAGCCTCGATTTACCTGCCCCTCCCCCCAATCCCCTCCCCTTAATAGGATAGACTGATACTTGCCTGGCCGTGCTGGGCAGCCAGTGATCCACACGCTGGGCTGTGATCCTGGCTGTGTGCGCGTTCCTCCCCTGACTGCATCCACCCAGATCCTGCAGCTGGGCTGCCTTGCAGTCCAACCCACTGCCCCACGTTTGGGAGGGGCACTGAGCCCCATTAGCCCCGCGGGACCTTCCACCATCTATGCTGGGGACTCAAATGCATGAGGTGGGGGACATTTGGCAGCTGGTCTTCCCTTGCCCTCCTGCTCTGTTGGAGGGGTGGGAGCAGCTTTCCCTGCCCCTTTTCTGTACCAGGGGGACTGACAGCAGTCTCTAGAAGGCATGGGAACTATTCCCTGTGACTCCACTCCTCCTGGTCCACACTAAAGTGTGCAGATGTTCATTTTCCCAGTAGAAACTTTCCCAAGACTGACTTCTACCTGGTTGGAGTTGGGTTATTTTTCTACTGGAATGGCCATTTTAGCTCTGTGAGGAAAGCTGGAACATCTGTACACTCATAGGGCGCATCCCCGTGAGAGGGAACATGCATTTACCCAGGAGACAAACAGCAGTGGCACAACGTATGCTGCTGCTATTTTCCCCAGGGAATGCCTGTGCACATGCGCTCTGGCACCTGACACGTTACGTCACATGGGGTAAGGGAGGCTTGGGTCAGCACTTGGGCTGGCCCTAGCAGCCTTCCCTGGGGGCCTCTGTGGGCTCCAGCCATGGCAATCCTGCAGCAGGGAGCCTGGCCAGTAGCTGGAACATGACTCTGGCCAGCCAGACTGGTTTCAGGTGGCACATGCTGCTGCCATGTGAACCCCACCTTTTTTAGGCACAAGTTTTTTTGACACTAGAATCTTTTGGTGTCACCCCCACCACCCCTCCACGCACTGCAAATTAGCAGTGCAGGGAATGCCTGCATACATGGCACGTGTGGTATGCGGTACCGCATACCGCATGTTCCTGCTCGCCTGGATGCGCCTGTGGTTTCTACCTGGAAAGCAGCAGTACTCCTGGTAGAAATGGAACATCTTTAGAAGATGAAACTGCTGTGCGCTCACATGTTCTCTCTACTAGGGCCTAATTTAAAACTCATTGAACTCTGCTTTGATATTTGAGTTGCATTTCACATCTCTTATTATAGGGTACAGAATAACTTATAAAGAAAGGGAATAGTTTTAAACATTAATACTAGACAGAGACAGAGTTTTGCCAGAAAGATGTATGCAGCTTGCAGGTAATTTACTAACTACCCTGTCTAAATTATAATTACTCTGTATTGCTGGTGTCATATTTGTGTTTTATCTTAGAAGTCTTAAGAATATGATGGTACTTCATTCCAAAAATTGAAGTCAATGAAAATTGACTTTGATGACCAGAAGTTTGGACCATCCAGCATCAGTTCCAGTAATATGCCCTACCTAATATCAAACAATCATTAAACCCTTTTAAATAACAGGGTATTAGTTATGTTTAGGCACAATTGTCTGAGTGACTTCCTGGATGCAAATACAATTCCTGACTTTGCAATACAAATAATACTCTAATAGACTAAGGGCCAGTCTACAAATGGAGTTGTTCGAGGATAGTTATTGAGGAATAGTTATTCCTGAATAATTTTATGGGTGGATGCTATGGAATAGCAGTCACTCTTATTCCAGACTATCCATATATGGGGTTATTCAGAAATAATTTATTGAAATTCACATGCTTACTCAAAGTTAACTTTCCAGCATAAACAAACCCTAAGAGTGAGCAAAGTTGCTCCTATAACTTTTCACATTATGTCTTCGACCCTCTAGGAGATCATTGTCTTATCTCTGGCATATCTCTGTACAAACTAAATTATGTATACCTATGTTTGGGTAGCAATGTAGCCCCATTGCTATGGATCAGGTCACCTGTCTTATTTAAGAGCAATGGGGAAAAAGACATGAAAGTAATTAAAAAAAAAGAGAGAGGCATGCTCCCTTCTAGGTGAAAGAGTTGTGAGTTGATATTTCGAACGGTGCTAAACCTGAAGATAAGCAAGTCTCCAGTGCTATAGCTTCAATGATCTTTTACTCCTTTTGGGCTAGAAAGTGCACTCTTGGGTTCCCTGTCCTGACCCTGCCTTTTCCCAAAGAGTAAAAGGGGTCAGCAGAAGACGCACAAGGGAACTTAACTCTATTAAATATTTCACTGCTTGTGTTATAACTGCATTACCAACGACAGCCTTCAAGCCAGGGTTCTCTTCTCAAAACCCTGGACTCCCTGTTGTAAGGTGGTATATAAAAGAAACTTTTCCTAGTCAACCTGGGAGCAAGGTACAGAGACTTTCTCCTGGTTGGGGGGCTTTTCCATCCCCTTTTGCATGGGAGGGAAAGGTACCATGTAATTTTGCACATATTATATTTAGCACTTAAATCAGACCTTGGAGGAGGATGATCTAATGCATAGAACCAAAGCATTGGTATAGGGAAAACCTGGGCCTGAGGACAGGGTTATAAGTTGCTGGCTAAACTGATGAACTTGATGCTTCAGCCAAGATGATACTTCCTACTGAGAAATGCTTGCAGACCCAAGTCCTAGTTCTCATTACAATTTCATTTCTGCAGATTAATATTTTAATTTGTGTGCATGCCTGATTACTTTAAGTTGTGCAGTGGGTACACAAGAGAGAAGTTTGTACACTATTTTTGTTTAACATTCCTTGATAGAGTTATCTGACACTAAAGATGCAAACTCCTGTGCACTCTCATGTTATCTCTACAAAGGCCTAATTTAAAGCTCATTGAAGTCAATGGGCTTTCCATCAGTTATTTAGGAGCTAAATGCTTAAATCATTTTGTGAAGTTGAGGCTCAGTGCTTAAGCTCCATTACAAGAGACCCCTGTTGGATATTCATTTTGGTTCTCTTTCCAAGAGAGAGATTATCCACAATCTCTCACATAAAATGGTTAAAAACTTCCTCACCATTCAGCATTCAGTACTTAATTTGTGTACTGCACATAGAGCAGATGTACGATCGTCTCCATGTAATCCAAAAGTTCCTTTAACAAAGCCACTTTTTAAAAATTTCTCCAATGTGAAGCAACCATGTGTGGCCAAAAACTACAGTAAGGCAAAAGGCCTTGGTCCTAAGGACTGAAGTCAGACTATTCTGTCAGCTTGTGTGAAGGATAGAGGGCTTCATCCTATAAGAGAAACAGTGCATCTACCCTTTTAAAAATTGTAAGCATTGTTCTGTTGTGTAGATAGAGCTCCATGGGAAAAAGCCATAATGTAGACTGCATACAGACCTTTTTTCACGTAGGGTTACTGAACATGGTAGTAAAAAATTTTGCATCCTGTCTACATTATAGATCATCTATGCAGAAAAATGCTTGTGAAATGTCTTAGAGAAGACTTTTGGGTAACAGAAGCTTCCTAGCTATCATTGTTCACAAAACACCATAATTTTAGCACCTGCTTGTTATGTATTAACTTCTCCTCAGAAACAGAAAACCACTCCTTTTAACATCAGAAGTGTTAAAGGTAATCTTTTAAACCTCTTTTCTTCCCAATCTGCTCCTGAGAAGAGGATACCAATTGCGACAAAAAACCCAACTCCATTGAAGTGACTGGGAAAAGTCATTGACTTGAACTGCAGCCAGGATCTGAGGCCAGGTGGGACACAGCCCCCTGGTACCTCATATAGTTCAGATGATACAGACACATGTCCACAGAAAGAGATGAGAATCCTGATGGCTATTTAAAAAGGCAAACAAAATCATTGCACATTCATTCATGATTGTACTCAGTACCCATACTGACAGATCCTATCCTATGAATTTCTATCACTTAATGGATTTAACTTTTAAAACAAACTGGTGGCTGCAAGCAAATGACAAAGTTAAAGACTTCTAAGGCTGACATTATGCATTTAATACAAAATTACCCAGATGGCTGCTCTCAGATTGACTTTAAAATTCATTATTACTTCTTACCTCCCAATTCTGGTGCAGTATCTGCCTCATTGATCAGAGCATCAGCAATGTAAGTTAAACTTCAGGCTGAGCAATAACTGTTGCTACTGCTGAATAATTTGTTGAAGGCACTGTAGAATAATATCAGTATCCCAGCAGCTACATGATATTGTCTCCTGGCTTGTAAAATTGCATTTTACAATGTAGGTACATGCTGTAAGAAATCACCATAAATAATAATTAACCATTAAATCAGATGAACTCTGGGTGTGTTTGTCCTTGATAAGAATGTTGTTAAACCCTTGGAGAAGAAAGGGAGATACTCATGTAGAAATTAGAACACAAATCAAGCCTATAAAATGCAGAGAAAATACTTCAAATATTCTTTTCATACTATACTGGTAGTGTAAAATATGAGGCAGCATCCAGTAAAGGAAAGCTGATTAGCTTTTAAGAATTTGTCCTCTTACTCCAGATTGATCAATATTTGGAGGATTATTTAGAACAATGAACACTAAACAACAATATGATTCTGGCCGCAATGAGTCTGGTTAAGCATATAATTTCCAAAATGTTTTGGTCTTAAAGCATCAGTGTCAGTTCAGGATTTGATATAGGATCAAAATGAAAGCTTGGAAGTATTTGATCAATGAACATCTTGCCAAAATGTGCAGCACAGTGGCAAGTGGCAGCTTTAATTTGTCCATAATAGATACGTTTCTGTTTCTACAAATAGTGTTCCCCATTCCAGCTATCTTCATATCAGATGTACCCCTCAATCGACAGCAGTTTCTGGATGTCAGAGTTCTATGACATTTTGCAATTGGCAATTGATCCTTTCCAAAGGTTATCATTAAAAGAAAACTTGGGCTACTAAGTCAGGGTTGCTATTCACTGGTAATGATAGGGCACCAGCCTCCAGAATAGCTGTGAAGGAGATTGGATTCATTTGACTGATTGCATGATACCTGAATTAGTGATCAGGAAATGAGCTGTTTTTGTACCTCTACTGGTAGTCTGCTTCATAATGCAGATTGTATTTGCTGCCATATTTGAATGTGGGTATAACTAAAAGTCATAAAAATACAGGTGTAAATATCAGTATATTACAAATTAAACTTTGCTTTAAAGATTTGCACTTTCTGGGTATAAAGCTGTGAGCAGCCGTAATCTAAGTGATCTACATGTGCCTGTCTGGTAACCCACTTTCTTCTAGTTTGTCTTCTTCAAGACTTGGTTCAAAGTTTCATGATTATTTCATACATAAAATGAAGAACTGTTATTGAAGATTGAAAGGTCAGATCACTAAAACAAATGTGCTCTGAAAGTGCCTGCAGCCAGAGGTTAAATGACAGTGGAGCAGCCCCCAGCATGTCTGCAGAGGTATGGGCAAAGGGAGACTATCATGCTTTTTTGATTCTGGGAGTAGATAGGATTAGGGTAGTCTGGCACATTTCAGAGCAGCCTCAGGGGGGATCTTCCTGCAGTCAGGAGTCACAGGGAAGCAAAGGTGTTTGGCCTTCTGCTCCTTTGCTCCAGACTTATTCTGTGTCCTGGACTAGGACGGGTAGTTGCAGACCAGTGGTAACCAACTCATCCAGTCTAGGGTTACCATAAGTCCGCGTTTTCCCGGACAGGTCCTCTTTTTGGGTCCTCTGATCTCCATCCGGGAGGGTTTTCCAAATCTGAACCAATGTCTGAGATTTTGCTCTGCTCCGCTGGCAGGAGAGGGGGAGGGTGATTGGAGGCAGGGACATCATATGCTCTGCATGTGCACACACACGTGGCTGGCATGCAGTCTGGCAGCATGGTAGGACCAGCCCCTGCAGCTGGACCCAGATAAGTCTATGGAGGACAGGGGTTGGAGGCCCAGCCTGGGGTGGAGGTGTTATAGGCATCCCCTCCTCCTCTCTCCAGCCTGCGCTGGGGCCAGACTCGCTTCACCACCACCCGCATGAGCCGGAGCTGCCACAGCCGCTGCATTCCAGCCTGGTTGGGACTGGCGCAGCTGGAGGCCCCCTTCCCCAGGACTGGGGGCAGCAAGGGGACTGCGGGTCAGGGCTGAAGGGCACTGGCAGTGCCAGGGGGCTGTGGGTCGGGAGTGAGGTGTCCCCCCGACAGGTGTCCTCTTTTTTGGAACTAGAAATATGGTAACCCTAACAGTCCCACAAGCCAGGTGGGTTGCACAGGACTAGTCCTCAAGCTGGATCTGGAGAATGGGGGCTGGAATTTAATTAATTGCTATGGCTTCAGGGGCTGCAGCAGCTACTCCTCCTATCATCAAATTTCTGCCATGAAATTTACAGATGACGCAGCTCCACACTCCTCAGCTCCACACTCCTTGCTCTGGGAGCCATGGCAATTAATGCTGCTTCCACTTGAGGTCTATATTTCCTTTTGATTTCAAGCCAGCACTTCTGCTGCCTTGGACTGCTGAAGTGGCATAGAATAGCCAGAATACACTGGAGTTTCTGGCATTTAAGCTCTGCCCTTAGGAGTTACAAGCTAAGGTATACATGTGCAGGCCAAGGTGGCAGCCAAGTAGATAAGATATGTTTTTCCTGAATCAATGTTATAGTGGTGAGTTTAACACACACACATAAATACAAATGCCTTGCAAGGAGCATACTGATAGTCAAACATGTTGTTCTAACTGTTAAAACAGCCTTATTGTCTTATCGATAAAGCAGGTGGCAGAGACAAAGCAAACAACCTGAAACTTTGGCTCTCAGTCTTCCTGGTCTCATTTCCTTTCCTGCTGTAGGAAACAGCTTCATGGTGCACTGTTACTGAGTGGTCCCTTAGGTGCACACTAGAACAGACTCTCAACCTCCAATCTCTGGGCCAAATCTGGCCTGTAGAGCTGTTGTCACGCTCAAGGGCTCCCAATAGGTCCAGAAATTTGGTGACAAGGGAGCTTCAATTAATGGTGCCTCTGCTCCCCTGTTGCCAAATTTCTGGACCTGTTGGAAGCCCTGTGGGACTAGACATTTTTTGACAAAAATGCAACTTATTGATTTCCATTGCAAACATTTTTTCAGATATTTTGACAAGTTCTAGGGCAGAAAGTTCATGACATGACAACAAGTCTTCAGCTAACTTTGAACACTTTCCCTAGTATAGTTCCAAAATTTTCATTGCATCCAGTCAGTTTTATTGTCAGCAGTTAATGCCTTCAGCAGAATTATTGTTTTCACTTGGAGTGGTTGTGGCTTGGGTCAGAGTGAATATTCCACTGACATATGATGGAACGTATGTACTGTACCAGCTTTTACCAAGATGCATTTTTTTCAGACATATGAAACAAGATAGCACCTATATAGGTATACAAATTATAGGATAGAGAGGGCAAAAATGTTTTCCCTTTTCCCCCACATCCATAGACCAGTGGCCAATCACAGTCTATTTAAGAAGCACAGGCACACTCCTTGGTTTTAAATGGGGGGCTAGGATGGTTGGAGCCACAGTTCTTTCCTCCATTGACTGCCTTAACTCCTGATTCAGGGTACATTTTTGCAGAGCACTTGAAGGTACTGTGGCTGAGTTATGAGTACTTCTCAAGAGTCTAGCTGCTGTGCTTCTAAACTCATTCTAACATAGCCTATGGGGCCTTGAATGTGTACATCTACATGTGGGGTCTATGTCCCTTGATGATGATGCACATACTACATGTGTAGGCCTTGTAGCAAGGGGAGCAATGATGATAGCACAACTATTTTCTCACTGGTAAGATTAAAAGAACTAGACATTTTTTTTTTCTCATCACTAGTATTTATGTTGTATTTTTAAAGTGATAACATATCCTATTTTCCAACTATTAAAAACATTGTCCACTGTACTTATTGAAGATGAGAAATACAGCAGCTCAGGCTGGATTAACCACCTAACACTAAAGTAAAGAACAGAGTTAAACTGAACTCCCAGGTTGGAGTAAACTTGTGAGCAGTAGTGTACTGCTAACTCATATTACATGCTCCAACACCCGCAAATATGAGGGTGTGTCAGGCTGCATGACCAGTAGGCATACCAGTACTGCAGAAAGGTTAAGGCCTTGTGGTCGCAGTAGGTTACTATCACTGACCACAACTGCTGGTCAGGGGCTGCCCGCAAGTCCATGCCCTTTATGCAACAACTGGACAACATCCTTGCACCCCAGGACCTTAGCCTGAGCCATGCCATCTACTCAAGCACAGGCAGCCTGCCTGAGCCTCTATTGCAGCCTGGTACCCACGGTGACACATCACTAGGGGAGGGCCCCTTGGGCTGCTAGGAACCCATCCCACTGTGCTCCCCTCCTCTAGCCTCTTCCAGCAACTCTGGGGGCCCAGACCAGCACCTGCTTCCCCAGCTCCGGGGGTGCAGCCTGCCCAGGAAGCCAGGTCAGCCATGGCACTGCCAACTGCCAGCAGCTCTAGCTCCTCCTTAGAGGAGGCCCCTGCATGAGCAGACAGACATCATGCCCCTGTGCCTCAGGACACCTCCTGGAGCCACGTGTCCTTGCCCCCAGCAGGGACTGACTCGAGCCACCGGTCGTACCCTGCCTGGCCCACCTATGCTCCCCCTGGCCCCTGGGTTTCTCCTCCCACAGCATGCAGGGAGGTGGGAGACAGTGCAAAACTTTATTAAGTTAGGTGGTGGGCACAGCTAGATGGGCACAGGCCTCTCACACACCGAGGAACACGTTGATGCCAGTGGTGATGCTTTCCGTAGCTGTTGGGGGCAGAGACATGTAATGCAGCCACAGGTAGCTTTCCAGATGGTGGCAGAGGTTGTGTGGCATGGTGGGCTTGCCTTCCACACCATTGAAGCTCAGGACCTCATGCCAGGTTCGCAGGTACATCTGGGCACCATGGTGATCAGCAGCAGCAGGGTGTAATGGGTCAGACACCCCTCCATCCATTCAAACAGCTGCTCATAACATGTCTAGGACACTCTCAGCAGGGTGATGCCCAGAGCACAGATTTGGCATGGTGGGAGGCTGGCCCCAGGATGCCAGAAAGGCCCTGTGGAAGGAGTGGGGGGAGGCTAGCAGCTCTGCATCCCAGTCCGGTGGAAGTCACTCACTCTCTGAGCCTGGGCTCTATGGGCTTGCTGTTACGAGACAGGCTGGCCTGCAGGAGAAGTGGGGGAGTGGCTGCCAGGAGCCAGGCCTGTCCTGGCCTGGGAATGGGGTGGGGGAGGCAGACTGCCTGTGGCCAGCACCCAGCAGCCCACCTGCCCCTGTGGAATGAGCGGGAACGGGGCTCGACTGGCAGCCACCTGGGCAAGGGCCTGCCCAGCCAACTTACCATGGTCCCTGGGCACCAATACATGCATGACTCCTGCTCTGAGGCCAGGCGAGACACAGCCTCCTGGTACAGAGCATCTTATCTCAGAAATATTGCAAACTTTCAGAAACAAGCTCTTTTCCCTGATCTATAGGAAGGGGGGAGAGTCACCAGATGGCAGCCAGGATGCACCATCAGGGTCACCTCCAACCTCAGCCAGGGCCCTCCATATGTGCTGGGTCTGGCAGTACAGAACACAGGACCAGACCTGGCTGCTGGACTGGGTGGTCACCATGGCTGAGGAGTGCCTGGTGGGCTTGCAGGCCTGGCATGCAGAAGACATTGCCTGTGAGGAGGTGAGGGACTGGTGTGAGGAGGTGATGGATGCCTGCAAGGTGGCAAGGGACCAGGCGGACCAGAAGTTCAGGGACAGGCTCCTGGCCCCTGAGGAGAGGCACCTGGATGTCCAGGAGTAGCAGGCTGCCCTGGTGGCCAGGGCAGTACAGGAAATGGAGGAGGACCACCGAGTGCTGGACACTGTGCTGGTTTTGGCAGTCACCTTGATGCTGTCTGCTGCCCTGCCCCCAGCCATAGCCCCACCTGTCCCCTGGCAGCTGCCCGCCACCCAGCAGCAGATCCTCCACTGGGCCTGGGCTGAGGTACAGCAGCACCTCTGCTGGCTAGGTGCCCTTGCCCTGCTCCTGCCCCAGGACCCTCGCCACCCTGCCCCCTCACCTGAGCCCAGCCCTGCCACTCACCCTAGATTCATGCAGCCCCACAGCAAAAGCTGCCTGGCATGGAGCCAGGACCATCCATGGACCCTACTGACCCAGCCTGCTGCCTGCAGGAGGAGGAGCTGGCCACACTGGCAGAGCAGTGCCCACCATCACTCCCAGGTGAGCCCCCCGCTTGCTGGGCTCATGTACACCTGCAGGGGACTGGCCAGAGGCCAGGGAGCTGGGCACCTGTCTCCAGGCTCTACCCACTAGCTGCCCCCAGTCCATGGCTTCCCACCCCAGGAGGGTACACACAGTACTGTACATAGTTTGCACAGGGAAGAGGGTGCTTTATTGGTGGTGGGTGGTGGAGGGACTTTGTGGGAAGTGGGGTGGGGGGATGAGTTCTGGTGTGGGGGAGGGAGGAAGGACAAGCTCTGTTGTGGGGGAGGGGCAGTCGAGTGGGGTCTGCATTTGTGGAGGGAAATAAACAGCTTTTCTGAGAACTGTCTGCAATGAGTGTGGTGCTGGGGGTGCACAGTGCTGTGGGGGTCCTGTCCAGGCATGCTACAGTAGGGACTGCAAGAGGAGGTGGTCGGCCAGCGCTTCTCACATCCGGTATCCTGGCCCCCACTGTCAGGTGAGTGGCTCGCCTTGGGTTTTGGTGCTGGGGGTGATCATTACTGTCACTGCTGCCACAGCTGGCACTCCCAGCTTGCCAGGCTGGGATGTTCTTGCCTGCTGTGCCTCTTTCACCTAGGCCTCATGAAACAGTTTCCCTTGGGTCTTGCAGATCATATGCAGCATGCAGGCTGTGATGGTGACCTGGGGAATGTTGTCCTCAGCAACCTTGAGGCATGCAGTAGGATGTGCCAGTGTCTCTTCAGGTGGTCGAAGGTGTACTCCACCAGCACGCAGGTCCAGCCCAGGCACCGGTTGAAGTGTGCCTGGTAGGGGTCCAGCCAGATGGTGCAGGAGCCAGGGGAGAAGCAGTTATGCAGGGTCCCCAGTCAGGAGAGGTGGGAATACCAACATACCTAGCTGGAAGTCCAGCACCCTCAGCATGAAGCACTTGCTCTCCACTAGGGCTGGCAGGGCAGAGTTGTGGAAGATGTAGTTGTGGGTGCTGCCTGCCCAGCCAGCACTCACATTGGTGGAGGTGCCATAGTGGTCCATGCTGGCCTGACATGATAGCATGACAGAGTGGAAGCCCTGCCAGCTGTAGTAGGAACAGTCTCCATGGGGCGCGCAGGTGATGGAGATGTGGATCCTGTCCAGGGCCCCGATGCACTAGGGGAAGCCCAGGCCACGGAACCCTGCCACCACCTCCAGGGGCCATGCACCTGGTGTGCCCCAACATATCCTAGATGGAAATGCACACCTCCAGGATGGCCTCCCTAGCAGTCACCTTGTCCACACCAAAGAGGTAGCTGGTGGGCATGGCTAACTTGAGCATGGCAATAGCCAGCCAGGTGTCTGTGGGGATGGGAGCTGCATGGCAGTGGCTTGCCACTTCAGGCACAGGCAGAGCTGCTTGAGGAGCTTCTGAAAGGTGGCCTGGGTCATCTGGAATGACTCCAGCCACTGTTCGTTGTCCCAGGTGGTCTGAATGATGTGCAGTGATGAGTCCTGGCTGGCCCAGTGGGCTCACAGGCGATGGGGCTGGAGGCTCAGGAGCACATGGATGGCATCCAGAAGGGCACTGGCGGCTTCCCTGTGGGGTCCAGGTGGCAGCAGTGTGGGGGCAGGAGGCCAAAAAGCAGCATGTGGGACTCAATTTTAAAGATGGCCACTGGCCACAGGCAGCTGTGACCAGCACCTCCGGCGGCTCCCCCTGGCTGCTGCAGGGAGCCTGTGCAGGGCTGGATGGGGTGGGAGCAGACTGCTGCCATGAGCAGCAAATCTGCTTCTGCATCCCCACACATGTAGATGCCCACATGTGTAGGTGCAATTTATAGATTCATAGATGCTAGGGTTGGAAGGGACCTCAACAGATCGAGTCTGACCCCCTGCCTCGGCAGGGAAGAGGGGTAGGGTCCGATGGACCCAGCCAGATATC
>NW_005841969.1:3235067-3243652 GCF_000455745.1 Alligator sinensis
GCCAGATGCCTATCCAGCCTTCTCTTGAAGACCTCCAAGGTAGGGGAGAGCACCACCTCCCTTGGAAGCCCATTCCAAATTTTGGCCACCCTCACCATAAAGAAGTTTTTCCTGATGTCTAGCCTAAACCTGCTCTCTGTCTGTTTGTGACCATTGTTCCGTGTTACCCCAAGAGGCGCCCTGGTGAACAGAGTGTCTCTGATACCTTGCTGCACCCCCGTGATGAATTTATAGGCAGCCATAGGATCACCCCTCAGCTTTATCTTGCAGAGGCTGAAGTGGTCCAGGTCCCCTCGTCTCTCCTCATAGGGAGACCTGTCGGCCTGTAAACCCTGAACGATATGAGTGGCCCTCCTCTGGACCCTCTCGAGGCTATCCACATGCTTCTTAAAGTATGGCACCCAAAGGTAAACCCACCCTGCAGCACTGCACGTGTAGACACACACTTTGAGTCTCCTTACCCAAAATGGAGACTCAAACCATGCTCTTTTTGCAGCTTTTCTCAGTTTACATAAGACTTCAGCAATATATATTTCAAGGTAAAAACTAATCAAAATGTCCACTAGTTCCATATGGAGGTAATAAGAAAGAGAGAAGACTACCTGTGTGAAGTTTGTTACTTTTCTTTGTGACTCAGATGAACATTTCAACACAGATTATAAATACCCACTAAATCCTCTTGCAATTCAGCAACCTTGACTTCTGATTCTCTGTTTACCTGACCCTATCCGTTTATAACAACTTCAGCTTGGCCTGCTTTGAACTGTCGAAGTGTGTCCTCTTAGCCCCAAATGGCCAGTCAGCCACCTTGTCTGCCCTTCAGCTGGGTCCCCAGTGCTGGCCCTGGGCAGGCTCCTCTTCCCAGGTTTCGCCACTTGCCTCGCCAGCAG
This sequence comes from Alligator sinensis, assembly GCF_000455745.1. NCBI lineage: Eukaryota > Metazoa > Chordata > Crocodylia > Alligatoridae > Alligator > Alligator sinensis. The sequence goes on from NW_005841969.1 coordinate 3,235,958, forward strand.
AGATCCTGGTGTTCCAGTTACAAATTCTCAGATAGAAAAAAACAAATTATCTCATTAAAATACCCAAAATCCATGTTATTCTGTGATTAAAATGAAATTCCACTGTGTTTTATTGGCATATTTACAACGGTAAAGCAATTTGGAAGCCTACCAGTGCCTCTATCATTACAATAAAGTGAATTCTAAATATCTATACAGTTTGGCATTTGCTTTTGGGGTTTTTTTCATCGAAAAATGAGAGCTGTCCCTGTTCCCCTTCACTCACCAGGATGTGGGGCTCTGAGCAGTGTTGTGCATGCCAGTGCCCTGCCCCAAACCAGAGCCCCCCCAGTTCCCCTTACTGCAGCCCCTGCCTGCTCCCCTAGCTCCGTCCTGGCAGCAGCTCCATCCCAGCACCAAGACATGAGCCCAGCTGTAGCTGTTCCACCCAGTGCTTTGTAAGGGCTGTAAGCCCTTTCTGGTCTGCTCTCTGGACCTGTGCCTATGCCCCAGCAATCCCCATGCTGTTCCTGGGAAGCCCTCAACTGGGGTTCAGGGACTGGGCTGGGCAAGCCCCTTCCCTTCCAGGCTGGCCTCCCTGTCCACAGGCTGCTTTAGGGGAGTCAGGGGGCTCTAAGCCTGGCTCTGGTGGCCTCTCCTACCCAGAGGTCTCCCCCCTCTCTCACCCCCATCTCTCTCTCTCTCACACACACACTGCCACCTCCACCCCTCCCCCCAGCCCATGACACACCCAAGTGGTTCCTGGGACCAGGAGCACCGCCGCAGGCTGCAGCTGCATGTCTCAGCACTACTGTGGATACGGGGCAGGGCTGCAGTATGGCCCGTTTGGCGGCTGGGCATGCAGGGTGCGAGATTTGTGGAGGGGATGTGGAGTTAATGTGGGGGACGGGGTGTTGGGTGTAGGGTTTGTTGGGGTGAGGTTTGTGGGTGAGTATGGGGTGTGTGCAGGTGTTTGGCGGGTGTGGGGTTTGCAGGTGTATAGTTTATGGCTGGGTATGTGGGTGGGAGGGTTGTGAGGATGGTTTGGGGGTGTGGGGTTTATGGGTGGATTGTAGGGGGGGTTGTGTGTGAGGGGACTGTGGGTGTGGGGGAGACCGTAGGGGTTAGGGGGACTGCTTGGGAGGGGTGGGTCTCCTGCATGATGCACTGCCCCCCAACATGGCACACAGTCTACCTCCCTGCAGCAGCAAGCAGCAGCAGCAGCCGTCAGGGTGCTCATAGCCCACTACTGGCAGAGCCCCCCCACGGTGCAGCATGGCCCTGGCCATGTGGGACCCAGTGCCGCCTGTGCCACATGGAACCAGCTCAGGCTGGTCCTGTGGCAGAACTGGCCCTCTGGCAGAACTCTGGCACCCTTGGGCAGAACTGGGCCACTGTTACTGCCACCCGGGGTCCTGGCACCAGAGACAAAAGCCATGCACCATCAGGCTGGGCTGGGTCCTGCCTCTGAGCCCTGCGTGCCTGTTCTGTCTGAGGGTGTGCACCAGTGGGCTAGCCCAAGCCAGCTCCATGAGGCACAGGCGGTGTTTGGTCCCAGGCAGCTGGGGGCACGCTGCACTGTGCCACAGGGGGCCTCTGCCAGTAGTAGGCTATGAGTGTCCTGATGGCCACTGCTGTGGGGAGGGGGGCTGTGCACCATGCTGGGGGGCAGGTGGGGAACCCACCCCTCCCAAGCAGTCCCCACCACCCCCACAGTCCCCCCCACCCACACACACAATCCTCCCCGCTGACACGCACAGTCCCTCCACCCATAGTCCCCCTACCCTCATCCCCACACCCTGACATCCCTAATTACCATGGACGGAGCCTGCATTTGATCCACCGCTGCAGCCTTGCCCCGCTCCTATTTGCCCCAGCACACTGTGGCAGCATGCTGAAGCAGCAGGAACATGGAGCAACCATAAAGATGCTCTGCCAGGTGTCAGAGCATCTCTCTGGAGGACTCGGCCTCTGAGTGCTTCAGAGTACCCTCAGGGAGCGTGCCCTGCACCACTTTTCTCTGGCATGGTTTTTTTATGATACTGGGATTTCCCGGTATAAAAATTAGAGTCTGCGCTGCAAATATGCAGTGCAGGGAACAATTTTTCATTCCCAGTGTGCTTCTTGCAGCATTTCAAACTGCTTTGAGATGCTGCAACAGGCACATGCTCACTTATCTGGATGCACCCTATAAGTCCCATAATAATATTGTTGTTCTCTCACTATTTATAACAGTTGAAAATTCAGAAGCCAAACTTACTTTTCACACATGGCAGAAGAAATTTCCCTGGCCTACACATGAGGTACTCTGCGTTTTACAAAGAGGAAACATGGCTACTTGTTCAACAAAAGAAAGTTATAATTGATATCCTGTTTTTAGAGAGACAAAAATCACTCTCTTAGATTTCAAATAATAGCCTTTGTAAGTGGATACATTAAAGCTGATATGGAAAAGTACATTGAGGTACTTAATCATATCACATTTCTGTATGATCAAGATAACCTATATGAAATGGTTAGCAGTCCTTTAAACATTTTAAAACAGCAGATTACATAAGAAAAAGAAAGATAATGTTTGAAAATAGTAATGTGAGTTCCACTGAAAGTATTTGAGACTCAGCCTTTTGGCTATTTGTAAGCATAGGAGAAAAGTAAAAGGGCTGCTTTAAAAGATCTTTTTCAATCTATACCTACTGATCCTGGTGTCCTTAAAGGTCCTCTTGGTGTTTATTCAGGAATTTGCTTTTCAGTTACAGTCACAACAGGCTAAAACTTCACAGAGTCAGAAATTTTTAAGGCTGGAAAGGACAATTGTGATGATACAGTATAAGAAATTCTACAATAAATCCATAATTTCTGTTTCAGCTATAGGAAGTGCTTGATGTGTCATATCTATTATTACTTCTGTGTCAAATTTTAGAGCAACTCCTCTGATTAGATTATTGAAGTGCAAAAACAACCAGGAGTTAATGACTGAGGCCGCTTCAACAATCCACCTCTGTTTAGCAAAGCATTTAAATCACCTCCTTAATTCCTTGGGACTTTTTGAAGTAAGTGTTATATGCTTAAAGGCTTTGCTGAATTTAGACTTAGCTACAGATCCTGTTTTTAAAAAAAAAATGCTAGAAATTAGTCCTTTTCCATTTTGAGAATCAAAACTACAAATATCTGAATATGAGAAAAACATTTTTGTTATTTAATTTCTCTGTGTCTTAATTGCTCCATTTGGGAAATGGAAATGATAATAGCACTCAAACCTAAATCTTGAAACACTGAACAAGTGCTTTCAGATCACAAGTACTCTAGGAATGCAAAGTATCACAGTCAAGTTCACTGAAATAATCTGAGCAGAGAAAGGAACGTTCACATAGGCGCCAACTTTTATTTTAGCTGGGGGGTGAGGGGTGCTAAGATGATGGATATGTAGAAAGTTTTATGCATTTCAGATGACAGCTTCCTGAAGAGGGGCAGGACCCTCAGGACCCCATGTACTCGGCACCTCTGAATGTTCATTTAAGAAATGACAAACATCACACACACACACACACACACACACACACACACACACACAGTGGGTGTGTCTACATGTGCTATTCATTCAAAGTAGGTTTACTGCATAGTAAAAAATAATGTGCAGTAAGCCTACCCGGGAGCATGTCTATGAGTGATCCCTCTTGGGAGCAATTTGCTCCCAATGGAAGCAGCGCGGTACAAAGCTGTTCCTGCCCTGCTCTGGCCCCCGTGAAGCAGCTAGTGGGAGCTCCAGGCTCCCCGTGGGTTTTACCCTGGGGTTGGCAGGGAGCAGAGGGCTGGTCCCCATGTGCATGGGGCCAGGAGAGCTCTGGCCAGTAACTGTCCCACTTCTGGGGAAGGTCCCAGCAAGCTCTGGGCTGCATGGATAGTTCTCTGTGCAGCCCAGAGATGACTGGGAACTGTCCCATTCTGGGGCAGGTCCCAGCCAGTTCTGGGCTGTGTGGAGAGTTCAGCCCTCATTTGTCCCCTGGAGCAGCCAGCTCCATGTGGTGCTGGCTGCTCTGAGGAGTGAGCTGGGGCTGGGAATTGAGCCCTCACTTGTCACCCAGAGCAATCAGCTCCACATGACAGAGAGCTCCCCTGTGGCTCCCTGTCCCCGAGCGCAAATTTGCTCCAAGCCAGCATCTACACGTTTTACTGCACAGTATCTACTGCGCATTTGGTTTGCTACCTGTCTTTATAGGTAGTAGCTAACAGCATAGTAGACTAATTTACTATGCAGTAGATGTGAGCACATGTACTGTGCAGTAAAGTGTCTCGTGTAGGCATACCCACTAACAGGAAGATAGTCCTTTCCATAAGTAGTCTGCCTTTACCCATTCCTTATACCTGTTCTTTCAGGACAAGGTAAAAATTTATCATAAATAATCTGCTCAGTTGTGCAGTGGGAAATAATTATTCTGTGAACCACATGAAGTTATGCCTTGAAACAGAAATTACATGTATGCAATGAGATTGCTTAAAACTGTGTAATTTTTAAAGTCTAAATGTCCTCATGTTCTAGGCTACATTTACGCAGTTAGGGATGTATTTCTAAAACCCATGTGTATTCCTTACCATTGCTCATTTTATTGAATTAAACAGCATACATAGACTTATCCTTCTTTGCCTTTGTTTTCTTATAGCAGAACAGTGAGGGTTCAATCTTTTTGGCAGGGATGCCACAAATTAGCCCCACACTCACCCCAGATGCCACTCAAATCCCCTTCCCCTGCCCTATTAGCTGCTTTGCTTTCTGCTCACTGCCTTTGCTCCTTTTCCTGTCTAATCTGCTGATTTGCTTTCCGCTTCCTGCCCTGTGCTCCCTAAGCAATCTGCTGCTCTGTTTTCTGTTCCTTGCTTTATCAGTCACTGTGTTGACTGTCCTATCCCCAGTCTGCCATGTGCCACACACACAAGTTGTCTGTGCCATTTGTTGGCTACCCCTGCAGTAGAATATCTTCATTTTCTTATTGCCTACTATAAGATAACTAGAAAGCGGTCTGGAAAGCCTTGCTATACAATGGCTCCATGGTTTGGGCATCACCTCTGTGAATTTATATACTTATTTATTTAGATTTATATAGGAAATGTTTTAGGGTCCTTTAACATGTATTAAAATTATATACTTCCCCACCCACTTATTAAAAGAACATTAAGCTTGCAAAGTCAAGAATGGTATTTCCTATCTTTTCGGAATGAAGTTGACTGATCAGCCTTTGTCATTTCTATAACATATAGAGGGGCATAATGACACAGTTTTAATTGTATGAACAAATACTGTTTTCTACAGAGTGCTTGCCTCATTCTTTGCCCAGGATGCTCTGTGCTTTGGCAGTGAATGAGTGTTGTATTTCACATTTTGCTCCTATCAATTGCTTACCTCTTTCTTCTGTTTCCACATCCACTGGCTTCTGGCCCGCTGGCCTCTCTCTACTTCCAGGCTCTTACCCATTCCTTGCCCTTTTCTCATCACTCTGCATCTTAAATCAGAGGTTCTTCTCACAACCCAGACCACAGCAAAGGCTACACTGAGAACACAGAAGTGAAGTGACAGTCTCCTAACCGTTCTACAGGAAGCTATGAGCAGAAGCCATAGGGAAAGTCTTGTTCAATCCTAATAGCCTTCTTTTGATGTAATGCTCAAGTGCTCTGTGGAGCTGGTGTATGTGTACACGAAACCAAGGATTGAAGATTAAAGATTAAGACTCCAAGAAAAGAGACCATTAATAACCAAACATGGAGTCCCTCCTATTGACTATTTGTATTGGACTTTTAAACCTGGCCTATGGGAATGTGTTTTTGTCTTTAATTAACCGAATTAGGATAGACTTAAATGTCTCTTGTTGTTGGATATGTAGTCATGTCCCTATCCATTCTTCCGGATGGATACCCATGATACCAGCACCCTTGAATGCAACCCAAATGTCAGCTCCTTATTATTCACCCTTTCATGGGAACAAAACTTGGCAAGATATAAATTGTAACTGAGCTGACTATGTACGACTAGCATATACCACCCCTGGAAAGTTTTGTTGGACCTGTAATGGATCTTGTGTTGTAGTAGGAGTCAGTAAGTGTGAAGTAGAATTTAAGGTAAATGGTGCTTGGCTCTCTAATGGTTCCTGGATACCCAGTTATTCTCCCATTTCGGCTGGATATTTAGGTTATTATTCAGTATGGATGTTAAAACCAGTTTGTAACTTTTTGGTTATCGCACTAGCTGGTCACTATTTTGGATGTGGAGATAAGGCCTATAAAAATCTTCCTTCCGGTTGGGGAGGAACATGCTAGGTCTCTGCAGCATATCCTGCCTTTACTATTAGATCTCACTTACCTAAAGGAAGAATTCGCAATGTTCATGAAATCACAGAAAATCAAAGGTTTTGGGGTATAATGTTCCCCAGCTATGCCGCAGGTTTAGCTATGTCCGAAATAAAGAAAGTTGCAGCATCCCTAGAGAAAATAGCTAATGCTATTGCCATTGGTTTCCATGAAATAAGTAAAGAAATGAAAGAAATGAGACAAATGACTACAAAACAGACTCACCTTATATTATATATTAGCTAGCAAAGGAGGGGTGTGTGCTTTAATAAAATCAGAATGCTGCGTTTATATACCAGATGCTTCTAGTGCTATTGAGAACCAGGCCAAAATTATTGAGAAAGAAGCTGCTAAACTACACCAAACTGATCAATGGAGTCTTTGGGACTGGTTTGGCAGACTTGGGGCCAAATTATTTTATATTGCAATCATGGTCCTGGGGTTTATTCTCTTTCTACAAGTACTCCTTTTGTTGCTATGCAATTGTAACCTTAGTGCATCCCACAAAAGATGCAACAGATATGTCTAACATGATGCTGGTTCAATTGAGATTAGTCTCACAGTTGTTCTGAAGGGAGCACTGGGAGATACTCTACCTAAGAACAAGTTTCACTGTGCCTCGAAGGATGCATAAGTCAGACTGTTCTCCCATTAGCTCACTTGCAGTCTGTTGCCCAACACACGGTTATAAAATCTCATCGGTTGTACTATAAGTACAAAAGGGGGGAATGTGGAAGAAGAAAACCCCAGGCCTTAATTTCTGCTGACTTATTTGAGTTAGTGCACTATTTGCTAATGATAGCTTTTTCCCTGCCTATTTTGCAATCTGCTCTTTCTCCCACCCTTTTCCCTTGTTGAGCTGAGTAATCCTATGAGGTCAATAGGTCAAACCACAGTCTTTGCCCCCTTGCAGCTTTCTGGTTCCAACCAGTTTTTTCTTTGACTTGTTATATTTTGCGTCATGTGACCTGAATTGAAACATATAAAAAGCTTGCTTCAATTGTCTGTTGCGGGGGCATGCAGAACTGATAAGAGGAAGCTCTGTCTGTTCGGTGTCCTCCCCTGCAGCTGCTTGTACAATAAAAAGTCTCTGGCAACTTCAAAACCAAACAACAGAGTAAAGCCTGTTTCTTCCACACTATGAGCTGTTGATGCCATTGTGATGAATTGAAAAGGCATGGGGTAGATTGCACAGGTGTTTGATAAATTAATTTACCTGTGGCCACACTGCTGACACCTTTATGATATGTTCTGGAGCCAGAACATTCCTGAAAGTATCTCCAGCAAGTGACCTTTCTGCTATAGCAGTTGACCTCTACCTTCTCCTCACCACTACTCATGCCATCTTCAGTTTGTTTACAGTTTAGTCTCTCTCTCTTG
>NW_005841969.1:3243662-3246019 GCF_000455745.1 Alligator sinensis
AAACAAAGCCAGGATGTTTGTGCATGCCACCAGTAGTACAATTAGGAGTGGGCAAGCAAGGCATTAGCCCCAGGTACTGATTTAGAGGAGAGCCAGAATGGTAACCCTCAGGGAACCAGCACTATGGCAGAGCAGTGGCAGCCGCACCACCTTCCTTCCTCCCACTTTCACTCCCTGGTATCTCAGCTCAGGGCACAAAACTCCCTAGTTAGTTACTCCTGTGTACCAGCACTTCTGGTGTGAATACCCATGCACTAACAAGTAGTCTGAATTGAAGCCACTCCATAAGTATGAATACGAATGCTCATAAGAAACGAGGGAAAAAGGAATAAGGCTGAATTAAATTCTGCAATCTGATTTAGTGAGGAGTACAAAAGCATTATTATTCATCTGAGTCTATTTGATACTCATTAAATGTCAATAACACCTTTGACATTACTGTTCCCTACTAACCTGCTATTACAGCTAAGTATAATTTTACCACTATTCTGCTAGTAGAGCTATTGGAATAGCTATATATCAGGGCTGTCCAACCAGTGGCCTGTGGGCTACACCCAGCGCCCCAGGGGTTAACCGGTGGCCCTTGGGCTCCTGATCTAAGTGCCACTCTCCCTACCACTCCAGTTGCTGCTGCTGCCAGAATATCCAGGCTCCATTTTCCTTCTCCATCTTCTCCTGCCCTTGCCCCAGGGGGTAGGACGAGGCAGGGCGGTGTGGTCCACAGGGCTGAAGGAGCCCTTGGCTGAGTGGCTTACAGGGACCGCAGATCCAATGTAGCATGGCATGAAATGCTGTGCATGTAGCTGAGGGGCCTGCAGCCCCCAGTCACTCAGAGGGTGGATAGTTTTGGAGTATAGAATGATTAGATTCTTCTATGAGGCGAAACCATCCTCTCAGCAAAATAAAGCTACTTTTCAGTGAAGAAGCATTTAAATCTTTCTCTCCAATTTAAAGAGTTCTAAATAAATTACATGGCTGAATGATCAGCATCAGAACATAGTGTTTGTCAGTCATATGCCATCAGGAGATAGTTCTTTGCGCAGTGCGCATCACTTCTAGTGCTGTCTACAGCTCCTCAGAAAAGAAGCAGCATTTACAGCTGCTGTGTTAATAGATGTTATCAATATTAAATATAGTTTCAAACTTGAATTTACATTTTGAACACTCTACTCTTTATGTCTGCACAGTGGTACACTGAGGAAACTTGAAGTGCATGAGACTTCAGTCTCAGGTACCCTCCATTTTAGAGTGCTTGGACTCTATCTTATACCCCTTCATAATATCATAGTTTTGGTGTTGACCCTCTGTTCACTCTCAGGTGTCCTTTGTGCTTGTTCTCCTGACTACAATAACTTTGGTAAAGACCCTGAAACAGCCTGGGAATGAATGTATTCCATGCACTTGGGAAACACGCTATGCAGTCAAGAGCATGTTGGCATGCACGTTCCTTCTTATCATTTTGGGGCCCTGTTATACAATAATTTTAGGCAGCTTCTGGAGCTCTTAACCCTTGGATTGGCTGTATATTAACATGTTTTAAGTGCCTTGAAGCACTTGTTATTTGTCTTAAAGTTATACCACTCCCAGGCAGGATTATCTTTGATCTGCCTAATTTTGCTCCTGTTCCATTAAGGTGTAGCCAGTCTCCACAGATATTCCATCCAAGCTGAAGTCCTCCAGCATCCCAGAAGAAGTGGCCCTCCTGAGTCAGGGGATGCTAGGGTGCAGAGGGGCTGGGCATGGTGCCTGACTGCCCCCCTTGCCCCCCAAGCATGTTGGGCAGAGTGAGCATCACAGCCCTAGAGTACCTGGCAGCCACAGTGCCTCCTGCCACCACTAGGACTGGCTCTGCTCCCGCAGAGAGCTAGTCCAAGCAATGGCGGGAGCTCCCTGGCCACAGGGTGCTCCGCACTCATTCTGCCCAGCGGAAGTAGTGCGTCAGTCCTGCCCCTAGCTCCTAGTCCTGCCTTTGCTCACCAGGCCTCTAGTGGCAAGTCACAGCTGTGCAGGTGAAGTGGTCAGAGATGGTTTTTCACCTTACAGTGTGACTGCTCCACTAAGTCAATTAACATTTGTGCAGCTGTCAGCATAAGGTGTAACAAGGCCCTTGGCTGGCCATGACTTATCTCCTCTGCCAGCTCCACATGAGCTCATCCTGTGTTCAGCAGATAAATGTACCCAAAGAGCAGCCATATGAAAAGGACAGAGCTTCTTGGATTTGGTCAATTTTGCTCCCTTTGTCGTCTGTACTTTCCTACCACAAGCCATTGTGCAGAGATGGTCTGAGAGTATCCTGCAACTTTTATTACACATCCTGCCCCACTGATTTATGAAGCATTCTGGCTGTTGGTTCAGCA
>NW_005841969.1:3246050-3257931 GCF_000455745.1 Alligator sinensis
ATCTAGTATATGGTAGTGATAAACATTCAGGGAGAAGGGAATAAAAAGCTCTGAGGAGGTAGAAGAATGTTTCAGTCATTACTGTATAGAATTTGCATCTTCCTCAGCTGGCAGCTGCAAATACCTTTTAAAAAAATAATTAAATAGCTAAGAAATGTTTTCACAGACCAAGCATCCATTTCTGGGGTGCAAATATGCTTGTTTCTCAAGTTTTTTCTTATTGATCGTCTCAGAAAGGAGTGATCTAACACCTTTTAGGTTGTATAGTGAACCAGCTTAAATTAGAATATATCAGCATATCAGCAAACTTTCTCTCGCTCCAGCAACTGAGCTGTATGGCTATGGAAACAAAAGATCTTGGCACAATTAATTTTAGCCCTCATGCGATGATCGAACTGAAGCAGTAGCACTGATGTTAGTAACAGTAGGTTCTGCATACTTCAGGCACTGCTTTTTGCTTTGAGTCTTCAAGCAAGGAAATACATGTTTTCTAGAATCCATGTGTCAAGTTGTTCCCCTTTTGACACCTCAAATGCTTTTGGCTTGTCTGACTCCAGTAAACTAAATGGTGATGCAAAATCATTTATTTGGAAATAGGGAAAAGGTGTTAATGAGAACACCACACTTCCTTATGCTCAGCAGAACTGAGGTCAGAATTCTTAGCTGAAAGAAAAAATAAGTCAGCCAATAGTGGAGCCAAGAACCACATGGAGCCATTTTATTCTATAGTTGCATAGCTTCTACTCAGGTTTCACTCAGGCAAATCTAAAGGGTAGCTCGAGCCCTGGAATATATGCAGGAACTTCATGCATGCGGTGTTACAGGGACCATAGAAGTAAGCTAATTGAAGGGCTAGTGCTACAAGGTGCTGAGAGTTTTCAGCTCCTACTTGAAACCTTGGGGAGTTGTGTGTTTAGCACCTTGAAGGCTTAGACTTCTAAATTGTTCCTACTGCCTCTGGAACACTTGCTGGGAGGACTGACTTGACAAGGGTAGAGATATACGACCATAAAATTGTTTGCAGATTTGACCTCTCTGTCCATAATAAAAAATAATACCTGAAGTGCCATAAGCCTGCCAAACGTTTCAAAGAAATACTTGTTTAAAGATCAAATACATCATGTAATCTTCTAATGTCAGATTAGGACATAAAACTATGTAACATGACACTAACCACCATCACAAGACATATTGTGTAAGAAATTTTACAAACAATTTCTACAGAGGTGAATAGTGAATTGGGTGCTTCAAAACTGCTATGGCAGCTGGAGAGAAAAATCAGATGGTAAAAATGTAAGTAGAAGCATCTTCCAAGTGCTCTTATTTTTTTTAGAACGCTTGTCTCCAGAACAAAATATACCTGGAGACTAACTGGATTCAGTAAAATCCAATAATTCTCAAAAAACCTCCCACACCCTTAATTTTCAAAGTAGGTTTCATTCTCAAAGTTTTCAAACCTCAAAGATCCTGGTGCAATGTATCCATACCATAAAAAAAATCCAAAATAAATGTTTCAAAGTAATTTTTAAAAATGCTGCCTAGAGCCAAAACAAATTTTTAGAATTATCCATATGATTGTGTTTTCTCGACTGCTTCTTCCTAAACATTTTTCTCTGTGTGATTTTTTTTTAATTCCATGGTATTTATCTAACTATAAGGATCATTTGAGGGAGATAATCATCTCTTAGTTGTGTATATGCCACATGATCTGTGTTGCATATAAACAGGAGGTAAAAAATAAGAAAAAGTAAAAATTCAGAAACCTAGAATTATATTAGAAAAATAACAGCTAATAAACACAGAAAAAAACTTGAAAAAACCTAATGGTGATTTTTACTATTATGGTAATAAGGACAAATTCTTTAACTTTCCTTAACTGCCAGCTAGTGGTAAAATGGGAAAACAGCTAAGCAAGTAATATCTAGTCTATCAGGCTGGTGAGCATCTGTCAGAACTGCCTTTCCTGTGATTTTCTTTTATATTTAATCTTAATCATATTTATAGCCTTATTCAATATAAACTGAAAGTATGTAAGATGATAAATGTCACATGTAACATTGCTGTGAATTGAAAATTAGCCCAACAGAAGTCTATCGAGTGCATCAGGTATCTACTACTGCCAGAAGCAGAATAATAGACTGCATGGATCAATGATGTGATCAGTTATGCAATTACTTTTGCTCCTATGTCCCTCCTACACCAATCTTCACTGTTGGCAGCATAAAGGGAGCCAAAACAAAGCAGTATTAGTTCTTTGTGGAAGGAAAAGAGTGGCTCAGGGGATGTCCCATCCTATATAGCCACAATTCCCTTCCCCCCCTCTACAAAAACAATGTGTGGCCAAAGGTCTGCATGGAGAACACAAGTGGCATTAAAACAGCTCAGTCCCCTTCAGCACTGGAAGATCTATGGTAAGCTTTGTGGAGAGTTCATGCTCCTTAAAGTAGCATTAATTCCTTCTGTGTCATGCATCCTCCCTTGAAGGAGGTCAAAGTGAGGTAGTAGCCAGTGACAGCACGACGATTGACTTAATCAGATTGCAATGGCATGGAAAATGTGGTTGAGAGATAGCTCAGAGGAATTAGGATCAAAGTGGATGGAGATAGAGGCAATGAGTTCTATGCCCACACTGCAATTATGGATACAGATGACTTCCTGCCCTCTCTTGACCTGCCTTATACAAATCCTAGTATCCCTTTTTTCTTGCAGTCTCTCTAGATATTTATACCACACTTACCATGACTGTATCTGCTTTTGCCTGAGCCAATTCTCAGGAACAAAGGAAAAAGCCTATTTCTTGAAGAGAAGTTGGGTCTTAGTGGGTGCCAGCAGTCAAGGGGCTCTCTTGCTAAAGAACCTGGCTGAGCCACATAGCTTTAGCTGGGATCTGCACAGTGTTCATGCCAGGAAGAATTAAGAAGGAATTATATTAAGGAAAGAATTGTATTAAGCAGGAATAATATCCAAATGCAGTTTTATATGGCTTCAGTCTACTTCTAAAATATATTGAACCGCATCCTAATAACAATGTTTAATAAAACTGCCATGGATTTCAGCATTGAATATCGATTTTAAATGAAAGCTTTGTCAGAGGAAGGACTGTGGAATTTAGGCAAAATTTAGCAATTTATTTCTACATTTATTACTTTATGTATGCAGTGCCCTCCAGGATTAAGGCGTGTCTACACAAGATGCTGTACTACGCAGTAGAGAAAATTACTGTGTAGTAAGCATCTGAAGCAGTATAATTCATTCTTTGCTGCCTACATTATGTGAGACAAATATGCATTAATCATGAAGAAAGCAGGAAAGGGAGATGTATGGAATGGGAGTGTGATACGACACATGTACCCATGCCCCAGGCTTATATATCTGGCAACGGGTCCACCTTTGGGATAATTTTGACATACAAGTCATTTGACAGACAAGGCTGACCAGAAGAAAATGCTAAGGGGCAGCCACTTAGGAACAGAAAGGAGTTAACAAAGCATTATTATATTTAATGTAAAATAATGCTGAGCTGGTTAGCATCCACTAATTCACATGTATTGGTCACTGACAGATCTCAAGAACTAGATGTCAGTGGAGAATCAGCACTTCCTGGGCATCTTTCTAGTAGGATTCTTCAGGGTCAGGAACTAGACTCAAAGCTATTCAACATTTTAACCAGCGATATGGGAGTGCATAAGAAAGCACTGCTGATAGACTGGAATCAGTGGTTAATAATGATTAAAACACTGAAGTCAGACTGATCTGGATCACTCAGTAAATTCAAACAAAACACATAATACATATGTATAGCACATTGGGGTCCTGGGGCAGCCATGACGCCCCCTGGGGCTCCATGACCATGCCCCTTCCTTTCTCACCCACCACGCCTTGATGGAATAAGGAAGATGGGGAGGCTGCCCACAGACCTTCATGTGGTGCCAATCCAACTGGACCCCCACTGGGGTTCTTCTGCACCCTACTGGCCTCTAGTGCTCCCAAGCTCTTCACTGGGCCTCTCTAGACTGTGCCCTGCAGGGCACCTAAAGCCGTAGGGGATAATTGCATGGCCCCAATCCTCCTCTACACCACACCTCAAGCCTTATGGGTGTTATTGTATAGTTGTTCTCTTGTCAGGGCCTTGTCTCAGCCTCTGCCCCTTTACTCTCAGCTAGGCCTTCTAGCCCAGGCCCACTGTATCAGACCTGACTTGGAGACACTAGTTCTGGTCTAGCCCTTTTGGGCACCAGACCCCTGTCTGCTGGGCCCTTGGCCACCGTCTGGTTGCTCCCCTCTTGGGTGCCAGGCCCCTGTCTGGCTCTGTGGCCTCACTGTCCACTTGGAGCTCAGCAGTTCCTTGAGCATTGAGCCTGCCCCTGGCAGGGCTTAAGGTGACTGCATGCCCCATGGGGATGTGGGGGACCTCTATATCCAGCCTCTACAGTCCCAACATAAACAAGCCCCCAGCCTAGAACATAAATATAAAAAAGAACCACCCTTCTGCCCATTTAAGAAGGAAAACCTTCCCTCACCCTTTTGTGCTAGCATACCTCCCAATCTGGGCTCCTTGTGAGTGCCCCAAACCTCACTGTTCCTACAGGCAGCAAACCAATAAGTCTGGCATCTTTGAGAGCTCTCCTGGATAGGAGCTCCTAACTCTGCAGCTGACCAGATTAAACTAGCTTGCTAGCCTAAGCCCCAGGTTTATATCTTCCCAGGGCCCTGCCCCGTTTCGGTCAGCAGAATGCCTGGGCTGCCTGCAGGTACATGCTAATTGGCTTTATTGCCCTGTAGCCATGGCCACCTGCAGCTGTTGCACTCTCCCTGGCCTGCAGTGCCTCCTTGTTGAGCTGCTTCTTCTTGAAAGGAACAGAGGCTCTCTGTTACAACATGCAAAACTAAACTTCTAGGCACAAAGAATTCTGGTCATGCTTTCAGAATGTGGGACTATACCTGGAAAGCAGTACTCCCAGAAAGGATCTGTGATCCTAGAAGATAAATGGAAGGCAGGATGGAATAGCACCTTATGGACTAACTTGTTCAGAAATGCATAAGCTTCATAGACAACAGCCTACGTTGTCAGCTGCTTTATTATGGTACATCATGTTATGTTATGTTGGATGTTATATATTTCTGAATGAGATAGAATCTGGGAAACAGCTGCAGAGCTGGGACCTGCCCCTGACCAGGACAGTTCCTGGCCAGCCCCAGGCTGTGCAGAGAAGTCTACATGTACAGCCCAGAGCTGGCTGGGGACTGCTCAAAACAGGACAGTGCCTAGGTAGCTCCAGCCTATATGTGCAGGCTTCCCTGCACAGCCTGGAGCTGGCCAGGAACTCTCCCTGTCAGAGGCAGATCCCAGCCAGCACCAGCTTCAGGCTGGGTGGGGAACTCTCCCTGTTCAAGAAGCTCCCTGCCTCTGCTCTGCGGTTGCAATCACAGAGTGGGGGCAGGGAGATTGTTCCTTGCCCCAGCTCCACAACCATGTTTGCGAAGCAGGGGCTGGGAGCTCTCTGCTGTTGGGGCAGGGGGACATTGTTCACACCTGGGCTCCAGTGGCAGAGCCCACCCTGGCAACAGGCAGCTCTTGGGGGCAGGGACCAATCTCCTGCTACTTGCTGCCCAGCTGCCCAGAAGCAAATTTGCTCCCACTCAGCCATCTACACGTGCCTTAATTTGCATCTACACGTGCCTTAATTTGCATTTGCAGGTAGCAAAATTCATTGCCAAGTAGAGCAAATTATAGTGCAGTAAGGGTCTAGATTTGAGTCTAGTTCCTGACCCTGAAGAATCCTACTAGAACGATGCCCAGGAGGTGCTGATTCCCCACTGATGTTTAGTTCTTGAGATCTATCAGTGACCAATACATGTGAATTAGTGGATGCTAACCAGCTCAGCATTATTTTACATTAAATGTAATAATGCTTTGTTCACTCTTTTCTGTTCCTAAGTGGCTGCTCCTTAGCATTTTCTTCTGGTTAGCTTTGTCTGTCAAATGACATGTATGTCAAAATTTTCCCAAAGGTGGACCTGTTGCCAACTATATGAGCCTGGGGGATGGGTACACATGTCACATCACACTCCCATTCCATACATCTCCCTTTCCAGCTTTCTTCATGATTAATGCATATTTGCTTCACATAATGTAAACAGCAAAGAAAGAATTATGCTGCTTCATTATATTAACAAGTAACATGTCTTCCCATACCTATATACTCTCATCATTACCTTCTTGTGCTGTGTGTTTGTAAAATGAACTTGGTATAAAGAGTAAGTATAGAATGATGATGTGAAACATCACTATCACATAGTAGAGATCCAAAGTGAGCTAAGAACAACGTTTCTCAAGGTATGCAAGGGGCAGTTCTGTGGGCTTTCATAACTTCTGCATTATTGTAGTGCATATAAAACAGGTATTTAATCCCCTTATTTTAGAAGACAATCTTTAGAAGCTTTTTAGTAAAATCAGGAGCTATAAATTAGTTTTATTTGCAGCTGAGGAGAACGGATGGGTGACAAACAGCTATCCTTTGACAGCCAGATCCAACCTGCAGAGCTGTTTTATCAGCTCTTGGGGCTCGTCACAGATCTGGAAATTTGGTCGCTGCAGAGCGGCAGTGTTAATTGCCATTTCCCTTCTGCTAGATTTCTGGGCTCATGGGGAGCCAGGGAGGCCGTACAAGCCAGATAATGTGCACTAGATCAGGCTGGTGCATGCTCAGGCCAGGCTGCGGGGTCACTTTGTGTTCTGATCTAGGTGCATGGGATCTGGTTGTGTTTGGGACTGGATTGGTTCATGCCTACATCTGGGATGTGGAGCCAGGATAGCACGTGGGACACATCTATGAACTGACCTCATGCATGATCCAGCTGGTGGACTGACTCTATGCTACTGATCTGACCCATGGTGCCAGAAGGTTGGGCACCTGTGGCACAGACCACAGGAAACTTCTGAGATTCACAGGGAAACCTAACTGCAAGTCATCACCTATATTTACTATTGAATAGAGCTAGCTGAAATTGGTACCACTGTATGGCTTGAAATTCATGACTAAAAATACCAATGTGATTATATATTTGAAAAAAATAATAGCTTGGAAACAGAAAACAAAAGTTGATGCTTTATAAACTGAATTAATTTTGTCTGGAGGGACATTTACTGCATTAATAACCTTCAAAGAATTTAGCACCAAAATGCTTTTTTTACTGGGCATGTCTACACAAGATGCTTTACTTTATTAGAGCTAACTACTGGCCAGTAAGCATCACTGTCTACATGTGCAGACACTTACTGACCGTGTCTACATGAGCAGAGCCGACCTGAGCAAGGTTCGGGGCCTAGGGCAAATCAGCCCATGTGGGGCCCAGCCCTGGCTGTGATCCCACCTGCCCTGGACCCCAAGAAGCTGCTGCAGCCGGTGGCAGTGGTGGTGGTGGCAGGGAGGGGTAGTGAGAGGCTGGACTTGAAGCAAGCGGTGGCGGTGCAGAGTCACCACGGCTGCTATACCTGGCTCCACGGGGTACCCCAAAGAGTGGGGCCTGGGGCATTTGCCCCGATTTGACCTCCCCCCCGGAACGGCCCTGTACACGAGACACTACTAGCAGGGAGGATGTTAACTGTCATGCAACACTACTGTGCAAGTAGAAACAAGCTGCTGTGCAGTAGCTTGTTGCTACTGTGCAGTATTGTCAGAAAAAAGTGTGGGGATGCTACTGCACAGTCATTTAGTACTTAGTTATGCAAGTACTAAATGACTGTGCAGTAACAGTAACAGTAACAACTGCTCAGTCCACCGCTTGTGTAGATGCAGCTATTGAGCAGTAATTTGCTCTAATAGCGAGTATATTTGCTATTTGTAAATGCAAGTAGCAAATTTACTCTCAATTACTTACTGTACAGTATGGGATGTGTAGAAGGGTAACCCCTGGTTAGCTGGGCAGCAGAGGGCGGGATATTGTTCCCTGTCCCCAGGAGCTTCCTCCTGCCAGGGTGGGCTGTGCCACTGGAACCTGGGCAGGGGCAATGTCCCCTTGCCCTGGTAGCAGGGAGCTCCCAGCCCCACTTCCTGATTGTCATTGGGGAGCAGGGATTGGGCGATCCTTATCTCCCAGCCAGAGGTGACCTGAGCAGGGTTTGGGGCCTGGGGCAAATCAGCCTGTGTGGGGCCCTGCTCCTGGATGCGAGGAAGCCAGTGGCAGATTCAGTAGTGGGGGGGAGGGGGTGCTGAGCAGCTGAAGGCAGCAGATTTGGCAGCGGGGGGTACCAAGTGGCCAGACGCAAAGCCGGCAGGCGTGCAGTTGCTGTGGTGACTCTGCCTGGCTCCACTGGACCCCCCCAAAGTGCGGGGCCCGGGGCAGTCACCTCAATTCACCCCCCAAGGGATGGCCCTGCTCCCAGCCCTGGCCCCACAGTCACGGGGCCCAGCCTGGGAGATGAGCATTTCCCAGCCCGAGCTCTCTGGTCTCAGGGCCCAGGCTGGGAGACAAGTATCTCCCAGCCTAGTCCCCATGATTGCAGACTGGAGGCTGTAAGCTCCCTGCTGCTGGGCCAGAGGGACATTGTCTCTGCCCAGGCCCTGGTGGCGAAGCCTGCCCCAGCAGCAGACAGCTCCTGGGGACAGGGAGCAGTATTCCAGCCCCCACCAGGAGACAGCTGTCTCCCTGCCCCATGCTTCCTGTCAGCCCCTGTGCTAGCACCCAGGGGTAGCCTAGAGCTCCCCCTGGCTGCTGCAGGGGCCCAGTGCAAGGCCGCTAGGAGCAGGAGCAGTCTGCTGCTAGGAGCAGCAAATCTGCTCCTGCATCTCTGCATGTGTAGATGTGTGCCTGGGACAGTTTACTCTAGAGTAGTTTACTCTAGAATAAACTGATCCTGAATTATTTGCATGCGTAGATGTGCCCACTGTCCACCTGTTATATGCATATGTGTGTGTGTGTGTGTGTGTGTGTGTGTGTGTGTGTGCATGCATTGTCATGGGATCTTTGACCAGAAAAGTAAGAAATACTGGATATTTTTACTTCATGGAGCAGCCAGAAACATATGTATAAAGAAAATCAATTAAATAAGAATGGACAATAATTAAGAAGTCAAGAGAGTAATTTTAAAATCAATACATTTCTTGAAAAGGATCGTACCATGCAATTGCAGAATATGGAGCAGCAGTTTACATACCAACAAGAAATGTTCGGAACCAAAGGAAATTGTTCTAAACAATATTTACTGAGAAGGACATAAAAAAGAAGAGTTTTAAGGACCTCGAGTCATCAGACCTGTCCTCTGTTTTCTATCCTGATTTTCCATAAAGAAGCAGACTACAAGGTAAAGATGTACCGTATAAACTAAAAAGATCAGAGATACACGAGATTTTGTGGATAGACTGCTCTGTGCATGTCCTTGCACAGTGTCTGATGAAGTGGACTTGGGCTCACAAAAGTGTATGCATGTCTGATTCAGTTAGTCTATAAGGTGTACCTCTATCTTTACTTCTGCCTGACTTCAGTCAAACACATATAAGGTACAGTTTAAGGTTTTGCTCCTTATCTTCAGGGTGGTCAGTTCCCAGGGCTCAGTATATATATATATATATATATATGGTATATAAAAGATCTCCTAATGCTCTGGTTTGAAGGTTGTGGCTGACAGCTTTGCTTCTTTGGCTTAATAGACCATTGGACTATAGTAGTAAAACTACTCTATGTTGGGGGCAGAGTTTCCCCAGGGGCTAGTCAAGATGGAGGAACTGAAAGCTAGCACAAACATCTTCACCTGTTACTCCAAGTACAAGGAGCACATCTTTGACCAGCCCACTTTAACATGAAGATATAAGCATTTGATACTACTCTGTTCCTCTCACTTGGCTGGATAGAAGCAGAGAGCATTCCTTCAAAGTTCATGACAGCCTTTGAACCTCAGAAAAAATCCATAGATTTCATTTTTGAAAGTTTTGTCTCAGAAAACACCTTGGCTGAACTGGGATAAATGCTGCAGAGGCAACTAGGTGCATAGCTACTCAACAGTAATTATTCCTTAAAAACTCAGCTAGCCAAAGAGCTTTATGGCATTGCAAAACTCATCTATCATGATAGAGCTTTCTGGTTTACTACCACGTTCAGTCAGTTTGGCACGTTGATGTCATTCTCTTGATACAGTCTACTTTAGGATTAAGAATCACTCACTTTTGTGTACCTCTCTGCATTCCCGGCCTGGTATATAGATTCTCTACTGCCCCTGGAGCTGAATCTTCCTCATACAAACCCTGGTCAATACTCTCAGGTGCCAGATTGCCAGTTTTGCACCATGGCTTCTCACCCAGAGAACAGCACCACATAGACTTGCTAACAGATCTCAGCACCTTCGGGAACTGCCACTTTATCCAATTTGGTGTGGTCTTCCAATAGTTCTCCTGACACTCAGAGGATCTGTTGACATCTAGAACCTGTGTCTAGGGACATTTTTGCTTCTTCCCAGATTGTTGCAAATACTGATACGAAAATGGAAGAATCCAGAGATCCATTCTTCTTTGCACCTTTGGTGAAATTGATGCTCCAATTCTTAGAGGACACAGAAGGCTTCCAAGTTTTCATAAAGAGTGTTGAATACATACTAAAATTCCCAAGAAGAAGTTTCAGAACAATCAAATTCACCAGCAGATACATTACACCAAGAAGTTTAGCCCTGCCAGTCAATGAGGCCATAATAGACCTAGCCAAAATGGTATGGCAAACCCCTGCATCCTGTCACATTATGACTAAATGGGCAGGCACATGCAGAGAGTGCCATTTAGGGGCACCATTAAGTTTTATTTTCATCTTGAACATCACTTCTCTGGCAAGAAGTGGCCAGTGATGTCCCTCAGGGGTCCATGCTTGGTCCAGTGTTTTTCAACATCTTTATCAATGATTTGGATGTGGGGGTGAAGAGCTCACTGGCCAAGTTCACAGATGACACCAAGTTATGAGGGAGCATGGGCACGCTTGAAAATAGACTGCAAATACAGGCAGGCCCAGACAGGATTGCAAGTTGGGTGGATCGCAACCAGATGAAGTTCAACACTGAAAAGTGTAAAGTGCTCCATCTGGGGATGAACAATCCCCAGCATACTTACAGGCTCGGTGGTACCAAACTGACTAGTGCCATGACTGAAAGGGACCTGGGGTAATAACAGATCATTGTATGAACATGAGCCATCATTGTGATGCTGTAGCCAGCAGGGCAAACAATACTCTGGCTTGCATCAACCGATGCATCTCAAGCAAAACCAAGGAAATAATTCTTCTGCTTTACTCAGTATTGGTGAGTCCGCAGCTGGAGCACTGCATCCAGTTCTAGGTGCTGCACTTCAAAAAGGATGTGGAAAAGCTTTAGAGAGTCCAGAGAAGAGCCACCTGTATGATCAGAGACTTGCAAGGCAAGCCATATGAGGAAAGACTGAGGCCACTTCAGCCTAAAAAAGAGAAGGCTGAGAGGGGACTTGGTAGCAGCTTACTGCTACATCAGGGGAATACATCAAGGGCTCTGCAAACTGCTGTTCACCAGAGTACCCTCCGGGAAAACCAGGAGTAATGGCCACAAACTCCTGGAAGACCGTTTCAGGCTTAACACTACGAAAAACTTCTTCACAGCCAGGGTGTCCAGACTGTGGAATAAGCTCCCTCCAGAGGTGGTGCAATTGCCTACCCTGGAAATCTTCAAGAGGAGACTGGACGGTCACCTGACCTCAGTTGTCTTTCCTGCCTAGTGCAGGGGGCTGGACCCGATGATCTTGCGAGGTCCCTTCCAGCCCCTTACAAACTATGAAGACAGAATAGCATTAACATTAAAAAACAAAACAAAATTAAATAATCCCCTTGCCCCAACCAGTAGATCTCTGCCAAAGCAAAACACACACCCAGCATG
>NW_005841969.1:3257962-3260742 GCF_000455745.1 Alligator sinensis
AGAAAAGGATCAGAGAAACAAACTACATGTTTGAAATTTTGGTCATCTTGCTTAATGTACTTTTGGACGGTACTGAAACAGTGTGATGAGGAGGTTGATACAGGAGCCTGTGTGAGGTGCAGCCTCGACCCAGAGCCCTGTCAGCTGTGGGACTCTCAGTCCTGGTTGCGGGTGAGGTGCAGTCAGGACCCAGAGCCCTGTGTGGGCCCAGGGGTTTCACCCCCCCCTCCCCCCCAAGCCTTGGGGATCATGGTAGCTGCAATCCCCAGGCTTCAGGGTTAGCACCCCTGGAGCTGGGAGCCCTGTCAGCTGATGGGCCTCCCAGCCACAGAGGAGACCCTGCTACACATGCAAATTAAAGCTCAATATCAACCAATTATAAAATCAGTACATATTTTCAAAGTCTAACTTCATAGCTGGTTGTAGCTTTCTATCATGTGCTACCTACTTTGCATGTGTAGCTGGTCTCAAGGTAATTAAACCATCAATCAGTTAATTGCACAATACCTGTAATTCAGGGGTGGGCAAAATGATGGATCCAGCCAGCGGCCAGACTCCATTTCCCAGCAGCCCCTGCCTGTGTTGCTGCAGCCAGTTTCCATGGAAACTCTAGCAGTAGCAGGGCCATGACAGCATGGAGCCAGGTTTTCCATGCAAACCAGCCCCCAGGAACACTGGCAGGGTGCATGGCTCGGTGAGGAACTGCTCCGGGGCCAGGGCTGGCATCTTGCAGTGGTGACAGCATGGGCCAGAACTGGGGTAGAGTCCCCGGGCAGGGGTATGCACAGCTCTGCCTCAGCTCCAGACCACACTGTCACTGCTTCAAGATCCCAACCCCGGAGCAGCTCCCTGCCCAGCTGCGTGCCCTGCCAGTGCTGCTGGAGCTGGTCTCCATGGATACCCTGGTCCTGCACTGTCACAGCACCACTGTTCCTGGGGTCTCCATGGAAACTGGCTGCAGTGACAGGGTTAGGGGCTGCTGGGAAATGGAGTCCACTGTGGGCCTGATCTGGCCCATGGGCTGGACTTTGCCTGTCCCTGCTGTAACCTATAGGGGGGTACCAATTATTCACAAGCAGAAAAGGGTCTCAGAATAAGTTGACTGCTTCTGTTGTAGTTGTATTAAACAGAGGGAAGAAAGTAATGTTCATGAGAAAAGAGATCTTTGGCATCAAACCAATATCTAGTCTTCATCTCATTGTCTCAGAGTTAATGACATCCTTCCATCAAAGTCATAATCACCCTAACCACCCTAGCTTTACCAAAATTAACTTTTTTCTGTTGGGTTAGAAACAATACTACCATATTAAGGCTTGTGAAGCCATAAAGCTTCATCTATTAAGCAAAATCTATTAAGTGAAATGTGACCTGATTTTCTATCATGCTCAGTTTACATGTATAGAAGGTCTCTGGGTCCAGCATTTTCAATGGTGACCCACTGATTTTAGTGACTTAATTTTTTGATTGTTCAGTCTGAGAGACATACAGCAGCTAGAGTTCCTGGTGAAGATCATGAAGACTTCAAGCTCCTAAGGATCCCTTTTACCCCATTACCTGCCTACCCCGACCATTGTCTTCTCCATTGCTTGACTAAGAAAGGTAATTGAGAAAGGATTGGTGAGGGAAAGGTGTACAGTCAGCACTTTTCACATATATATTATCTTGCAATCAAAAAAGGGCTGCAATGCAAACATGACTACCTTGTGAAAGGATTGCTACCCTTGTTTTACAGATGAGGAAACTTCTTCCAATGGTGACATAGAATGTCAGTAGCTGAGCCATGAATAAAACATCTGTCTCCTGACTCTCTGATCTCTGCCCTATTAGACATACTCCCTTTCAAGGAAAGAAACAATTTAAAAATACAGAAAATATCTAAAAATTGTTCTTTTTTTCCTTGCTAACTCATATATATTTGATTATCTTTTCTGGCTCCATCTGAATTAAACATGATGCGAATTTCAGGGCTGGGCAGTGAATGGAAAAATCCTTAACTATATTCACTTTTCATTTCACATGCCATTTATAGCTCATCTCACTGCTGCAATTCTAACAAGTTGGTTCAAAAACTTTAAAAATGAAAAACTTTTTTGTGCAACATCTGTCCTGTGATAGACAAACATGAGTTTGAGGGATGCAAATACATCTCACGGTAAAGGATGTTTTTGTCAACAAAGCAAAGAAAATGTTGATGACATTTGGTACTTGTGACAAGCACAGACTATTTTTCTTACTTGAAGAAACCAGTTGCAGGATAGTCCTCTTCCTCCTGTACAGTTTCTAGGACTGACTCATCCCCATGATCATCCAGCTCTGCATTTCAGCATGAAGCATATGATAATCAATGTGTTAGTCTAAAAAATTAGGAAGCTAATGTCCATTTGGATGAAAAGAGGTAGTCAGCTTCTCTTCTGTTTATTGCTAGTCAGAGATTATTGCCCATCTAGCATAGTGCTACAATATTTTTCTCTTAAATGATAATGGGGAATATTTAAATTCAAGGCAAAACTGTTTTCATTGTTTTTCTTTACTCATGAAAGCATTTTTAATTATATTATGTTTGAACTCATTTTTTCTTTAATGCCTGGGCCTAAATTACTTGATAGTGAACACCATTTTTAAAAGTTGCTATTTATTGTCAACCTTATGCTACTTTTCAGTAGTTAATGTTTTGTTTTACATGCAGTAGTATTACTGCAACAGCAGCAGTAGCATCAACAATATAATAATTTCACTTCCCTTAAAGTTAATATTCTGGGACCTTCAGAGAAAATTTCAGC
>NW_005841969.1:3260773-3272000 GCF_000455745.1 Alligator sinensis
TAGTAGTAATGACTATAGCATTACGTTTATGTTGTTGCTGTTTGTTTTTCTTCCTAGTTTTTTTTTTCTGTGCAATGATAGGCAACTCAGTTCATTCAATAGACCTTAAATGATCATGTTGACTTAGAACATAAATTAGAAAAGTGCAATGGAATATTGAAATGATGGTTTAGGTGGCTTACATATGAGAGAGGGCAGTGTAATCATTGCTCATGTCTAGACAAGTTATTCAGTACTGTGTTAAGTACTAAGCAAGACAAAACATTAACAAGCCTTCAAAGATTCTCCAACTTTGTAGGCAACAGTTTCCTAAAGTGAAGACAGTTAAGTAAGTGTGAATTACTAATCATACTTATTTCTACATTTCCTAGAGCAGTGTTTCCCAAACTTTTGACATACAAGGGGCACATGCTTTTTCTGAATTAACATTGGCAGCACACTTTACTTTTAATACCTGGAAAGGGGGGAGTGTGTGTGTGTGTGTGTGTGCGCGCGCGCACACACTCTTTACACCCCCTCTTGACCTCTGGTCAATACCTCAGGGACAATGACAGCTCTCACTGTTGAGGCTGCTCCCTCAGGGTCTCACATGCAAGTGACCACCCCTGCCACCCCTCCTGCCAGCTCTGGGAGCATGGGAGAAGTGGAGGGAATGAACTGGGTTGCAAAACACACTGGTTTGTCTGTCCATCCACCCACCTGTTCACAGCAGAGTGCTCTGCTGGGAGAATGTGGGGGGAAGCACAGAGCTGCCTGGGGTGGGAGAAAGTAGGGAAACAGAGGTAGCATTCCCCAAAGGAGCAGCCAGAGGCACGGATGGACTGGCTGGGGCAGGTGCAGGTGCTGAACAGGGAAGGAAAGCATTTACCTCCTCACACAGAGGCCTGATAGCACAGCACCCATAAAGGGATCTTGTGGCACACTTCTGTAAGCACTAGTGTGCCATGGCACCCCCTCTGGGAATCATTCTCCTAGAGCTTGGGGCCATGTCTGGTTTTGTCGTCTGTGTGTTGCCGCCTCTTATTTGGAAACAAGAAGTAAGCTAATATGCTGTAAAAATGAACTTTAATAGAACTATCAAGATTTGTATCTGTTATAGTATACCCTACTACTGTAATATTCTGCTTAGTATAATATATATCCTGATATATATATTGCAAGATAGGGGTCTCATTTTATTAGGTCCTGAATAGGATCTCTTCCCTTAAGAGATAACAATCTCAAAAACACCCTGAAAACCCTTTACTTACCATAGTTGGAGAGAGTGTGCTGAAAGTACCCATTGGAAATCACCATACCCTAAGATTTTTTTCCCTATAAATACTCATTGTATCCCAAATAAAACACTGATTTTGCTATTAGAACACCCTGAGAGGACCACTGTGCATATATATGGCCTAGACTTTCCAAGGTACACACCAGTTTGTCTGCCATATGGTACCTTCTAGGGTTTTGCATAAATAACAAAAGCAACAACAATAATAGTGAGAATCAATATCCTATATTAATTCTGGGTCAATACCATACCAGCAGGGTGGAATTCTGACCCACTGACTCTTCAAGAATATACAACCCAAAAATATGGTGTCTTTTTGGGACTGAATTTGTAGAAATGTTCCTTTTCAGTCATAAACTTATCATGAAGGAATCAACTCTGGTGCTGACATTTATGAGTTGTTCAGTGCCAAAGCAGATAGTGCAATGGGGAGAACTAGTTCATAGTGCAAAAGATTTGCATTTAAAATATTTGCAGGTAAATGAAACAAACAAAAAATCAGATGATGTGATGAATGTTACTTTGCAATGTATTTCAGGGATTTGAAAGAGATATGCTATAGCTTACTGGATAGAAATCTGTGGCTTACAAGTGTGTAGGAGATTTGGAAGATCAACAAAAGAAACTAGAACAAATTAATAATCCTCTCCTTCAGCAAATTAAACTTCACTCTGCTAAATTAGTTGACCTTCAAAGTTTGCCTCAGGGGAATGATGTAAGATTGGAGGGTTTATCTGAAGAAACAAAGAAAACTAGGTTGAAGAATGTGAGATGGCTAGTGAACTGGATAGATCCTGAGATGTTTGTTAAGCTACCATTAATGAAAGCTCATCCAAACACGAGACAAAAGCCAAGTCTGCATAAAGGCAGATTATTGTGGTGTCCTATTATTAATTGTAAGAGGTTTAATTCTCTGGATAAGAACTGAGTACTTAAATGAGCAGAGAGGAGAAAGGAAAATTCATCACAACTCAGCACAAACTGTGCTGCATCAGCATGAAGGAGCAGAAAAAGAAAGGGGCTTTGACTTTAAAAAACAGAAAATCAAGAAGATGGTGCAGAAATCTGCTTTGTTTTCTGAAAAAGTCCAAGTTCAGGTAGAGGTGAACTGAACAGTGTTAAACGCATTCCACAGTCTTGCAATGGTGTCAAAACACCACAGACACTCAAACTGAGAACTGATATAGACGTCTGGGGACTGTAAAGAATTGATCTTGTATGGAAATTTGTAATGTAACTGTTAGCATATATTAGATTTCTGTTATGCAGAAGTCTTAGAAGTTTTGAAAAACATAGTTGAAAGGGGAAGGCCTAGAGCAGGGGTTTACAACCTGTTAGGGTGGCAGGCTGGGTGCTTCTGACCCAGCTACTGCTGCAGGCTGCTGATCTCTCACCTCTGATTCCCTTCCTGCTCTATGGCTCTTTTCATTTACTTGGTGCTGCTGAAAACCACTGTGAAGATGAACAGGGAATGGCAAATTTGGGGGTAATGGTACAGAGCATGAAACTTTAAGTCACTACTTCAATGTGGCCCCTTAAATGGGCACTTCTCCCCTGTACCAAATCAGAACTTCAAGAGACAGATCCAAGCCATAGGTTGTCAATCTAAAGCTTTTGAAGACAACCAGTATTTATGCAATTATTTTTCCTCAAAGCCCTGCTAGCTGAAGGAGTTCTAGCATTTAGTTTTACATTTACAAATAATAAAAATATTTGTCAAACAGTAGATTATCCTTGTTTATGCCAAATTTGGGCCTCAAGTTTCTTAAAGAAGGGATTTAGTGGTACAATGTGCAGACTTTCATTGGACAAATAAGTCAGACATGGGTCATGACCCAGATAAGCTGCAACATTCTCTGTAGCCTGGGTATTCTTATTATGTCTATCCTTACTTAATTTTTAAAATAAAATCGGCTGTTTTTTTTAAGCTATATATATCTTAGCAAAGACCTTTGTCTGTCTGAGGCACCAGTCTGGATATGTTAATTAGGTCCTCACGACTCCTAAAATTATCCATTTCTTTTTCTTATATTTGAGATAGATAGATAGATAGATAGATAGATAGATAGATAGATAGATAGATATCTCAAATATAAGAAAAAGAAAAACTTAGGTACTGCCTTGTTACTAACAGCATTAACTTTGTTAGCTGTTGTAATCAGATTATTGGCAAGAGTGATTATGGCAAGAAAGAACGCTCTCATGTCTGCTGCATTGATGGAAGACAGGAAGCGTAACCTTTGACCACAGAAGTAATAACAATGTTGGCTTTTCTGAAAACAAAACCTAAAGGAATTAGTGTTGAGTATCAGTCACAAAGTGCATTTAGAGTTTCCTATAAATCTCTCTGAAGCATCTACTGAAATGTTCACCCTTCTGTGTAATTTAAAACTAGTGTAAAAGATCTTTGTCTTAGAATGTTGGATGGACATCAGCTCATTCTCCAGAGGATTCTCCAAAATAGGACATAGGTACAAGAACTGTAATGTCTAACTCCTAAGCACCTGACTCCTTTCACGGAATCCAGAATCCTGTGAACACTGAATGGGCATAGTCAGGCACCTCAGAGTGAGATTCTTGGCAAGCAGTGAGCTTGTGAGAGCCAGAAAATTGGAGAGCCAGCCATCAGGAAACAATCATTCATGAACACAGCCCTGGAAGGGGATCAGAGAAACAAGAGACCCCATAAGGCACAGAACTGACTGAAGGGGCAGAGGTGGACATTTTGAGCAAGGAACCTGCCTGCTATGAATTGTCAGCTGAAACTTACAGTAGTATACCATACATTTATAGTGGAAGATGGGGAGATTTATGTAAGATAGTAGAAGATGGTCTGATTTCTTTAACCCCTGTAGGAGTTTCTTCCTGGGTCCCAGACAGCGAAGCTTCGGTCCCTGATTCGATTCGGCAGAGATTTGGCCCGTTTCGGTGACCAAATCTCTGAATCCAAATTGAACCAGGAGACCCTTTAATCTCTCTGAATCAAATTGGAACACTCTGAAACTATTCGGAGACATTCAGAAAGATTCAGAGATTCGGACATAGACCCAACTTTAAATGTTTTTTCTACATACCTCAAGGTACTAGGCAGCTCGTCAACACTGTGATGGTGGGGCAGATGGAGCATCCCATAGGAGTGTGGGGGGGGCCCCAGCATGCTCAGCAGCAGACGTGGAAGTGGACCAGAAGCACTTCCAGTCCACTTCTGGGTCTGCCAGGCAGCATGCAGGAGGGCCCCCCTGTGGCCCCCTGGCTCAGCGATTGGTGCCTTCTGGGTTGGGGGCGGTACCCAGGGTCCCCCTGTGACTGATTGCTGAGCCGGCAGGACATGGAGGGGCTCCCCAGTGTGCTCCCCGGCAGACCTGGAAGTGGACCAGAAGTAGTTTTGGTCCACTTCCGGGTCTGCTGCCGAGTGCGCTGGGGCCCCTCTGCGCTCCTGTGAGATGCTCCATCCACCCCACCATTGCAGCGATCATGAGCTATGCCTGGTTCCTCAAGGTATGTAGAAAAAACTTTTAAAGCTGTGTCTATGGCCGAATTGCTGATTCTCCAAATCAGCATCGAATCTTCAGATTCGGATTCAGCCAAATCAAATCAGGGACAGTGATATGAATCAACGAATCGAATTGAATCACTGTCCCTGATTTGGTCCGAATCCGAATCAAAGACGGCCCATTTCACACACCCCTATGAGAAAGTGCTGTCTCCTTACAGGGATGAAGTTTGCCCTGCCTTAATAAGCAAAGCCTTGGGAATGAGTGGCTATTTTTCTGCATGCAGTTTTTCTAATGTTTCTCACTGGTCAACAAGTCTATTGCATGTATAATATAAAGGGCTTTTCAAAATATTAGGGTGTCTTTTCCTACTTTAATGATGCTCCTGATGCAAATGTCTGTATCTTCAAAATTTGTGTCATATGAGCATTCCTGGCAAGAAAACCTGAAGGCTCACAAACAAGCCTGTCCATCTGTAGTATCTGATGAAGTAGGTTGTTGTTCATGAAAGCTCATGCCTTTTCAACACAGCTAGTTGTTATAAGATGCTATCCTGCCCTACCTTCTAAGTGAGTTTGTAAAAATGAGTTGTAAATATTTTTTAATACATGACTGATATTTATTTATTTATTTATATTTATTACTTTTTTGCTTAGTTCTATAGTCTATATAAGAAGTGTAAGCCAACCCTTTCAAATCTATCTCCAGTGTTATGGTGTATTAATATGTACTGAAAATGTAGTAAGGAACACTACACAATGGTAATGTTCTAGTGCTATCATACAAAATTGAGTGTCTGGAGAGCCGTTCTGTTATCAAAAGAGTTTTCAGGAAATCAAAACCAAAATCCAGAATGCTGTCCTTACATTGTTATTATGTTGCCATCAAGACTGTGTGTAGTTGCCACTCTATCATAATTATACTTTAATGCAGGATCATGACACAAACATCACAGCACATTGTTAGGTTGTCACACCATTATTGTATTGTGATTGTCTCTCCTCACTTTTGTGTGGTTCTGGCTCAATCTCTCCCTCTCACTTCCACTATTCCTGCTTGTCTGGTGGGCCCTCTGGTAATGTTAGTTGATTTGCATCATTTGCCCTGCAGCTTTATGTGGTATCAAATACAGCTGCTTCAGGTATTGTTGTCAAACACTTAGATGCAGAAGGGGCTCTGGGCCTCCCGAAAGTCTCATCAAATCTAGTGTGAAGTTTGTTAATTGTGCCCTAGCTGGATGTGTTGCAATGTTTCCAATTCTTGGGATTTTTAATGGGAACCTTTTAATGCTTGCTGTTCCTTTTGTAAAGCCCAACATTCTGGAATCCTGTGATTTCACGAGAAATTCAACTTTTAGTCTTTAAAAAGTAAATTTATAATCCTGAAAAGCTTGAAGACATGACCCAAGAACATCCTGAAGACTCAGAAAAAAAAATGGCATATAAATGAATGAACCCAACCTGGATTCATTTCTAGTAACTCTCAGGGTTTGGGGTGGCGAGAAGGTCAGACGTGAGATTTCTGAACTCTTGGGTTTGGCAATGCTGGTGCTGCAGAGTACGTCTTGCTGACTGAGGCTTAAAAATTGACCTTACTGTTTCCCAGTTTTACCGGTCTGTCTTGGGTTACGTCAATTTTCCCTTCATTCTATTTAGCAGGAAATATCCATTCATTATTCCCCTAGTTCTCTCTGACTATTTGCACCAGTTCCTGTCTAGTTTCACCCTGCAGGTCCTGATCCAGAGAAAGGAGTTTTCTTCCATTCATTCATGACTCTCTCCCATCCCCTGCCTTTATGCTTGCTCCCTGTCTCTCACAGCTCCCTTCCCCCTCCAGGTAATCTTTCTTTTGCTGTCTGATTTGTCTCTATCTCCCTGCATGCCTCGATGTGTTATTCCTCCCCATCCTTTCTGTGTTATCTCTTTCTCACCATATCCCTCCATTTTGTTTCCTTGTCATTCCAGCATCAGAAATCAAACGGACTAAAATACCCAGCTCTGCACATTCCCTTGCTGGTGTTTTGGAGCACGGGAGTCAGATCAATTTCTCCGTGCTGCAAGCATGCTGAATGGAGACACGGAGCACAGCACTGCTGAAGGGGGAGGGGGATAGATCACAGCACAAAGGACATGGGGAACACTGTGGAAGATAGAGAGTGTAGACCCTAGTTCAGAAAGAAAGCGAGGCACGTGAGTGCATTCTGCATCCTACACTGAGACGGATGCTAGCGCTACAGTGCATTAACAGCCAAGTGCAGTGATGTCGGGCGCACATCCCTAGGGTGAGAATTCTGCTACTCACTGAATGTGGCCTAGGTGCACATCAATTGTCTCTTTGCCCTGTGTCCCGACTAGTGAGGAGCCCAACCTAAACATCCCCAGTTACTGAGGGGATTGCAATCAAGCTGCAGTTTGGGGCCCTCTTTCACTCTGAGTAGCACTTTTGCTCCATAAAATGCTAACAGTCAGCCAAGGCTGTATGACTGCTTTGCTGATGCAAGGCTGTATGGCTGGGTTCCTTTACCCAGGGACCTGTGCTTACCTCATAACTTTGTAAAAGGCTTTGGGATATCCTGAAGATGAAAGGCACCATATACAATACACTTCTACAGCCTTTAATTAGTGTTTGACACCACAAATACAATTAAAAGAGCCGTGACTTTCCTGACTGGGCATTGACATTAAAAGAACAAAATGACCTTCATATATTACTGAACTGGTACCATAAAAAACCCAAAGAATTGCTTCCCATCATGTTTTTAATTAACAATTAGCCATGGTTACATTATCACTATTCACCTCTTTTATTTCAATCCCCTTCTGGTAAACCCTAAAGACTACAGTCATGAGCATCTTGGATAACTGTCAGGGAAGTTATCTCCAGATTTTTATTTACAATAATTATTTTATTAAGAAAACCATTAACAACCCAGGTCTCCAGCAGCAAAAAGTACATATTTTTAAAATAAGTGGAACAATGCTGAGTGATCTACTCCAGTATCTACATCTTACAATGGCCAACATTGAATGCTTCATTGGACTAGAACTCCCTTAACACAGCTAACTATTCAATAAGATATCAAAGGAAAAATTTTCCCATCCCCCAGCTGGTAAACATTTTATACTCTGAAACATTCAGATGGATATCCCTGATTATTTCATCACTTATAATGTAAGGATAGATTTTCTTATTCATAAATGTGTCTCCCTTCTCCTTCTTGAGCTTAGAGGTTTATGCTTAAGTGATTTCTTTTGAACTGGGATCTTAAGGTAGGCCAACAGACATTAGAGGCCAGATATTTCTCCTCTTAAACACGAGTTGTTCCACTGAATTCTGTACAAGACAGCCAGAGAAGATATGTCCCTAAATGCTAGTGCCTTTCAGTCTTGACTTTTCTGGATCACATTTGTGCCCTGATATGGAAGTGAAAAGCTACATAATCCATTACAATTGCCTACATTGTCCAAAACAGGAAATAATTAGGAAAAAAGTTTCCTAGTTGAACAACAAAGGAAAATGAAAAGCCATAGAGAAATACAGTTCCATCTGATTTATTATACACCTGTTTCTAAAGTATGTAATAAAAGCTCAGGTGACATTAGTGGGTCTAGCTGCTCTTTTCAAAAAACCCCACAATAGGATACATTTTTGTTACAAAAAGTCTAGTACCTTTTGGGCAATTCATTAGAATAACCCTCTTACAGAAGTTAAAATTTTACTTTTATATTCAAACAACCTTTTTCCTTATGAGTTACTTGCATATTAATGTACATGGGGGTGAGGGAAGGGACTGCATATCTCTTCATACATATCTACATATAAAATACCTTGATGGGGTTGTCAATGTATTTTCAGTCACAGCCATAGAAAAAAAGGCCTTTTTCATCAAATCCCATTATGTTACATTCTACTGGGACATGATAAATACTAGCCAGAATTTCCTACTCAGCACTCTGATAGTATGGTCGTCTGTCTTCAGTTTCAAGCAAGAGGAAACTGTGTTTCTTCAGTATTATGATTGTATCGAAGCAGAGTTTTCTTTACTATGGAAAAAGTGTGTGATTATCTGAAGAGGCAGAGAGAACTTAACTATGGAGGACTTAAATTGATAATAGAATTATTGCTATATTGTTTCTTGTGGTGCTAGGATAGCTTCTACAGACGTGGCAGAAGCAAGTCATCACTTGCCACTGTATTAATTCAGCATTGTGCCAGTCTGTAGTATGAAGACATTATTAAATGGGATCTTTCACATGATACATTGTAACAACTCTACAGGGACAAGGTACAAAGGCATTAAGAAGGAGATCTTTGACACAATACAGAGCTAATATAAAGTATCATGTCAATCTGTAATGGAGATTTTTAACATGAACACTTGAATTATGAACATGTTTACAATGTGAATGGGATTGTTTTCATTGAAAAAAGTTATATCTTGCTTCAGCTGGAAATAGATGAACTAGGCCATATTAATCCTTGGTGTGACTTTAGCATAGTTACACTAGGGCTGTATTTGGTCTATGTTTTTAAATTTCTCCCATGTTTATATATTTTACTAATATTTTAGATATGCATTTTATAAATAAAAAAGTTTATGATAATGAAAACAGCATTGACCCATAGTATGGAGACTTTTGTAAACAGATCTTTGACAAAATCCTTTTAAATAACTTTTAATAGAGCAATATTGATGGATCCTTTCAATTTTAGTAAGGTGTTAGTAGCAATGACAGTATTAATGTAAAATAAAAATGTAGTTTTAAATATAAAACAATGTATCTAAAATGTGGGTCAAAAGTTCCCCCTTTCACTGTATTTTAAAGATATAAAAGGACAAATCAAACCCTAAAATGAAATTTCTCTATCTGTTGCTCAGGCATGAAATCCCCAGAAAACTGAACTATGTTAATTAAAACAATTGCCACCAAAAATATTCCTCCTGATATCGTACTATTTTGGGATTCTTTCTCAACATTGCAAGCTACTTCCAGGCTATGGAATTTTCACCAGAAATATGGCACTATAACACAAAATTTGGGTTGCATTGCATTGGGAATCTTTGCCTGTTACACACAAGAGAGAAATTAATAAAATAAAGAGCTAAATATCTTAATAAAAATAATGTCACTGATGAGATGCATCAAAAGCTTCAGCATTATATTACTGGTTCTTTTTTTTTTCCTCTTTCTTTTTTTAACAAATTCCCTTTGCCTATTTCTCATCTACTAGTTGTCTGTTTTGTCTTGGCTATAAAGTCTTTAAGAAGGGGTCTTGCCTTTATACTTGTTTGCATCCAACCCCAGACTTAACCTAAACCAGAGCTTTGTTTCAACTCAATCCAAATTGTAATAGCTTTAAAAAAATGAAATCATGGCTTGATATTTTTTATACAAAACTAAATGTCACTTCATTCCTTTAGTGGTTCTTGCAAAGAAAGAAAAAAGATTCACCAACAGTGACAATATACATATATAAGCTTGCCAGGATTTGATTCTTATTGGTAAATGTTGATATACATTGATTTCACCTCATACTCAGACTAACGAAAAATATTTCCATTATTAATAATTAAAATTTATAGAGAGAGGGGATGTGAGAAAAGCGATGGCTGATGAAATGTGTGATGACAGGGGGAACAGTCCTACAGAACTGTGCTGATTGTAGTTTGGACCAAAACTCCTAGAAACCTTAGGGGACTGGGAACAAAGGAAGAAGACATGATAAAGCAGATAAAGGGGTTGTGTGCGAGTGGAGCCGGGGATTGATGGCAGCTCTGCTGCTTGGCTGGTGGCAGTCTTACAATTGTTACATTTGTCACAGCTAGTGGTTAAACTGCACTATAATAATAGCATACTATCATTAACAAATTGTCTGCTCCCAACATCCCTAATTTTGTGCAACCATGAAAATTTATAAAACTCAAAATAAATGCTTAAAAATAAACATTAACACTATCTGTTGAAATTATAAAAAAGTAAAGATGGAATTCTGCCAAGCCTATACATATTTTAATATTATAAAATCCTAAGTCTGTCTGTCTGTCCATAGGGCTTTATTCATGCTCTGATTGGCTGACAAACAGCCAATCAGAGTGGGAACAGGTATTCCAACAGGATCTGGCCACGTGGTGAAGTGTTGCCATGATGGTGAGGAGGGGGGGGGGCGAGGCAGGCCTCGCCCCCCTCACCCTGCTTCCTGGAGGCGGGGCAATGGAGCAGACAGAACAGGTGGCGATGGGGGGGGCGGGAGGCAAGGCCACCAGAGCTGGCCTTGCCTCCCCCTTACTCCTTGCAGGTGACAGTGGCTTTGGTGCAAGGGGCAGTGGGGTGGGGGGGGTGCAGTGAGGCCATCAGCATTGTCCTGGGTCTGTCCCTCCCCCCTTTCATTGTTGCTGTCTGCAGGGCCTGATATGGGACGACACAGCGGTGGTGGGGGGAATAGCTGGGGGGGGGTG
>NW_005841969.1:3272515-3286808 GCF_000455745.1 Alligator sinensis
CTCCCCCCTCCCCTGTGCCAGCTCCTCCCCCGTTCCCCCTTCTCCTCCCACCGCCGCCAGTTTTGTCCTAGGCCCGCTGCTTCCCCCCTGCCACAGCAGTCCAGCTTCTCCCCACCCTTGGGCCCAGTCCTCCCCCGTATCAGGCCTGGGTCCACTCCTCCCCTCCCCCTGCCACGGGGAGAGGGGAAATGGTGCCAGAACCCAAGCAGCAGGAGGGAAGGGAGGAGCAGACCCGGAAGGGGAGGGCATGGGGCTCCATCCCTGCCCACTCCCCCCATCATTCTTGATGGACAATTGGCTAGTATGCTCATATCAACCATAGTAAGTATTTAGATTACAATATTCCATACAAGTAGAATCTACTGATACACTCCAAAATAGGTGAAAAAGCTAAAACAGTCAGGTGATGCATGTATAGAGATTTTCAGTTGCTTCTGGATGTGATCTCATCAAATTTAATTAATTATAGGCTGGATAGGCATCTAGCAGGCTGGATAGGCATCTGGCTGTGGTCATCTGACCCCAGCACTCTTTGCTGCCTAGGCAGGGGGTCAGACTTGATATTCTGTTGGGGTCCCTTCTGACCCCAGCATCTATGAATCTATACAAGTTTAGGTCTGTTTAGTACTTGGCTGGAAGGTCTCCATGGGAAGCTGGGGGTTAATATATACCATCAAGGATACTATTTGCTTTTTTGCCAATACTGAATAATGGAGTTACACTGTGACATTGCAACTTTTGTCTTCATTGAGCCCCCCAGTGCAGATAGAATCAGGGGAACTGTTCTCCCTACTGCCTCTGACCTGCCCTATAGACTGGTTTGGAAGCCAAAAGCCTTGCCTTTTCCTTTATTTCTGGGGGGTGATGCTTACCCTTTTGCCTGATCCAGACATCAGAATTTTAAGTGGAAGGCTTCCATTGATTTCAATGGGTTTTGAATCAACCCTTTGGCCTTTGAATGAGGGACCAAAGAGGGAAATATGCCTTGTGCGCTTCTCCTTCACAGGTAGATTGTTAGCTCAGTAAACTAAGCTGTTGAAAGGATTGTATTTTGAGAAGATATAGAAAATCAAGTTGTAATCACTTGAGGTAACTAACCAACCCAGAACACTATTAGCAAGAATGTGTTAATTCCAATGGTGTAGTCAAACATCATCCTGAATTCTCTCTGAAGCTTGACATAGACTTCCATAGCACTGCTTTATAGTGTTGTTATGACTAATTAAGGATGTCTGTGCTCCACTCCAGATGGGACTTCATTCCAAGAGAAGGTAAAATTATACTGATATGCAATTTATAAAGATAACTGTATTTTTATTATAAAGAAAATGAAGATCCCAGAAAGTAAAACTTGAATGATTAGAGACATAGCTAGGAATTACAAGACATTAACAAATAGTACTTAGAAAATAGAATCATTTAAATGTGGGCAGATGAAGAAAGGTATTTTCACATTTTTTGGTATAACCTCAGAGAAGTAACTTCTGCTTTTTAAAATATTATGTACCATTCACATTTCCTAACTTTAAAAAGTTTACATTCAGACAAGTGCAGAGAAGAGCTACTAGCATGATTATGGAAACAGAGAACCTATCTTATGCCAGGAACTTAAATGAGCTTGACATTGCAAAATAAAGGTTGAAAGGAGATGTGATTACTCTTCATAAATGTTTGGTGGTAAATTTCAGGGGAAAAGCAGAGCTACTCAAGTTAAAGGACAATATTGGTACTAAATTAAATGATCATAACTTTATACTGGAACTTAGTTTTATAGTAATTCAAGAAATAAAATTTTCTAGGCAAAGTAGTCGGGGTAAGGAGCCTGAATCCCTTCAAGATGGAACCTGGGATGTTTTTGGAAGGAATAGATAGATAGGATGTGGCAGGGGGGGGGACGGACATGGGAATAGATCTTCATGAACTAATAATTAAAGCATATGACCTGTGGCTTCTAAGACTTCGTATCCCAATAAAAAGGTTGAAAGGAAATTTTGTTTCTGTGAAAGCTGCTTGTTTGTGCAGGCGATGTTTGGTAAGCTTTTGCTGTCTACCTGCTGGGCCCAGGAAAACTTCCCCACCTCCCACCCCGCTTGGCTGCTTTGCGGGGGGACTGGAAAGGTAAAGTTTATACACATATCTTGGTTTCCCACCTTCTGAAGCACTGGACATTGGCTGCAGCTAGAGGTGGGAGACTGGCATGGCTATCAATCTCTGAAACCTCTCAGTGCCTGTCCTAGTGACTTTTGCTCCCACATTCAGGGTCAAAGCAAACACTATATTTGGAGTAAGAAAGACAATTTTCCCAAGTTCAGATTGGCAGAGACTATTAAGGGCTTTTTGCCTTCATTTTTACTGTGGGGTATGATCATCTTTCTTAGGAACAACATATTTTACTTACCATATTCTCTGACACTGCAGTGGTCTCAGCAGGATGGCACCTTTATCTTTCCTCTTGTCTTCCAGAATCAAGTTGTCCTCATAACCAATATTCTATCTGTCATCCTCTGTCTCCTTGGTAATTTAAACAAACCACAGAACTTTTGAGCTTATCAGTAGTAGAATTGATGTCCCAGGCCATTATTGGTTTGTATGTCAAAACCAACACCTTAAACTTCTTCTAGAAATCAACAGGCAGGCAGTGCAGTTACAGTCGATACAGATCCAGGAGCTGTGTTCTTGGCAAGGCATACCACTTCGTAAGTGTAGCATTAAGCTCAGAGAATCCATCAATTTAATGCCCTGAGTGGATTAATGATGTAACCCTATGTATACCACATTGCAATATTCTCAATGATGAGAGTACAATAGGAAGAGCAAAGTCTGCATCTAAAAGCTGGAGTTGCAACTTCCTAACCAGGTAGAGATGGCAAGATCATTTCACTTATACACGTTTATAAATAAAATATGATGCTCCAATTAGGAGTAACAGCACATAGTTGCAAAATGGAACTGCATTACTGTTTAAAGCATTTGGACTTTTCGAAAGATCTGAGAGAGACTTTTCCAAATATTTGCTGATGTGTCTAAGAATAGATTGAAAAGCAACCTAGAGCAAAAGGAGTGAAATGATATCTCTCCTCTACTGAAAGGAAGGTTTCCAACATTTTGAGTTGTGATTACATGTGGAGAAAAATTTGGACAGTGTTGTGAATTATTAATTAATATCAACATGCTGTCAATCTGTGTTGTGCATTTATGGTGTATTCAAGAGTTAGAAAAAGGCAGGCATTCTAAATGGAAGTATGGAGGGAGGACTATTCAGAAAACATGACAGAAGCTCTGGCTTTACAGATTTGGATTTACATTGCTGCTTAGATCTTATACATTGCATCAAATCTCTGCACTCTGTGGTTTCATAGTTAAATATTTATCACTGCAAAAAATATAATCAGGCTAAATGAAAGAGTCTTTCCTAGCTTTAGCTGAATGACAGAGTATTCACATGAAAGGGGGACGAGATATTTCCTTGCCCCATGCAAATTCTTATTTTTTATATAAGTAAGGAGGGTTATTTGCCAAAGTGTTCATTGCATACCACTCAAACCCCTGAGCATCATCTCTAGTGTGCACTCAGGCTATAAATGGGCCATTGCACCATACTAAAATTTTATCATTTTTGTCATTTTTATATGATCACAGGCCCATATCCATACCAATCTGGTCATAAATCAAACAGCCATGAGTAGCAAAAGGGTTAATTATGAGTCTCAAACTTGTTTATGGAGTCAACTCTACAGCATCTATATTAATGAGGCTTATCTTTTTATTTACCCAGGACAATTAATTACCAGAATATTTAAAATAACGTCCAAGTTTCCAAATAACATATTTAGAGGACTACAATGCACTGATTTATTTGTAGTGAAAATGTACCTAATTATTAAGTCATTAGAATGATATTACTAAGTAAACTGTTTCTTTACTGTTATTTTAATAAGAATGGCAGTTAATGAAGACATTTGCTCTAGTTGGGAATGATATTTTAAAATCAGAGTCAAACTAATTTCTCCCTCTTTTCCTTTTATTTAGTATTTTTCAAGGGTTAATGCCTGTATTTGATATGCAGGTTCATTCACATTTTCTCTTCAATCACACTGAGAAGTATAAAAAAATGGTGATTCACAATTGTAATTCAAATTTCATTTTAAGCTGCTTATCTGTGGTTGCCTTCTGATTAAACTTACTTTTAAAAAAACCCCCAAAAAGTCACATTATCTTTATGACCACACACTCCATCAAAGCAATAAAGGCTTGAAAGTTTACTGCAAAAAGGGTTCCCCTTGCTGGTGACTCAATGTACTACAGGTCTACTTTTCTGAAATCCCAGTATGTCTTAAAATCTGTAAAATGATTTAACCCAAAGCAGTTGCTGGTTATGTGCCCTGACTTGAAGAC
Source organism: Alligator sinensis (assembly GCF_000455745.1). NCBI lineage: Eukaryota > Metazoa > Chordata > Crocodylia > Alligatoridae > Alligator > Alligator sinensis. Next base: position 3,276,911 of record NW_005841969.1, read on the forward strand.
CCCTTACGCAGTCTTCCTTAAAGCACAAGGCAGATGTTTACTGATGATTTGACTACTGGATTTACAGATGTCCTGACTACACTTTGATACTCTGAAGTCAAAAAGTGTGTGTGTCTGGGGGGGGGGGGGGAACACGGCCACGTTCAGACGAGTGTGGCTGTGCAGTATGTAGCGCTGCAGACACATTTGCGGTGCCACCTACCGCACATTCAGCTGTTCTCTGTGCTGCAAGGGAGCAGCGCAGGGGATGGGGGAGGGGAGGAGAGGGGAGGCGTTGACCCCTGGATATGCAGGGGTTAAAAAAACCCATGCCAAAAAAAAAAAAAGAGGAGTGGCGTATGCGGGGACAGCTCGCACTGCTCAAAACCAGAGCCTAGCCAGCTGGAGCCATGCTCCAGCTGCCAGTCAGGCTCTGAGTGGCAGGATCACCATTGCTGCAACCCCAGGAGGCCACCAGGACACCAGGTCAGGCTGCTGGGGACAGCCCAGTGCTGGTACAGCCTCCTCTGTCTCCCACCCCCAGGAACCTGCTGCATTCTAGACGGCGCATGGCACAAGTGTTTCCCAGGGACAACTTGCTGCGGCACAAGGTGTCCTGCTGCTAGTTGTCCCCAGCGAACCAAACGTCCAGACTCATGTGGACATGGTCCAAATGTTTCACAGAAATACTGCTTTGAAATTTTGAGAGATTTTTAGATTACATTTTTAGCCCTGGAGGAGCATGGGCTAAATAACATCAGAGTTTAATTGGCTGTGTTACTCTGAAGTCAGGCAGAAGACAGGGTAGATTTGCACCTTGTAGACTAAGTAAATCAGAGATACACAGCCTAAGCTTTCATGAGCTAGAGCTCACTTCATTCCATTCTGTCATTTATGAAAAGTGGCTAAAATTTGCATGGGATTTCTGGCTGATTCCTAGTAAGATATGTTAATACACATCAGAATGTTTGAACACTGACATGAAATTAACCAAATTAGAACAAATAGATGCTTCTTCACCCATTTTTTCATGTTAGCTGTCCTTTACATTGCATTTTCAATTTAAATTTTCAGGCAAGAGGATGAAACATCTAGAACTTTATAAGTGCCAATGAGTAAAAAAAAATATTGCACAGTTCTCTTATTTTTATCTCCACTTTTCTTTGAACCTGAAATATAAGCCTGAACCAAAGCTGGACAGAACTAACTACAGTAAATCAAGAACATTTTTAGAAGAATGTAAGCTCACATTGCCTCTTCCAAAGGATTACAGTCTCTTCTCCATATTCGAACCTGAAATGGGAGTGATCTGTATCCTCTGACATGAAAAGCTTCATGACAGAATCATGAGCTCAGTTAGGGATTCACAGTTAGTTTGACTTTCAAGCTTAGAAGAGTTTCATATGACATCCTGCAGAAAACCAAAAATTGGCATTGTACTTAATTGAGTTTGCTTTCAAAGTGAATAGAATCTATCCCACAAAAGACAGAGTATTTGAAGAATTTGTCTGGCCAGGATGTATGTTGTAGCTGACTTAGGCATCTGCTTTTGATGATGACTTTTGGGGCTGTTATAGGAAGCAGCTCATACTAATAGCCATGTATGCAATTTCTGGCAGTGGGCCTGTTTCCTTAATTAAAGTAATTTCATTCATACAATCAATAAACACACATTTCCTTCCTAAATATATCTTGAAAAAATGTTCACTTAGATAAAGAGTAATGTAGTATTTGACCATGTTATAATAATATTAAATCAATAGTTAAAGGAGATTAGTGAGCCTCTTTGAAAATACCAATATCTTTGTTAATGGATTAATATTTTGTCACTTACTTAGGAATGATTTTTAAAAGATATTTAAATTATATTAGATGAACACTAGTCAGGAATTCTAGGCTAAACATGTCCTTTTATCTCAAACTTGATATAAATATATATAATACCTCATAACACTGTTTGAATGGGGATTTAAGTACTGAACATAATTTAAAAATAATACTTTTAAGATCTGAATTATTTGCTTTTTTGTCTGAGTAACAAAATGGATCTAATACCACAGCACAGTTCCTTCTGAGTTAAACTAGTTTGTCAGGTAAATTTCATGGGGATTAGATTGTTCATCTGCTTCCATGAGCAAAGGAGGCCAAGAGTTCACGTGTAAGTCTTAGGGGCCTGAGTAGGGGAAGAAGAGGCAGAGAGAGTGTAAGCAACAGAATATTGGCTTGTTCTCATCTGAATCCTAACACCATGGAATCCTTCCACAGAAGTTTTCAATGGTGGATAGATGGTGCTCAGATAACAAAGTGATTGGGGTGTCATAAGCACTTAAACTGAATAACAGTTGGGTTGAGTATGAAGGATAATTGCTTTCTACAGCACTGTACCTCCATTTTATTACGCATTTCTATAGGTAAGGTGACTAGATATTCTGGGGAGTTTTAATTGTGTGATTTGTTTTGTTTTGTATCTTTTATAGCTTCTGATTGGTCCCATACTTTAACTTTCCATCATTTCCTCAAAGATTTAGAAGCATAAAACCAAAACTGACAGTGTTGCATTTTCTATTTAGCAGCTCACCTTCACTCTTCTCCATAGGCAGATCTGGGATTTCTAAAAGCTGAGCATGGCTGCAGGCGTGACTACCCCACTCCCCCACCACCCCAGTCGCAGCTTCCCCCTCCTCCTCACTGGGACAGGCAGATCACACTATGGGAGCAGCAGCTGGAGACCTTTTTAAAGTTCTTGAATCATGTAGGAACCTCTACATTTGGCATTTGGCACCCCTCTATTCTCCTTCATGCTTAGCTGTACCACCCCTCCCATCCCCCCTTTTTCCTCTGTACTTACTACTCTGGATGTTGTTAGGGGAGACTGACCTTCCACTGCTGCTGTCCCAGTCACTCCTGCTCTTCTGTGGCCAGGGCTTCAGAGAGCTTCTGCATGAAGAGCCAGGCTTGGCCAGGAAGAGTGGCAGCAAGGGGCAGAATCCCCCTCACTGACCCTGCTCCTGGGCTGGTGGGTAACACTCAGGAGAATCAGACAGAGGGGAGAAAACTGCCTACCACTGCTGCTCCTGCTGTCCCCAGCTGAGCCTGACTCCCCAGGCAGCCCAGCTGGAGTGGGGCAAGATTTGCTCTGGAGCTTCACCTGCCTTTGTGTCAGCTAGGGACAGTGACAGTGGCAGCCAGAGGAAGAGGGGAGGGGATGTGCCACTGAGTATGGAAGGGTAGGGAGTGAGTGCAAAGAATGGTGGGGCAGGGGGCATTTTTACCTGTTTCAGGGACTCAGAAAGTCCCCAGCTGCTGCTCCCACAACATGGTTCTAAATAAGGGTGCAACCATGCCACCTCACCCCTTCTGGTTGTGCGCTTGCTTTTCCCTTGTCGAGAGCATAGCTGCAGTCTCTGACGAGCCATTTTACATAGGCCAAAAGCATCTGTCCTAGGTTTTTATTTTCCATCTTGATACGCTGCTCATCTTTTCTGTGCGACAGCCTTCCTGAGCTAATGCCAACTCAGCTTTGTTTCATTGTTGATTTGTTGATTCCCACCTGTCTATTCTCATATTCTATATTGTAAGGTAATTGTAAGATTATAAAGTTCTTGAAATATATATATAGATATATATATGAAAAAAATATATATGACCCATGGTCCAAGAACCTTATAATCTACATATAGAAGAGACAACAGACAGATATATATAGTACTGAGCACATTGGGGCTTGGTCTATGATTCCATAACTCAAATGGCAATAATAGAAAAAAAGCTCTTAAGTAGAAATAATTGGACAGTGATCCCTGTCCTCCAATATGAGGGTGGGAGTAATTGTAGATGGACAGGCATTGCCAATGGATACCTGATGAATCTATGCGAGGATGGAGTGTGATCTGGGCTTGGCTTTCCTTTGCAGAGGGGAAACTTGTAGTATTTTCTTTCTTCTCTGTGGTTTTTTTCCTATATAGCATATGATCTGAGTCACAAATAGGTTTTCTTTTATATCTGTTATAAATATTATCTAAACTAAATCCCTGTTCACCCAGACAATGACATTTTTCCTTTGGGTCCAGTTTGATGTAAATTGACTGCATCCGTTTGACTTCAATAGAGTTAAATTAATTTACATCAGCTGAGGATCTGACCCCAAATCTTGTACACTCTTTAAGTGAATGCAATGATAAAAAGCAGATTTGACACCCAGAATTACATACTTTTCTCATTTGTATGTCGCAGGTTGCTCAACTTTATGTAAATTCTCATAAAAATTGGTTTGCTAAACAATAAAACATAACTTCTGGTAATCCAAAAACAAATCAATTCAAATATCAGGATTTCTCCTTTTAACGTCTTAAAGCTGAGAGGAAATTTATTCACAAAATAAGAACTTTTGATATGTAGATTATCCAGCCAGACAAGGGTGGATAATCATTATCTACAAGGCCATGGTGCCTTAGAGCAGCATTTCTCAATTAATGGATCACAACCCAAATATGGGTCACGAGAATATATGAAAGAGTCACAAAAAAACTTTAAAAATGCTTGGGACTGGGGGGAGTAGGAGGAGGCTGATATGGCAGAGGGCATCACATGCATGTGTGTGCATGCATACATGCACGTGGCAACCAGGCAACAATGGAGAGCAGCTCCTGCAGCTCCCTGCAGGTAAGTTGGTGGGGAGGGACATAGATGACATGTTGTGGGACAGGGAGGCATGTGCCCCCCATTTCTGCACCCACAGCAGGCATGGGCTGCAGCCTGGCTGGACCACTAGTGGGACCCAGTGTGGGAGGGTGAAGTGGGGTGGTGCGACTCATTGTCACCACCAGGACCCCCACACCAGCTACACTGCCAGCAGCGGGAGGAGTAACAGACTTGGGGGGAGCATGCTGCCCTCATCTCCTCCTGCTGCTGGAGGGGAGGTGTGTTGGGGGGCAGTGTGGGAGGCCTGAGGGGGGTGGCAGCACCCCTTCCCCCTCCCCCACTGTGTGTTGGGAGTGAGAGTCACCAACAGGGCCAGGAGACTGCAGGTCAGGAGTGAAGGGGGCCTTGAGTCCAAAAAAACTGAGAACCAGTGTCTTAACAGATCCTCTCTGCTTCTCAGATGTGTAACACTGATCATGTAAATTTATAATAACCAAGAGAATAGACACTTGCTACAAGGGTCTAATAAGGTTGCTTCCATCTTTTGAGTGCTTTATATACCTGCAAAAGAAAATGGTGTTTTTTTGTACATTGTGCTTTCCAAAAACCCTTTTTGTTTTAGAAAACAGAAAGAGTAAAAACATGCTTCATGTTTATATAATATTAATGTTTTGAACATGGTTATACTAGTTGATGATACCTTGTAGTAGGCTACAAGTTATGATAGTTGATGGGCATCTAAAAATCTTGTTGTTTTGTCTTCAAAATAAAACACTCTCTTCCATGGAAAAAAATGTATAGTATGGAAAAAAATGAAGGCAAAATATCTGTATTTTAAAAAATGTGAAAGCCTGACTTGAGAGACTAGTGGGCAAATGGAAGAAGTATTGTGGGCTTTGAACACTTTTGACTCTTACCTATTGTTCTTGGTCCTGCCTTCTAGCAACACGGTGCTTATTATTGCTATGGCTGCCCCCTCACCTCTCATTCATACCATTTTGAAAGGATGTAGAAACAAAACTTTAAAACTTAATATTTCAACAATAAAGTGTTTCCTTCCAGTTGGTTAGTGGAGAAGTTATCTTTCTTCTTGGTGGAGAAGGGTAGGGGTGTACAGGTACAAGCTGATGGTTCTCATCCATTTGTAAACTACTTTTGAAGTGTCAGAGTATTCCTGATGGATGTATTAGAGCCTGGTGGGATTGGCTGTTAGGGCTTCTGATAGCACTGGTGGACTGTGTCTGTACAAAAACCTCTCCATTCTTATTTTCATATTTTCCAAGATAAATGTCATAATTCTCAGAACACCTTGAGCTAGGAGTAAACAGCTAAACCCTCCATGGTAGACTATAGATCAGTGGGGCCCAACCTTTTTTGGCAGGCATGCCTCAAATTGGCCCCACACTTTCCAAGTCCACTCCTATCCCCTTTCCTTGCCTGATCATCTGCTTTGTTTTCTGTTCCATGCCATGTGCTCCCTGCCTGATTTGCTGCTCTCTTTTCTTTTCCCTGCCCTATTAGCCTCTGTCTTTCCTGTGCCTGCTTTAGTTGTCAAGTGCCACACACAGAAGCTTCCCATGATACTTGTGGCACACGTGCCTCAGGTTGACCACTCTTGCTGTGGATTTATTAAACTATTGGCCAACTGTGTGGGAAACACCTTATTTTAGGGTGTTTATGAAGAGCTATCTTTATTTCTTTTTGTATTTTATATTTACTTGAAAATAAACACAATCCATAATTTATGTAAAATTCACTTACCTCTAGAAAATATACCACATATGCTCCGAAGATATATTGTAAGGCTGTCTCTAAGTGATTTATGTAGTTTATAATGTATCTAATGGACAGCATTTAGTGTAGCTTTTGGTTGCCATACTTAATTCCCTCCAACATGGCTCAATAAAGATCTTATTCTCATTTATACTAGGGCCACTTTAAACAATCACCATGGTACTCTAAAGTGGGCATAAATTACTGATACCTCTCCTGCTTACCTCCTACTACAACTCAAGGAACTTCAGTGGAGCTAATTCTGATTTACACTAGTGAAAGCAAGAGGAGATACTAGGGCTCTAAATTTCCTTACTGTTTGTTTTCATGTGGTGTTTCTCCATCTGATGGTTGTCCATTAGCACATAAATCTGAGTAATCTTCAGCTTGTACAGCTCATTAATTTTTCAAGTGTTTTGGCTTATTCTGTCTGATGTACTCAAGCTCACTGTGTCAATGATATCTGCTGATTCCACTTTTCAGCTCTTCATAATAACTTCTAGTAAAGTTGGAGCAAAATGAAATTCCTTGGGGATGACCCTTTCCATCTGCTCATTCCCTATTTTATTATTTGTGTAATGAGGAGATATTCTAGAGCAGTTGGCCATGGCCTTTGCTTTCTAATCTCATGACTATAACAGCCTGTTCCCTAAGCTCAATGTAGAGCTAGTCAGTGCACACATTTTTTTCTATTCATTTAGAACAGCCTTTGTAAGTATTGTAGTAAGTGTAATATTAAGTAAAACAATTTTCTGTATTTACCACTTTCATAATCTTTTTAATTGTGGGAGGCACCAACTCAGGGTCTCCATTTTGCTGGTATGCACACATAGTTCCCTCTGACAGTAATGGAAGCTATAAATATTTTCAGAGAATTCAGTGGGCCTCAGATTTCAGAGGGTAGCTAGTTACTTGACATATAGTCCTAACAATCATCTCTAGATAACATTTTGACATCTACTGAGTGGAATGTAAATCATGTTGTATATGGAGTCATTATATTTAACAATCCAGAGGTGAGTTACAAACTTTCAGTAAGAAGTTAATTGAACTTCACATACTGGAGACTCAAGTTGTGGATATTTGGGGCACTTTTTATCTATACTTTTCATTTGGACACCTAATGAACCACTCAGAGTTCAAAAGATTAGAAGCATTATTTCATCCAAGTGATCTCTCAATGGTTGATCGAGCTATGATAGGTCTTAGCGTGTTCAGAAAGCTATCTTTGTTTAACCATTTCATTAGTAAACCTGTAATCCTGTACTGATACACTTTATAGTTTGCGTGAAATTTTAATAGGATGAAAAACATAACTAAAATACTGGCTATTTCCATCAATTAATGAACATAATAAAATAATCACTTTTCCTGTTTATTAGGTTACCATCATTTCCACATATACAAATCCCAAAAAGTGACTACTACTAATAGTAGTGTTATTCTTCTACAAGTAGCTAAGTCCACAGAAATGCAAAACACCAGTATTCCATTAACCCTGTTTAAAGTCCTTACTGTATATAATAATTTCTATTTTCATGCATATATTTAATTTACATTTATATTGTACCTTTCCATTTGGTGGTTTCTAAATAATTTTACAGCAGTCCCAGTTCCTTCTAAACAATGAAATACAAACCAACTAAAACAGCCTTCCTACACGTTGCTTTTTGCAGTCACCACCAGATACCACCTGATAATTGATATACGTATGCTTAGGTTGAGGTTGCATAAGAGAATTATTTTTATGATAGTAAGTGAATGTTCATTATTAGTATGCTGGCTCCATATAGTAGGCATAAAATGACAAGAACTTTTTCTTAACAAGCTTATAATTTAATAAACACATAGAAAAAAGAGGGAAAAATGGCTTTGGTAGATCTTTGTAGTTCCATGATCTTTGTTAATTTCAGTAAAGCTTGTGGAATTGGTAATGTTAGCTCCTCTGATAATTTGGAAATTAATTTCTATGACAGCAGACACTGTATATCTATGAGAGCAGACCCTTCACAGTAATGACCCATGTTTTCAGACATGTCATTAGTGATATTAGAATGAATTCCTATGGTCAATAAACTTTTTCCTCTCATGGGGAAAAATTGATTCTTTCCATGCAATCCATGTGTGGATAGCTAATTTAAAAAAAAGAACAGAAATGAATCTATGGAATTTGTAGTTTAGTTTTCTCTAAACATAATTTTCTCCAGAAAGATTATCTAAATCCTAGCACCTTTTGCTTTGATCTTTTCAGATACCATAAGATAATCAAGGTTTTGCCTGGTCAGCAATAATTGGATAGGTAGTCTTAAAAGCAAAGGCTGGAACAGAAAAGGAGGTTACTGATTCAGTAGTTGAGTTAGTTCTGGATTACTGAGATAATGATAGACTTACTTGTAGCAGAGATACTGGGTTTGGAAAGAAATAAAGCAACGTCTATTAGTTCTAATACTTTGTATTTCTGCCTCACTTTTCAGACAAGGATCTCCTGGCAATTTTATACACTGATAAACTAGGTTGCACAACAACTCTAGAATACTTTCCATTTTATAGATGGCTATGCTGATGAACAGAGGAATTGAGGGATTTATCTAATATAGCAAGTGTGCAGCATACTCAGGAATGAATTCTAGATTTTTTGTCTCCCAACCCCTTTAATCTAAGCTGTAGTCTTCGATGAAGAAACATGTTTGTATTTAACTACATTTCCCCTGACATTGCAGTTTATGAAATTCCTTGCCTTTCCTTCTGAGCATTATGTAGGGTTACTATTGACAAAAATAAAGTGCTATATTTCCACTCCAGAGACATGTGATATGGTTGACTCTATATATCGTCTGAAAAGTGCTTCGGGGCCTCTGGATCAAAGGTGCTACAGGAATGCGAAGTATTCTATCATTCTTGCTAGGCACTATATGCTTCTATTTGAGTTCAGATTTGTTTCTTTGTTAGTAATAAATTAGTATTACCTCTTCTAGTTTGCTGTCTTCTTAGCCTCTGCTATCTTTAATGTGAATTTGCAGTTGTCAAAATGAATAATATGCAACATCAATTTAAACCCTACTCTTCAGTATGTTCAGCTATAATAGTTTCACTTTGTCTTGATTCTGTTGATTGCTATTAAATTCTGGATTGCTTTAAATTTCTCAAGACTATCCGGAAAAGTATCAATTATAAATTGTAAGCATTTATTAGAATTCAGTTTGAGACAGAGAACTCTTACCCAGGTAAAAAATGTTTCTGTCTGTTCTCTGTACTTAATGCAGAAGAGGCTATGGAAATATAATTTTCCATTTAAGAAAGCAGACGGTTTAAAGAATAAACATTATAAATGGAGAGGTATATTTAAAAAAAAAAACCTTTGTGGAAGAGCCTGAACCAAGGCCAAGAATCATAAACAACTTACTTTTTGTCTTTTTATTTATTTGCACAGCTTTGGCTTTAAATAACAAGAATCTAGTTGAAGTCATTAAAAGCAAGCTGACCTGAAATATGTGAAGCTCAGAGT
>NW_005841969.1:3286820-3308410 GCF_000455745.1 Alligator sinensis
TCTTTCCATTTTGTTCATGAGGAAACCTTCCCTGTGACTCGCAGCTGGAACATCAAACCTCGATTTTTGCCAGTCACAAAAGGTGATTAAGCTGGGAAGAAGCTTCCTAGGAGCCTTTGATTCCCAGATGATTGCATATGTCATGGTGGGTCAACTTTGGACCTTTTAACAACAAAGCGCTTCATCCTCTTCTTACTTATTGCCATTGAAAACCTTAAATGTTTGATACGCAGATTAAAAAACAATACATAGTGTGCATCTACAAGTGCACTTTACTGCAGAGTACACTCATTATCTCCATGGTAAAGTGTCACTGTCTACACATATGCTGGTATTATGGCTCAGTAAATTGACTCCAGCCCCAACAATACTATCTTATGGCAGAGTAATTAACTGAGATGAAACACATGTGTGGACAGTGATGGTGGGCATCAATTGCACCTGGTCAGCCCTGACAGCAGGGGGCCAGACTCTTACCTGCTGCCTAGCCACACTGCTCCATACTTTTGGCACTCTTATTCCCCCAGCCATGCCCTCCGCTGCCTGATGCCACCATCTGGAGCCTAGGGCTGATCCTCTGAGCCAGCTGCCAGTCTGGGCCTGGTCTGTCCTGGCTGAAATTGCTGTTGTCCCAGGTGCACATGTAGATGTTGCACCCAGGAGCACTGTTCTCTGGCTCAAACAGCTGTGGAGGTTATCTCTTCCCATTAATTGTACATGTAGATGGACTCTGTAAGAGGGAGCTGCTTCCCAACCCCTATTATGAGCAGGACCCCATGTACAACCAGGGTTGCCATGCTGTGGCTAGTGGCCACTTTACTTACCCGGGAGCCATGCAATGTTGCTAGTGGGCTCATCTAGATACAGCTGGGAGCCAGCCCCAACACCAGGGATGAGCGGGACCCCACAAGTGACCCAGTCCCCACCCGACCCAGCCAGGACCCACACAGGGTTCCTGCTGCTGCTTGTCCAGGAATGAACCTGGAAGTGCTGGTGAGCCCTGGTTTCCAGCAATCCCCAGCTGCTGGCAATCACATGGCTGGGGAGACAGCTGTGATTGGACCCAAGAGACCTGGCGGGTCCAAATGTGAGAGGTCCTTCCCAGAGAGCGGAGAGCATAGTCTCCTGGAGGAAGCGGTGCAGTTCTGTGGGGGTACAGAGAAAGACCAGGAGTGCAATGAACCTGGGTCCTGCCCTGGGGTGAGCCTTGGGTTGTTGGAGCAAGCCAGTGAAGACTCTTAGAGAAGAGTTGGCTACTCAACCCACCTGTGCCAGAAGCAGGACACTGGGGTAAACCTCTTCATTCAGGGAGAGGCTGTGAGGCTTCTTGGGAGAGCTAGTGGATGGAGCCAACAGGCTGGTGATAGTAGTGCCAGTTAGAAAGGATACGGTGAGGACAGTGTGGATTTGATAAATCCGAAGGACAGTACATATGTAATTGATAAGACATAAATGGAAATGACTCAATTGATGAAAATCCATCACTCAAGGACGTGCAGGGGTTAAGTGGTTGACTCGAGACTGTTGTGGTGAGCAGCCATAAACATGCATGGGCATACATAGGAGACATACTGTGACAGGGGGCCATCTCAGGACCAAGTCACATCTTCGGCCCACCTACTCACCTGCTAGGGCTCATTGTATAAATATCTGGTGTAAAAATGAGGGAGGCTGCCCATTTAGTGCCCTGATGCCTAGGGCACTGTACATGGCTCCAACCTCCCTACACTGTGTCCTATGCCTCGCAGATGGCATCCAAAGTGGCTCCAGCCCCACACTGGGCCCCATTACATTCAAGTCTAATATCAGACCTGACCTGGATCCCTCCTCTCAGGCGGTGTACTCCGCCCTCATTCTGGGCTGTCAAGCTCCCTGAACCCTTCTCCCTCTCAGCAGTGCCCCCCTCTCTGGGACCTTTGGCCACACAGGCCTTGGCCCCACCTCTAGGTCAGTTAAAACCCCAGGCCCCCTGGCTCTGGGTGTCCCTCATGGTGGGCACTTTGACCCTTTTACCCCTTCTGGTCCTGGCCCCAGCATTGGTCCCTCTGGTCAGGTCTCTGAGCATCTAGCCCACTCCCTCTCAAACAGATCTGCCTTCTCAGGCCCCTCCAACACAAGCCTTATGCCCCTTGAGACCCAGGCCTCCAATAACAATGCATGAATCCCTTGCCTGTCCCCTCTATGGGGCTAGCCACCAAGTTGTTGGGGGTGAGGCTATAAGGTACCTCATACTCACCTTTCAATAGGGAGGCAACTGGTGTGGCATTTCCTGGGGATCACCGTGCCACAGGCAGCCCCACCACACCATCCATCCCTAGCAGGGTGTATTTTTAGTTTATGCCCCAGAACTAGGAACCTCCTGCCATCCCCACAGCTCCTGCCCTTACCTCCAAGATGTTGTAAGCAACAGCTCCAGCTAGGTGATGTTCTCTCCACAGCTGCAGCCAGCAAATTGCTGGTTCCCTTGCTCATGCCTGCTCTTATTGTCAGCAGCTGAGCCCTCTTCCTAAACCAGGCAGTCCCCTGCCGGCCATGTGACTCCTGACTAGGGAGTGCAGACACTGCAGGCTGTTCTGCTGCTAGCTCTTAGCCCTTAAAGTGGCAGTCACCAAAGGTGCTTTGCCACACATGCATAGGAATTAAAGGGGTGTAACCAAAAATTAATTGAGCCCTGAGGAACTTATGATTTGAAAGGGAATAAACAAGTGTTGAATGACTGAGTGAGCCACTGGTCAAGAGACACAGGCATATTTGAAAGGTCATAGATCCAACCTGGCAGGAGTTGCAAAGACAGGGTGTAGAGCAGGTGGAGCCCTGTGAAGAGGACATACTTCCTGTCAAGAGAACCCTGTTTCCTTTTTCTGTTCCAACATTCAGCTTCTCTTTATTTGTTTAACATCAAGGTGTGGCAGGAGACTATAAGGAAGGAGGCAGTGACTTTCGGAAAGTACTACAGGACACATTGTACCCACTGACAGACCCACAGAGCATTTCCCCACTAAGCAGAGCTGATGTACAGGCCCTTGTATAAGAGTCATGGTATATCTGACAATAGATGTTACTTTAAAAAACAATAAGAAGCACCATAGAAGAAAAAGCAAGCCCCACTTCACAGACCACAATACTATAAATGGCATGATAAAACAATGGCTGGAAACAGACTTAATGTAGACTGAGTGACGCTGACATTTTGTTGACTGATCTGGTGAATTTTTGGCCCAGAATGTGGGTGATCTCATGAGATCATCTGGATCTCGTTTATAGTGTGCCTGACAATTGCATTTACTGTTCTTTACATCTTGCTATTTTATACATTTTCTATCTACAGTAAATCTTACTTGTAAACTTCCTGATTGTTATACAAATGTTGAAAATGTGTTAAGCAAGTCTCAGAAGATGGTGTTTGGTATGTCTTTTTGAAAAAAATGGTTTCAAAATCCATCTTTGACTTTCTAAACTTAATATAAACACTAGATTTTCTCTTAATTATTCACGCTGAAGTCATATGAGATGTTTAAATACTGTTCATTAATCCTTCATGATTAAAGTTATCCTAAGAATTGTTACCAAATGGTTACTCATTTTTACTTTTTGTGAGGAGAAGGGGTTCAAAGGAGCTGGGAATTTTAATCCATATATAGTCATTCATAACCTCTTTTTTTTTAACAATGACAGGAAAACTGTGTTTCTTTGGAGTCTTCATTGTGACGACTGTATCTTGGATAAAGACTATAAAGTTGTAAATATTACAGCCTTGTTTCTTAGCTCACCTCTGCCTTGGCCCTAATATTTCAGAGACAATACCTTACTGAAAATTATATGTGGACACAATTATTCACACTCTATTGTATCCTAATTTCCAAGTACATTCTGTAAATGAGTCTTTGAACAGGTGCAGTCAGGAGACAAACAAATTACCTTGCAGTCTCTCTGCTAATGTTGGAAGTTGTTTTTGAAACAGTATTCACCTAACCCTGAAACTGTATTAAACAAATTTAATTCTCTATAGTTTGTGTCATTCCTAGCTGATTAGTTTGTTTGATATACAGGTAAGAGAGGAAAAAATTATGCCAATTAATGGTATTAGCTTATCCAAGAATATGAACAGATAAGGTTTAATTAAACTAGGGAAACAAATGAAAATGTGTTTTCCTGTTAAACCCCTATGCTCATACATGGCTGGATATCAGAGACATGGAGGAAGAGTGAAGGAGCTGAAGGTACCAAGGGAATATTCTCATTTATACAAGATGTTCTGTCTGCTGTCCAAGCCCTGTGTTAATCTCTTCCACTCCTTTCCCGTGTTTCCTCTGCTGTTTTTCTTGTTGCCATCTCTATTTCCCTATTCCCTTCTAACACCACAGTGTTGTTTTTTCTGCTTTACCACTTTAAATTCTGTAGCTACAGAATATTAAGGATGATGTTCACTAGCCCCTGGGCTTCTCTGCACCATTTCTTGGGAAGCAGACTTCAGAAAACAGACTTCAGTTTCAGAAAACTTTCTTTGTGAATCTTTTCATAAGCTAAAGTCTTCTCCAAAGACTATTTTAACTGTTAAGGAGAGAATCTGGATAGAATTGGCATAGTAGTAGTTAACTGTGTGATTTAAAAAATATGAACAATTCAACTTTGGCTTGCTGGTATTCCCATGGTCACACTATTTGTTGGTCCCAACCCTGGCTATCCTTGAATTCAGAGATTAATTTAAAAACGAAGTTATTTTTTAATTTCTTCCTCTTCTGCTAAATAAAAACAGGAGTTGCATCTTTGAGATGCCTATACCCAATGCCAAAGGATGATTGACACAGATGCAGCAAAGTGAAAAAGCAAAACAATACAGTTTAAACAGGCTGCAACTTTATTGAGTCAACCCTAGTAAAATTATCAGGCAGAAAATGAACTCACAGTGCATCTACGCTTACTTTGTTTGAGGGTTACTTATGTAGAAGGGTGTAGTTATCTTGGGCTCTCTCTGTTCTCTCAATTAACAAGTGTTAACACCAATGCTGAATCTTTTGCTACTCTTCCCTCCTTTTAAAGTATAGACTCAATTCCACTCAAACCTCCCCATCTTTGGGGGCTACCTACCCTCCCTAGTTTTGGTCCTGGATTTTGGTTTACTCAGGACTGCTAACCCCAGTAGTTAGACTCATGCCTGGTTGCAAGAAGTATTAGAAAATTAATGTGACCTCACAGCCCTCTATGATGTTGAGGTCGGTGAAAAAAAATGCATGCAACCATGTCTAGTTCAATGATGTGAGGAAATTTCCTCCCCTGTTCCTGTTACAGTGACTGACTCAATGCCCAGAAATCTAGTTGTATGCCAGTCTGAAAGCAGCAAACCCTAGGTGGCCACATATATTTACTGGAAAGGAAAGGATATTAAGTTCTTCACAGGCACGTATGGACCAGTCAGCTGTAATGTTGTCATATAATAAGGGGAGTATGAAAGGCTCCTAGTTCCAAGTCCCCATATGTGTCTTTCCCTTGCTAACCCAAGTAACGCAATGCCGGTGAAGGGGGATGGACATCATAAATCTGTTTCCCTTTGTAGAGAAAAGTTGGGTTTACTAGGTCAATAAGGAAGTTGGAAACTGGGCAGGGTATTACACAATACTATAAAGACCATGTACAGTACACAGCATTCATCACAGCTATTGAAGACTGTCTGGAAAAATAATAAATATATGACTATATGATAGATGTCTTTAAAACAGTCATTCAGCCACATGTGCTAGGAAGCCCCATCTGACTGGAGTACTTGACTAACCAAACTGTTTGCCAGTATATTTTTAGAGTTCATTTGAAACATTTTGTCATATACATTCTCTTTTAAAAAATGATACATCATTATCACTGACAGTTGGGGTGTGCTGTTTTCTTAGCCCTGCTTTTATAATTATTATAAATACATAACACAGTAGTATTGTTATAACAAGTTACAATCATGTATTTTTTGAGTGTGTGCCAATGGCTGGTTTTTATCCTCAATGATGTTATAGTGTCATAAGAAATGAGGCACACATCATTCCCCAAGGCTCTGTAGTTCCCGTAAACCAATAATGTTGCACCTTTTTCATAACAGCCTTCTCAGAATGTTGATAAATGACCATCTTTACATTTTATTTTAATGTTGTCAATGATCTTAAAATGTTTATAAGTTTAAAGTTGTCCTTACTGTAATCAGGAAATAATTTTCATTTTCTAACTCTCACCAACAACTACAAATAATTAAAAAAAATCATAAACCGAAGTAATCTTGCACAGAGGCTTTTAGGCTAGGGACAGAAATTACACATAAAATGGTGTAAGTGATCGAAAACCAGTTCAAACCTGTAATACAATAGAGGTTCAGTGTACATGAACTGCTTTCAAAATGTTCAAAACTGGTTTAAGATAAACCTGGATGGATGGATGGATGTAGTATCAGACTCTGATTTAGGTTAAATCGGTTTATTGAATTTCTGTCCCAGATCCCGTCCAGATTCAAGTCAACTTGCAGTCCCTCAGCATCCCAGGATGTTTTGCACCTCCCCCACAAATCCCCTCTTGCAGGGTGGGCAGGCTAGCCTTGGCCCAAGCTGTCTGCTCCAGCCAAGCAGGGAGGCATTCTCTAGCATCCCCCTGGCTTCTGGGCTAGGCCACTGCAGGCAGTGGCTGCATTTCTGGAATCAAAAGTGAATGTCTATTCACTTGCTTATCAGTTCAATCTACGTAGCTTTAGACTAACCTGTAAAGATTGAACTGACTGCCTGTACTTAGCCCTAGAGCTACACAGGGGTTCTTACGCAGCTACACAGTACTGTAATCTTAGCAACTTGGAGAAAAGGATATTCTGAGCTGTTTCATATAGTGCCAGCTTAATACAGAGGAAGAGCAGTCTGATAGTATTTGGGGATACCAGAGGGAACATCAAACAGGATCAGATTCCCCTTTATATACCTAACAATTAGGGCCTGGGGAAGAGATTTTACTCTCCATATAGATTTTCTGCTTTTACTTCTTGCTGTACTGCCTCTGCATGTTGCAAAACTAGAAACGATGACTTGCCAGCATTGTAACATTCTTATTGACTGGGAATGATACTTTTCCAGGCAACCTTGCAAAATGCAGGCTTTCTAAAAGCTCACATGTATGGAAAAAACTTTAGTTTACATCATCAAAAATGTCTTATGTTTGTCAGCTACATTCCCTGAGGTTATCTGATTGTACAAATCATTAAAAAGTATAGGATTATTAAGTTTTCCCTTACATTTTTTATTATGTCTCTTCATCACCTTGTTTAGGTAATCACAAGCATTTTGGTTAGGCAGTAGTTAATTTAACCCCACTAATTAATTCTGATTAATTCATTTTAGAAATGCTTGGTCTACTAAGTATAAAAAAAGCTGTATTAATACCTTTCTAAAGGGCAATAGAGATCTTGTTTTATATTTTTCTTACCTACCGCCTCAAAGCAGAAAAGCTTTTGCATAACTAGCAGTGTATTTATGGAAAATAGCTGAATAAACTACATATGATTGTGTATGATTAAGAGTCAACAAAGAAAACTCAATCTAGATATCATGAAATAAGATGCCATGGCAGCTCCCTATATTTTGAATAGGAAATAATGGCTGTACCTCAGCTACTTGACTGAAACAATGCAAATAGTAACCACAACATAGGAAGAACAAAATATTTGCAGCCTTTTAGAGTCACAATGAGATTTCTATTTAATAAAGCTCCCCTTGTGCTCCCACATACAATTTTCCATAATATAAACCAAGTAAGCAAATTTCTAGGCTAAGATCAAAAACATTTTGTCTAAAAGAAGGAAAAAACCCTCAAGGGCCCTTGGTTGCTGCTTTTTAACGTGACAAGCATTTAAAAGCATAATTGATGGAGCAGTTGACTTGGCTTTTGACCAAAACAGTTCACATGCTGTAGCAATGTAGCAGAAGTCATGCTAATACACATAAAAAACATAACAACTGCATCATAAAAGGTGGAGAAAAAGATATTCTAAATAAATACATGTTTTTAATGGCCATGGTAAAGTTGAAAGCTTAACCCAGAGACTAGAGTGGCCTCCAGTTACCTCACTCTATGTCCACCAGTAAAATATACTGAAGCCATTTTATAACCTCTCTTGTATACTTTTTTCTCTCAAATAGTAAGCTATGAAAGCTATGGACATAATATAAATGAAATTGTCAAGAGTCAAGGTTCATAGTGCAAAGCATTTGCCTCCACCATGTTGAAGAAAGGGTAAAATAGGTTGTTCATCAAAAATCATCAGCTTCTAAGCTACAGGTCACTTTTTGATCCAAAGGATAATAATATTTCCTTTCAGCCACAAATTCCAATGTAAATGTGTTCTATGGTATCTTTCAAAATGCCTTTTTTTGAAAGGCATAGATGTTTCCAACAAATTCAGGTATGTCTACTCTAATCAAATTCAGATATGTCTCTGCCCCTTTTTATAAAACTAATATTAAACATGCTCTCAGGTTTACTCTGTGCTAAAGCTCTACTATCTTAGACTACATAATCCTGTTTTAGCCAACACTCTGCAGGTCAGCCAACAGAAGCTGTTGACCAACTTAGAAGTTATTGCAAAATAATTCTAAGTATGTCATTTGTACAAGGGCACTGATAGCTTGAAAATCAAATTTCTACCTGAAAACTGTGTTCTTAGTCCTGTGAATGAAAGAGACCGGAGACACATATTTTTTGTGAGTTCATTTACTTTATGTATTTGAAAATATTCCATATATAACCAATTTACTGTTTACTGAGAGTCACTAATGGTTCCTCTTTCATGCACAAAATGATACCACACTCATGCATGCTTTTTTCCAGGTGCTGCAAGGTTGTTTACTCTTAAGAGTAGCACAACGCTGAAAGCCAAACAGACAAGAAACAGACATATACACAGGCAGCTCTGAGTACATCAGATTCACCCAAAACATCTTTCGAAATGGCAGAAGGAACAGAAAGCCGTTTTTAAAAATGTTTTTTAAAGAGTTGCTTATCAGAAAATATTAATATTAGTTGGTGTTCATAAATGCAAATGCAAAGTTTCTCTGGATTTCTTTTTTAAATTCAAAACAGGTACAGTCTTCCAAAACACATGAAGAGATTGCAAGCCTGTCTACTGTCACCTCAGCCAATTGCAGTGCTTTAGTCCCAACATATACTTGTTGGGCCTACAGCTGGGCAGGAAATAGTTTTCCAGAAGCCCAGGGAAAAAAACTGTGATTTTTCATTTTTTTCCCAATTCCAAATGATGATGGTAAGTTACAATTTTGAAAATCAGCAAACAAATTCAGTTGCCCATCAACACATTTCATTTAAATAATTTCAAAATATTTCATTTGAATTAGAATCTTTTCAGATTTTATTTTTTTGTTGTAAATTACATTTATAATTAAAAGACATTTCAAATGGAAAAAGGACATTGTCATTGAAAAATATTGAAATAGGATGTTTTAAAAACATTCAAACATTTTGTAATTTTTTTCAAAACGGTGAATTTGTCTAAAGAGCCCTTTATGGGAAAAAATTAGTTTTAATAAATAAGCATGTTTTGATGGAAAAACATTTCATTAAAAAATTCCTGAACAGTTGTAACTGGGTCCAACTCAAGTTCAATTTGAGACCTGGATTCTTCCAAATTTTAGAGACCTCTCCAAGGTTTTGGTGCAAGTCTGCTCTTGCAGATACCCCCAAACATTCTAATAAAACCAAGCCCACAATGATCTTAATTTGATCTCCCCTTCAAAAATTCAGATTTAATCCTCAAACAATTGCCTCACTACCTTTGTGCAGATGAGGTGGTGACTTCCTGCCCCTGAAGTCAAAGGGAGTTTTGTCATTGATTTCATTAAGCGCACATTGCAGCATGACAGCCTCTCCTGACAATTTTAACTAGTTGCCTTACTATCTGATTATAAAGAATTCTGAGCACATGAAAATGAAAATGATCTTTAACTGATTCAGCATGCTAAAACAGCTCTCCATAATTACACGGCTTACAATTATTACAGGTGCACAGACTGAACTGGTACAATTTCAATCCCTATTGGCCTTTCTTTAAACATGTTCCAGAGCACAGCATGTTTCTCTATTGTTTGGCACCAAACAATTCCTACATTTCAGTGGAGATGGCAATCAGCTGTGATGCATATGTGCAAGGGTGAGAACTGTTGAAGTCTCTCTTGATTTCCTCTTTGTCAGAAAAACTAGAGGGCTTGCTAATGTGCTTTTAAAGTATATATCATTGTTATTCAGTGTTAAACATAACATTCAGTTTGTCAATAGATGCAAAAGGTCGATTCCTCATTTCTGCTTCCTGGATTACCACTTCTGCAACAGAGAAGGAAAAATAACAAGAATACTCAGAAAATTATGCCCTCCCCAAGTATTTTTGTTTATTTTTTAAAATGAGAAGGGAGACATTACTTCAAGGGATTGACAATACAGAATAGACTGTTTTCTAAGCATCATCTCAAATCCAGCCCAAGTCACTTATAACCAAAAATTTGCACCATACTATAGAGGTCCCCAACTCCTGCTATTTAGTGAGTAGGAAACCAGTACTTCAGGGCTGCAATTAGGTAGGCAGTCAGGCAAGGACCAGCTGCAGAGCCACAGGCAGCCAGAGAAAACTACGGGAATCAAAGTACAGCAGGGGAGAGGGCATGGGTTGCTGCTCAGCAGTTCAAGCTGCAGCTCCTGCTGGCAGGATGTGTACCCGGCTAAGAGGAACCCCCTGGCCAAGGACAAGGCTATGTGACCAAAAAGGGGTGGAGCCCAGAACACTTAAAAGCCTAGCCAAGGCCGATACCTGAGGAAGCTGCAAGAGGTAGCAGCTACAGGGGAGGGTCTGTTACCCAGAAACAGCGCGAGGCGGGGTTAGGTTTGAAATATGGCTGGTCCAGAACCAGGGGACTGCATGTGGCTGCTAGGGGTTCCAGCAGTAGGGGAGGCTGAAGCCTAAATAGAGCCCTTCCATGATCTGGGGTCAGGAGGCCACAAGGAGCTAAAGCCACATCATTCAGAGGCTGGGAGATAGCTGCCCTGCAGAGTTGGGAACTCAGGGGCTGAGCCCAGGTAAAAAGCCTGGGGCCCAGTTAAAGGATTGGGGGCGGGGGTTGGGCTAACCTTGCCTGGGCCAGGGACTCCAGGGAGCTGGGACAGCACATGAGACAGGACCAGGGGCCTGAAGAACGAGACACAGGGAAGGCTGAGGCTGACAAAGTTGGGCCAGAAGAAGTGGGCTGGAGGCCTGTGGCCAGAATAATTGCGAGCTAAAGCCAAGAGGGCTGAGGCCCGTATAAGAAGGCAAAGAGTTTTGACAGAGTAACAGGTGTGAGGCTTGGGTGTGGTTGTAGGAGAGTATGGAAGCTGTGATTTAGTCCATAAGGTAAATGGGGTCAGAGGAGTCTGTTCAGCATGTTGAGAGCTAGCAACCAGAGGGGCTGAAGTCCTGGGCTATGAGACTGAGGTCAATAGGGGGCAGAGCCCCAGGCCAAGTTGACTCTGAGTAGGAGTAGAGCTAAGAGCACCCTGAGCTCATTAGCCTCTGAGGGCAGCCTCTCTATTTGTACCAGCAAGGCGAGGCAGCAGGGTGAGACCCTGAGAGGCTGGAGTGGGTAAGCAGGCAGGATTCAGGTGGCCACTGGGGAGCTTCTGCTGTTGGGGCCTGTTCTGCTACAGGACGGTATAGTGTCTGATGTGAAGAGTTTGATTGTATCACTCCACTACAAAATGGAGCTGAAAGCTGGTAAGGCAGAATAGAAGCTTGTAGTCCCCTAGCTATATACAGTTGGTAGAACAGTTGGTAGTTGGTAGAAAGCTTTAATATTGAGAGCTAGCACATGAATGTCTAGCCTGTAAATGCTAATTTCACACAGAAATGACGATCAACTAAAGTTTTGGAGGGGGGGCCTCTGAGATACTAGCATGTGATAACTGCCTATAAATGCTAACTTAATAATGAAAACCATGCAGAATATGAATAAAAATTAAAGCTGTCGGAGTAGTAGTTAGCAAAGCACTGATTGTGAACGTTCAGTGAGTTGCAATACTAAATGTAATTATCTATGATTATTACCAGGCTGGCATTTTTTTGCTACTTGCAAATAGTTGGGCAATCTTTGGATATCTGTGGAAGTAGTTACAAATCCTGAAAGGTTTTAACACAAATGAATGCTTATCCAAAAACATCTGCTGAGGAAATATGTTATTAGTTAAACTACAGCTGCAAATGGATAAATTCCCCTAAGCTTGTAACCTCCTTTCTCTCCCACTTGTGCCTTCGTGGTGCAGTTCCTCACCCATTCATGCTTGCACATCAGTCTGTATTTAAAAAATGTGAATAAAAAGTATTCATCTGATGTTAGCTGACTTGAATTTGAATTTAGCCTTTGGATGAAAAATTAATCATGCACATCTGTGTGTGAACATAATGTCCCTAAAGTGTAATCTAGGCATAACTGGGGCCAAAAATAAGGACACATCTCCAGGTGCATGTGTGCACAGAACCTCTGATACTCACATCAGTTAACAATGCATCTGTGTCTAAACTGAATGTGATTTTGATCACTTGAAGGGAGTATGACAGTAGCTAGTTACCTACTCTAATTGAAAGGGCAGGTGGACAGTCCCTCCCTTCTGCCACATGGTTTAGTGAAGGAAACAGAAGCTAATGTTTCTAAGTCCTTTACTGATGTGGAAACTGCTACCCTCTTACATGCCTCAAGTTTAGGCATATTCCAGAAAGCTCTTTCTGCTGGTGGAAGATCTGAAGTCCATGAGACCTGGTTATGGAAAAAGGAATCTTCTTTTCACCAAGGCAGCAAGCTGTTGGAAATTATCTTATCTTCTATTTCTTCTTTTTAAACTACTGAGCCCTTCCCTGTATGTTGAACATTTCTCCCAGGATTTATAGATTAAGGTCAGTTTAATTCTATCTCCAGGTTAGACAATGAATCCCTTCTTGCTGTGGTTTAGAGTTAGGTTTGTATAACCCAAAAACCCACGTAAGGTTTCTTCAAGATTAAGATGTAACATGACTCCTGCAAGAAGCTGAACAGGCAGCAAGATGTGTTTGTCAAAGGTATCTCCTTATTTGACAAATATAGTTGAGCAGCACAAGCAACATTAGCAAAGTGTATCTGCCCAAAGTTACAAATATCACCCAACAAGTGCAAATTTTACAGTGCAGAAAGTTTGTACTTTCTCAATGTTCCAGACGTGCTTAAAGGGCAGAGAGTAAATATCTGCAGATCATGGGCAAAAACTCAGATTGGCTTACCAAAAAACACTAAGCAGTGTTGGCTTTTCTGTTCAGAACTTGAGGAAATGTGTAGAGGGTTTGTTGTTTTGTGTTATTTGTTTTTGCTTTTTCCCCTCAGTTCACTTGCAAATGTCAAGCTAAAACAATCTTATTGCTTTTCATGTTCATCAACTATGTGTTGGCCTGCTTTTAGTATGCCTGCTTTCAAATGAAAACAAATTCAACATCTGCAATGGAAAATACGTGCTGTCTTTTTTCCCCCCAAAATGCCTCCTTCTAATATCATTCCTACCCACCTGTCTTTTTTTTGTTTCTTCATATTTTTTCTCCCTAAAAACAGACTTCTGAAGCCTTCAAAATTACTCCTTTATAAATAAATAACCCCCCCTCCCATATTCATCAGTCCTCCCCACATTTTTTCAAAACATCCCTCCCCTTGTCAGTAATCTGAGACAGTAATGACCACCTCTCTCATGGAGAAGAACTGAATACAACTCCTTCAGTTTCTGTTACTGCTGCTGCTTGTGTTGGATAATCCAATTCACTGTCTTCTATTCATGGACAAATCTAGACTTTTGAAAGACAGAGGTGCAGGTGATCAAGTGCGGCATCATGTATGAACCAACACATTTTTCTCCAGTTAAAAATAAACTAGATGCTTTATTAATATGTTAGGGCCTAAAGGCTGTATGTAAGTAAAATGAATATAATTTCATTGGGATGAATTAAAAACAATCTACAGGGCTGTAAGATAGGAGCTTCACTACTAGGACCAGTTAACAGACAGCAAAACAAAGCCTAGCTTGACTGGTGGAACATCAAGAACATTTAAAAAGGAGAGGTTCATTGATACCTGTGGAATGAAGAATTTAGAAGGGATCAGGTAGATTGTAGTCAAATGACTCCTTCCGCACTGCCTTACTAGAAATGCTGCTGCTACTGCCAGGCAGTTGGTTTTAAACTTTGGGTAGAGCAGGAATCAACAGGGTTGCTGCAAAAAGCAGTGACATAAACTGTTGTCATTGCCTGACTAACCTGAAGAGCAATGTTGCAATGCCAGCAGAAGCAAGAATCTCACACATTGAAATCATGAAGTTCATAAACACAGAATTAATGACAGATTTAACTGTCCTGGAGACAGCATTAAATTGATCTCACTCTGTGTGCCCCTTGAGATGCATGCAACCTGCAAGGAAGGTCTCTGGAATTAATAATGCAAGATAAAATGGCTTCAAATAGCTTACTGCCTCGGTAGAAGAAAGATTCTTCCCTTAAGCCTGAAAGAAACTGGGTTCCAGAGGTTTCTGCCCTTTCACCAGTCCCAGGTAAGACTGAACAAGTAGACTGATATCAAAACTCAACATTACCTTCAGTAAGTGCCAGGTTACAGTGGGTTAACACCTAGCCTCTTCCTTTGATGTGTTGGGTTGTCTGCCTTTACTCTTCAGCAAAACAGCCTTATTCTATAACCACCTATTATTTCAGACTGTTATCAAAAGATGGGACCATTCCCTCAAAATGCAGGAGGCCATTCTTCTTGGGAAAGGGATGAGCTGCAAAGAGAAGCTTAAATAAGTCACAAGCTAATATCTGAAAACAAAACAGATACCTAAAAGGGTTGTCAAACTATCAAGACATCCTATAGGAGAAATTATAGACTACAGTTTTGATGCTAAAGATCACTGTTATATTTTTAATGATTTTTATAAAGGGACAGAAGCTTTGTCGAGAAATCTGTTGAGAGGAACATATAATTGTTCATAAATATAATAGGATACTGCAAGAGACACAGAGAGCCCTTAACACAACCTAAGAGCAATAAATAAGGGGGAGGAGGGGGTTGAAGAAAACATAAGGGACATCATATCACACCTAGCAGGAGGAAATTTACTCTGAACCCTTTAATCTTCTCCTGCAGAACATTTAATAACAGGAACATCTCAGGTTTACTGAAAAGATTAATGGGCTACCCAGGGGTTACCGTAAACTACAGTAACATAAATAGCAATCATTTGTGCATAGTGATATAATAATAATGCAACAAGCTCAGTAACATACCTATGTCCTTCACTAACAACCAGAGGAAATGCACATAGGTCCCTTAGAGCACACATACCAGATTCCCATCAGCAGTATCCAGCATTTCCTTTCTCTTCAGGTTTTGATGAAAGGTGATAACATGCTACAAATCATCTGCCCAAACTCATTTATTGGCTCAGTGGAAATTCTTTCCAAAAAGATTTTGACAATAATGTCATAACCACCCCCTTCTTGCTGATTTGTTGGTGCTATAGAACAGGCAGTCATCAGAGGGTTTTACAACTGTTGCAATAGTGTTTTCTATTTATGGCTATTGGAAACTGAATTTATGGTCTCTGAAAGGCTTTTGAGTTTTGACTGACAGCTCTGGAGAATGAAATCCTTTATTTAATAAATTCCAGGGGATTTAATAAGCAAAGAATCCAGAACTGATTCCAAAAGGTGAACCTACACTCAGTAACTCGTTGATGCAGTTAATCCACCATGATGGCTAAGGCCTTCTTCTTTGTAGTGTTACATTTAAATGCACTTTAAAAAGTACTTAAATGTATTTTTTAACTCAGAACCATTGCTAGGCAGTTGATACAAATGACACAAAGGAGGAAATGTTAAAAGTCTTGAAAGGAGTCAAAATACATGCCAATAAAATGTATGCTACATTGGCTTCAAAAAGTACTTCTCTCTCTATTGTAAGACTAACACATTATTCATTTCTGAGCAGCTTTGGAAAATAAAACCAGTTGAAATACTAGTACTGCTGGTTTGCTCCAGTCTTGGGGTTAAGTAACTATAAAGTAGATAGTTCAAAAGCACTCCTTGTCAGTTAAGGTTCCTTGGGTGAATCTGATATCTTTTATTAGACCGACTCAAATAGTTGGAAAATAATTATTAAGCAAGTTTAACCTTGATTCCACTGAAGTCACAGAGAATTTTTCCAACACTGAGCACTTCTGAAAATCCCTTTATGGGGCTACTCATGCTTTCTTACTTACTCTTCATTGTTCAGGGGTAATCCAAACAATCTGTGCTTTTTGGTTGGTGAGAAGAGAACAACCTCTATTAGCTCAATGGGTTTAAAAATTATGCTGGACTTTTGAACACTTTCAATCAACTTCACTGAAGAAATTAGAGATTGGTCATTTTTTCCAACCTGTGACAATGGGCCTTTCTGTCCTATGCCAATGCGCCTTCAGGAGCTTTTAAAGGGACAGTGGAACAAATTCAAGGTTTAGACTGGTTATGTATTAATGTGGTGAGATTGCATGCTCTATGATACCACTCTTGTTAAAATCTATTGAATAAAATGGAGCATATACAAGGGAAGGGAGTTCTTGTTAAATATTCACAGTGCAAGTAAAAGTGAGCCCCTGACAATCAATCAATTGGGTATATTCTGTTTATTTTTCTACAAGTAAGATAAGATGTATTACTTGAGCAACACCATACTGCGCACATGAGATGCTTTCCATCCAGGGACCTCAAAGTGCTTTACAAACACTAATGATTTTAGCCTCAGAATTTCTGTATTTTACAGATGAAGAAGTCAAAGTGCAGAGGCCGACCTGTATGTGCTTCTCAAAGTCATGTAGCAAATTTGTGGTAAAGTAGAGACTCTATAACAAAATCAAGCACATGCTTTCTTTCTATCACATGCAAGTGGACAGATACATCACACTTCAAACAATAAGAAAACAATGTAATTGTTCATTACTTCAAAAATATTTTACAGGTTTTCACCCTCTAAATAGTTAAAAAATGCACAACGGTAGTAATCATGGGGTGTTGGTAACTTACCCAAAGTTTTCTGGGTAAATGTGATATCTTTTATTCGGCCAACTGAATAGCTGGACAAATTGTTCTTTAAAATTACAGACTTTCTCTGTGCCTGAAGAAGGGCGCTTGTGCCCAAAAGCTTCTAAACAACAATTTTTCCAATTATTCAGTTGGTCTAATAAAAAATATCACATTTACCTAAATAAACTTGTCTAACAGTAGTAATATAATGCAGTAAAGATCAGATTAAAACTTTGTTACAAGGGATATAAATGGAAGTAATATTTTAAAGGTCCCAATCCTGTATTCCTTACAGTTGCAACATTTTCACTGAAATCTAGGAAACTTTTGATTCAATCCACCCTAAGGTTACAGCCCATTCAGCTTCATTGTTAAACAGTTAAAATCCAAAATGCTATACTTTCTTTTGCTGCAAAAGGTCCTGGTTTGCCTTTGGTATTGTATTATTGTATTGGTATTATAAGCATAAATTTTTATGGACATCTAACCTGTGATCAAGCATTCAGTAATATTCCTGTTCTGCAAGGTATTGAGCACATCTCATTCACTTGATGGAGGACAGAATAGGACTCTTGGTGACCATAACTAAGGCTATGATTCAGTATGTTACTTTAGCACAGGAGTGAGCAAAATGTGGCCCGTGGGCCAGATGTGGCCCTCCAGGCCATTCTATTCAGCCCACGGGGCCCCTCGAATATTTAGAAAATTAATATTAATCTGCCCTGGGCTGCCTGCCATGCAGCCCTTGATGGCTTGCCAAAACTCAGTAAGTGGCCCTCTGCCCAAAATAATTGCCCACCCCTGCTTTAGCTTTACCCAAATTTTGACCATCTGTAGTCCCTCTGAAGTCAAAGGATGAAAGTACAAGGTTAACATAAAGCTTTGGCACCAATAGTGTGCCATGCATTACGTGACTCTTATCACATGGATGTTCCTGAGTCACTGAAAACATACACACTTGCATATGATTAAAACTATGTGTAGTAGATGCAGAACTCCACCTGCCATGTATTCTAATCCATTTTGTATGTTTAATATACATATTTGCATATTTCATAGTATACATTTACCATATAGGCTGCCAGACAGAATTCAAGTAATCTGAATGAATAAATATTTGTGTGTTGAATTTTATGGTGAAGTCACTGCTGTCACTTATGTCAGTTTATGTGTTAATTTATTGTTAAAAATGAGTGTAAATGTTTTTTAACTAGAAGGGGTGAATGATTTCAGCTCTTTATATATTATTTAAATCATAACAGTTTGATAGCCATTACTATGGAGAACGACAGGAAAATAGCTCAAAGTAAAATTAATCATATTCATCATTAACTTAATTTTAGTCTGTGTATCTTCCATAGACATACAGAGTTTGTGCTGCTATGCGAGCTGGATATATTTTTCTGCCATCTCAGGTCCAAGAAGTCTGTGGGGCATGTTGCCTGTTACAATGTATTTTAAATTTTGAATGGTCACCTGGAGGAAGCCACAGATGCAGTAATGTGATAATTCTTCAGGTTTTCTGACTGAATGGGCCTTTTTGTGTGTTCAGGAAGGGAAAAAAGGAATGATTTACACTCATTTTATTAAAGCCTGTGTGGAAGGAAGGGAAGTGCATGGCCCAAAAGTTGTGTGAGGTGGAAACAGGCCAGACATTTAATGAACATACTGAATGGGGTTATTCGTTCCACCCCTCCACAGTAAGAAAACACTAGGTAATGCTAAGTAACTAAATAAGTGTATGAGCTTTTCCAAAATCTACTCGGAAAGGGGACCATATGATACAATGGAGAGTCCCATAGATTTAGATATTTTGGATGTACATCCACATTTTAAAAGTAACTTTCCAAAGCAAACTGAATTTTTGAATCACTGTTTTTAGGTCATCATTTTGAATTCCTCACTAATTTTATATGTATTTTTCCAGTGTTTTTGGCTGGTTTACTGCCTCCTGATAGTAAAACTGCATGCCCAAAGACACAGTAAGTTTACTCCCCTTCCTATAACTCATACATGTAATACAGCAAACTTACTGTGTGTTTGGGCATGCAGTTTTGCTATCAGGAGGCAGTGGTATGCTTAGTAAAAATGTTAGAAAGATGGGATAGCAGCACTTCATGTGCCAATTGTTTTACTAGAGTATGTTTGAAAAGAGGGTTTCTAAAATAACAAATCAATGGCACCAACAAGAATGTTTCCTTGTCCATCTCCATCTAAAAGAAACTAGAGATACACAAATCACTGAAAAAGGCAATTTTGAAATATCTGCAACCATAGGTAGTACCTGGTAATTAGCACGTTGCCAAGGAAATAAATCAAATGACACATTTGTTTTGGTTTTCCTTTTATTAAGATTGATTTATTTTGGCAAAGGAGAGCAGTGATTGTGGTTAGATTTTTTAAGGAACAAAATGAAGGGACAATATAGAGAGATTGATTAACTGTTTTGGTTAAAATAATATGCTCCTGAACCTGAAACCAATAGTGAATTAGAAGTTCTGAAATGTTCAATTCCCATAACAATTTCAGAGGGAGAAGGAAGAATCACTAACAGTGCATTAGTCCTACTTGGCTATTGTGTAATTTCTGGAAGGATCCTAGAGACCTTCCAGCTCTGGTTTCCTATTTTGGGCTAGCCAAGATGCCTGGTGCTCCCCTCTAGATGAGCTGAGGTAGTACCAAGTAGGCTGTTCCTTCCACCTCACAGAAAACCTCTTGGGTTAGAGAAAGGGTGGCTGGCCAACCTGTGTCATGCTTTCCACAAGTGGCATGGGTACCCTCCTGTGTGTGGCACATGGCTGATTGGGGAAAGGAAAGGCAACAGAGCAACAGATAGGGCAGGCATCAGGGCAGAATAGCTGATGGGGCAAGAGTTACAGGGCAGGGAGTAGAAAGTAAAGCAACAGATCAGGCAGGGGAAGGTTTGTAATGGCACTTGGGGAGGGCATGTGGCATACCTACCAAAAAAGTTAATTCCCACTGGGTTCGAGAAATAATATACTACTTAGATCATGTGCTTTCCGGGGCATTGTTTTATTTTAATTAGCACCTAGCCCAGTAGAGTCTAGATCTGCAACTAGTTTCTAAATGGCATGGTAATACAAATAATACTACTCACTTGCCAATTGCAAAATGCTTGCAGATCTTGAAGTAGAAATATGCTAAGGCAGCTAAGACTAAAGTTAGGTTCTAATTAAAATATCGTCCTTATATAAATCATTGGAAAAGTCCAGTGCTTAGTTGTGGGTTGCCAGATGTAATTTGTCCCAGTATTCACATACACCAAAACCTGTCCTCTCTTTTCATATCTCTTTTTGTGTATGTCTTTGAAATCCAGATGTCTACTACTGATCAGACTCAGTAAACATACTGTAGTTTTCTCAACCTTAAATTTGTACCTTTAGTTGCAAGACCTATAAACTGTAGTGGGGAGTCAGCTTTAAAAATGTAATACTTGTTCCCTCATCCCTTTCCAAGAGCACATTGCTGCTATTTGCAGTGGAAAAATAACTTTGAACACTTTCCAAAATAACAAGCATGCAAATTACATCTGTCTGTGTTGGGAATAGAACTTACAGTAACCTCTTAGACATTGCTTCCTTTCAATATTTTTCAGATGGAAGGGCTTGTTTTCTCAGTAGAGATTTAGAAATGTCACACAGATATGTCTGTTTTCCAGAAAGATAACCCCATATGGTACCGCATGCCATATCTTTAAAAGAGTCTGTTTTAAAAATTATCCCTGAACTACACCTCTCCCCTGGGCTCACTATTCACAAAACTAACATCTGCACATCTGTTCTTCATACCTCAAATTAAGAAGTACAGAAAATAAACTATAGATTAAATCAGCAAGAGGTTGCTTCACACCCTAAGATTCCCACAGACTTCTTAGAATAATTATAACCTTTTGGAAATGAACCCTATAATTAATCCTAAACACTCAGCTTCTGCTATGAATCTTCCCAAACTTTTATATTTAGGATTTTCCCAAACTGGAATTGATTCAACTTGATGGAATTGATTGAAAAATTAATTAGATTCATAATTGCAAAAATCTGCACCAGAAAAATGTCGGAATACATGGCTTCATACATTCCATGTATGAATGTATGAATTCATACATGGAATGTATGAATACATGTATGAAAATGTTCCTGCTACCTAAAGCAGCCAATTAAAAAATTTAGTCTGGCCTCCTTCACCTGCCTACTACCTATCCTTCATCACAGTATTTTCCCTGAATCCCAGTCATACCACTATATTGTGCAATCTTTATATCTGCTCAATCCACTTATCTCTAAATATTCCTGGAGACCTAAGAGACATAGGACCTAAGATACATAATGGCAATATGATACAGAATTTGGTTGCATTTGCTTGACCAAAGTCTGGGTAAGAGAAAAAGAGGCAAAGGAAATGAGTAAGTGAGAGAATGTCAAAGGTGAGAATAATTTTAGAAAGTGTAGGG
>NW_005841969.1:3308441-3337151 GCF_000455745.1 Alligator sinensis
ATCGAAAGATATGGCTAAATGTTTCTTAGAGTGCATTTAGTGGTTTTATGCCAGTTGGATCTGCTTTAGCACATGTGGCTAAATAGGAGATAAAAACAGAAATATGAATATTAATTAGAATAGAGCCTATTAGAAACATTAAAAAAATGATGGCCTTATTTTAGTAAATATTTTGATACTGAGCCAGACAATAGAGTATAAGAATCTGGCTTCACCTCAGAATCTTGTTCTTTAGCCTTGAACTAAGTTTCTTGCTGAACAGCCCATCTGCAGAGGAAGCAAGATAAGTGCTCTTTTAAAACTTAATTTGAAACCTAGGTGAAAGGTCTCTTTCCTTAACAGGCTGGCCATGTGTTAGAAGCTTTTAAAGAATTTAGGACTTAAAAAAAAATAATTTAAAGTAGTTTCCAATGCTAATAAGCTTATTATTTCTTTAGATGAATGCACATTTTATACATTTTAATCATTTGCTTGATATGCTTTAAATGTACTGTTTGCTCATTTATATCTCATCTGTATTTCACTATTAAAGTTGCTATAAAAATGTATCTACATTTATGTTTGGGTGGGGATATTTAATTTTGGTGGAACTGGCTCTTTGAATCTTTTCTTGGTTCTGAGAATGACTGTGGAGGTCAACAATCCCCTCAGACTTCTTTTCTCTGAACTATCCTCTGCTGTCCAGACATCTTGCTTGGTAGGGAGGGGAAGAGATCAAAAATATAGATTTACTACTAAATTAAAAATATATATATTCTTCTTTTTACATACAATAAAATGACATTTGTAACTATTACCATAAGGTCCTGAAGGGGAATGAAACCAAAGGGATTCATTTGGGATATAAGATTTTAGGCAACTTCACCTGAAGGTATAAGCACAAAGTTACATGTCTTGGCTTGCTGCTGGAATAAGATCTCCACTCCTGTGATTTGAAAGGGAACATTAAGCAAGTGAGAGACTGCGGAAAAAATAGTGCAGTTGTTAAGTGTGTAACATAGTGTAAATTTAACAAGAAGTTACATTACTACAGTTACATTCCATATAGTTAAATTAACACAGAAGTGTACTTGCTTCCTCAGTGATGGTAGACCATGGCCCCAGCTCTTCTCAGTGATGTCACTAGATTCCTCGTTTTCATATAACTGCCTCTTAAGCATCAACTTAGTTCACTGAATCTCAACTGGGGTGCTCTGGTGCCTGGCCCCTGCGCAAAGAGGTAAGCACACTGCTTGCTTCTCCCCTGCCTGCCCCTAAATCCCACAGACATGGGGCACTGCGATTGCCCCCCTCTACCCTCTGATAGCTGCTGTGCTGGCTGCTCTAAGCAGTGTGTCCTGCCATGGGCATATAGGCAGACATGTGACACAGACCTGGACTTTTCAGCCAGGCTTGTTCCCAGCTCCTTACACACGCCCAGGGCCAATAGGAGGAACCATGGGGGCAGAGAGTTCTGAACCCTGGTGCATGAGTCCCCGGAGAAGCAGCAACAGGGACTGCAGTTGCTCCCTCAGGTTCCCCTTCCCCTAACTTCCCCCAACAAAAAATCCTTCTACAGATACACAGGAATCAAGAAAAAGTCAGGCTCCACTGTGGGACCCCTACTGACTGCTCAAGGGCAGCCCACAGTTGATGTCCGTGAAAAAGCTGAGCTCCTAAATGTATACTTCACATCAGTATTCCTGAAATCAAATGTGGGCTGTTTACCTGACCAGAGGCCCAGGGATCATGGGGAAGACAACAAACTACACAAAATTAGTCCTGAACAGGTGAGGGATCTCCTTAACATTTGGATGTCTTCAAGTCTGCTGGGCCTGACAACCTGCACCCAACAGGTCCTGAAAGAATTGGCTGAACTAATAGCGGCACCACTGGCCAAGCTGTTTTAAGGGTTGTGGGACTTGGGAGGGGTCCCAGATGATTGTAAAAGAGCCAATGTGGTGCCCATCTTCAAGAAAGGGAAGAGGGATGACCCTGCAAACTACAGGCCAGTTAGTCTGACCTCAGTCCTGGGTAAAATCTTCAAAAAACTTATTAAGAAAGCCATCATTTGCAAGCTGGAAGCAGACAGGGTGTTAAGAAGCAATCAGCATGGCTATGTTGAGGGTAGATCACACCTGACAAACTGTGTGTCCTTCTACAACCAGGTGACTAGCCATCTGGATGAGGGACATGTAATGGATGTGATTTACTTAGACTTCAGTAAAGCTTTTGATTCTGTTTCCTACGGGATTCTCTCAAACAAGCTCCAGGGTGCTGGACCTGAACAGTGGGTGGGTAGACAATTGGTTTAGAGGCCACTCCCAGAGGGTGGTAATTAATGGGATGGCATCATCCTGGAAGGCCATCTCCAGTGGTGTCCCCCAAGAATTGGTGCTTGGACCCCTGCTCTTTTATATATTTATTCATGACTTGGATGAGGGGGTGGAACGCTCAGTTATTAAGTTCATAGATGATACCAAGCTGTGGGGAAATGAAGGCACACTGAAGGATACAGGATGACCTTGCCAGGCCAGACTCATGGGTGAAATGGAATCAGATGAGGTTTAACAGGGATAAGCGCAAAGTCCTTCCTTTGGGTAGGAAGAACCCTCACCACAACCACACAATGGTTGCTGTGCCAGCCAGTAGCCCACTGGCTGGGGCAGCACCTGGAGACATGAGGGTTATGATTGACCAGAAGATGAATATGAGCCAGCGGTGTGATGAAGTCGCCAGGAAAGCAAATTGCTCCTCCCTCTCTGTTTGGCACTGGTGAGGTCTCAGCTGGAATATTGTGTCCAGTTCTGGGCACCGCACTTCAAGAAGGACATGGATAAGCTTGAGAGAGTACAAAGAAGAGCCACCCTCATGGTCAAGGGCATGGAGGATAGGCCCTACAAAGAGAGAGTCAGGGAATTGGGCCTCTTCAGTTTGAGTAAGAGAAGGCTGAGAGGTGACTTGATAGCTGCCTACAAGTACATCAGGGATGAACACCAAGATCTAGGTAAGCAACTCTTTTGAAAGGCACCTCAAGGGAGGATGAGGACCAATGGACGTAAGCTTATAGATGGTAAATTCAGACTAGATATAAGGAAGAACTTCTTCTCTGTAAGAGTCGTCAGAATCTGGAACACACTCAGCAGAGGTGGTATAGTCACCATTCTTGGAGGTGTTCAAGAGGAGGCTGAACAGGCACCTTATTGAGCTTGTCTGAGCCCAACAACTTCCTGCCCATGGCAGGAGACTTGATTTTATGATCTTACATTTATAGGTACCTTCCAGTTCTACAGTTCTATGATTCTGTTGCCCCGCCTTGACCCCTTCAACAGCCTCCGTGTGCCATGTGTGTGCAGCCCTGCATCTCATCCCTGCCAGCTGGATGTTCCTAGGCTCTGTCCATTTTGGCCCCACAGCTGGAGTTCAGGGTGGGTAACTAAGGTCACAAATTGGCCTACTGGTTATTGGTCCCCAGTGGTGACCTGGACCCATCTGTACTAAGTCTGGTGCTGCACTAGGAACAAATATACATGGGGTCAGGCAGAGCCAGGGGGAGCAGTCTAAAGGGGTGACTACTATCCTTACATAACATTTTATATTACAATGTACTGATACAATTTATTAATAATGTTTATATTATAAGGGCTATTACTTTTATATTTGTTTTTGAAATAGGGTGTTGCTAAATTCTGAAAACTGGCAGAAGAGAGGTGCCTTGAGTCTGAAAAGGTTCTGAACCACTGACTTTGAAGAAGAGAGGTGATAGACTCCATAACCTCATTAGCGGAGCACAAGCAGGTCTGTTGAAATTTTATTTCAAGATGCTAGGCTCCTGGGAGAGGAGGAGGAAAAATAACTTACCTAAGAAAAACAATATCAGAAACATCAAAACATTATATAATAAATTATTATCTCAACACCAATCCATTTGAAGATTAGCAATCTTCTCTGCAGACCTCCTCATGCCATGGACTGCCTCACTCAGAAGGCAACCTGACAGCTCCGCAATATTGGCACTTGCAGTCATTGCATGTAAAGGTCTCATATCTAGCCACAATAGTACAGATCAGCAACTAATTGATTTGTAATACACCTCCACAGCACACATTCAATTGATAATAAAGTTTCTTCAGTGGATTCAAGCTTAATATTTAATCAGAAACAGGAGCCATCATAATCAGGATGCAGATGATCCACTCGTGATCTTTCTTGAAAACTGATGTTGAAATATTGCAGTCTGAAGACCACCAGATTTCAAAGTACATATGAGTATTTTGCTGAATTGGGGCTTCTCTGCATGCAGGGAGTATGTGCAGATATTACTGAAAACAAAAATTGAACTTACATTTACAGTAAACGCTCCTTCTTGTACTAATTCCCCCAAACCTTACACACTTTCATCATAAAACTGCAACAACCCTGAGGTATGGAAGGAATTCAGAATTCCCATTTCACTCTGCTTCCCCAACCCAGTTGCAGTAAGTTCCTGGAACTGAACTTTTAGACCAACAAACAAAGTATTTTCCATGGAGAGTATATATATCTAGAACTTGTTTCATTAATACCCAGACTTTAGAACACACATACCACAAGATACAGACCAGCCACTTTTTAACTAATGGCTATTCACTGCAATATATTCACTTTCCCTTATTTACTCATCTTAAAAATCCAATATACAGTGGCCATAACACTTGTCCTATTGACACATAAAATTAAATTATATTTTTACTCTCTTTGAATTTAAAATGTTTACAATTAAAGGAATAATGGAAATTGAGCACTTCAAGTACTGTTACTTTCTTATTGGTATATGGTGAAGTCCTACACCTAAGATTAACTTAGATTTCAATACCATCTACAGAGAAGTTTGAATACTTTCCAAACTACCTATCACCTGTACCAGGCTGAACAATGAAATAATACTATATATCACTTGACAAAAGTGAGAGAAAGCATTCTCTTCCATCAAAGTGGCTTCCCAGAGACGATCCACATATGAATAAATTCAGCAGTCAACAGTATATAAAATACTTCATGCAAAATGCTTGAACTCTGACATCCTTTCAACATGTTCACTGATGCTGTTTACTATATTTTAGCATGTTACCAGACTTTAGTGTCATAAACATGTTCAGCTACTGTTGTAACTGCTACTCTCAAACCTTAACCCTATGATTTCTTTGGCATAGCACATCCAGCTGCTGACAGCAGAATACTTACCTCTCAATAACAAACTCTCCAAAACATTTCCTCCTTCAGGACTGCAACGAACTGCAATAAATTACTCAAAAAATATTGTTGTAATTCACTACTGAAGCACACCAATTTTAAATGAGTGACTTCTATGGAGTTACACTAGTGTAAAAATGGAGTAGGGCAATGGTGAATTAGGTCCTATGTATGTGCTGATAATTAAGCTTTTTTTTTCATTGAAACATAATATACGTTCTCCATAAACTGGCAACAGAATCAATCAGTGTACACATTTCATTTGAAATCCCAAGTAATTTTAGTAGCTATGGTTATTGTAATTTGAAATATTCTCTATCCTCATCAAATGATTTCCTCTGTAATTGATGTCATAAAGAATATCTGTGTTAAGTTGTCTTCATTTCCACAGTTTTTAATCCTTATGATGATCAATTATTTATATACAGACTAGATGAAAGGCAAGAATGCAATGACCCCATGGGACTTAAAAAGTGATATAATAAATCTGGACAGCAGAGTTCAAGTGGGTGATGTTAACGAAAACCAGTACTGGGCTAGCGTATTCTTACAGGAAGTGAAAGAATTGTCTAGGAGGCATCATTTTTATAATCCCTCTCTACTTGCTTTATCAGTAGACTTCCACCATTCAGCCCTCTTCCTCCTTTCTTACTCCTTCCATCTTGTTTCTTTTTAAAAAGGACATCTAACAGCAGAGCCATCCCTAGGGTATGGCAAACCCGGGCAACTGCCCTGGGACCTGTGCTTTGGTGGGGCCCCGCGAAGCTGGGCAGAGCGGCCACAACCTCTCCCACGGGGCCCGCCTGGAGCTGGCCGCTCAGCCCTGCTCCAGGGTACTACAGCCCCCGCACAGGCTGATTTGGCCCAAGCCCCACACCTGCCTAGGGTCAGCTCTGCCTAACGTTTATTGAAGTCCTTGTTGGCTCTATCACTTTGGCTGCATGAATTACTTTGCTGCAAGTACCCAGGTCTGGCTATACCAAATAGGTATATCTCCAGGACGGCATTAGAACTTTTCATTTAAAGATTGTTTAATATAACTTCTAGAAGTTCTCCTGTGTCTCAGATTTATTGTAAAGCCTGTACAACACTAATGGTGGATTTAAGCTGTAAAGTTTACATTGAATCAGAACTTTTTAACTTGTAAGGCCATTTAGAACTAGGGTTTGGTTTGAGCTCACAATGCACTCACTGCTTACATAATAACTGTTAACTGGTATCTTTGTGATACATTTTTAAACAGAGCTATACATTATTTCAGATTTTGAAAAGAAATCTGCCAAACTTCAATTGACTTCTATGAGGCCAGGATTCCATTCCATGTCTTCTTCCCTAGATAAGCTATTCTACGTCAAAGAGCAAAGTGAGTTTCTCATCTATGACCGTGTACGCCCTGCTTCTCATATACTAACATCTTTATATTGGCAATGTAAAAATGTCTTCCTATTAACACTAGTGATATAAAAAGATCTTAGATTTTGTTTACATTATGAGCAGGGATCCTGGTTTTCTCTGATTTAAAAAAAATCCCCAATTTTTAGTAGAAATCAAATAACCCCAAATCCACATTTTTCCATGATTAAAATGAAACACCACTATATCTATATCTATATCTATATCTATATCTTTGTGGTGTTTCATTTTAACCACAGAAAAAGGTGGATTTTGGATGTGGATTTTTTTAAACTTAGAGTTGCAGATTTTTTTAAATCAAAGAAAACCAGGATTCCTGTTGCTACAGCTATTGTGAAACAACTTCAGTGGCAGAGCCTCTCATGCAGACCCAAGGGACACCAGCAGCAGTTCTTCTGCTGATAGAGTTAGTCAAAAGGTAGAAGCTTAAGTAGCAGAAACCTTCTTCTGCCATCAGAGCTGCTTCCAAAATGCATCTTCCTGGACCACAGCAACTCCCCACAGACTCCACCTGCCCCCCCCCCCAAATGCTTGTGCCCAGCCTAAGTGTAATTGACAGTAAGACAAATTTTACAATAATCTGTTAGAGCAGCTTAAACACAAAGTATATATTGCAACAGATGCAATGTAAATCTGCAGCCTAAAACTGCCTAGAGATTTTGGGATCCTCATGTTTTGGTTGCTCATTTTGAGACACCATAACATGGCTTATGTTTCACATGGCATGTGCTCAGCACTGCTTGAAAATTAGACCCATAAAATGGCTAACATTTTCAACACTTAATTCATAATCTCCATTATTACCCACTAAAACCCTTTTACTATAGATTTAATTGAGCAAGTGCTTTAGGATTTTACTGTTTACCTTTAGAAAGACCTAACTTACTGTTAGAATGAATTACAGCACCCTACTGGAGACTTACACTGCAGAAGAGAAAATGCTTATCACTGTGTGAGGGCAATTACGTGATCAAAAGTGTACCAATTTTAGAAACAAATTCTGCATTAAAGT
This sequence comes from Alligator sinensis, assembly GCF_000455745.1. Taxonomy (NCBI): domain Eukaryota; kingdom Metazoa; phylum Chordata; order Crocodylia; family Alligatoridae; genus Alligator; species Alligator sinensis. Next base: position 3,316,078 of record NW_005841969.1, read on the forward strand.
CCATGAGAATTTTCTTTAATTAAGAATTGCAAAATTTGGTCGTAATTGATTTGTATAAAAAGAAACTGGTACAATTAATGTCTAGGTCCTTTGCCAATTTATTTCTTTTTCTGTCCTTTGGGAGCTCTCCTTCTCCTAATGTACTTGGAAGAAATAATAACTCTTGTAAATGACTGCAAGGAGTTAATTTTAAACTATAAAGCAATCCAGTCCAGAAAGCAGACTAAGATTTAGCCTATGTCAACAGCTAAAATTTACAGTCTCTGACAAAGAAATGTTTAACAGTCAACTATTTAGCTGCTGTAAATTAGACTTTCACTGTGTTCTCTTATCACTGAGATCTATGGACGAAAAGCACTATGTAGGAGCTAATTAATAATTTTATTTATTACCACAAGTATGTTTTTTATAGCTGTATTCTGTTCCTTAAATATGAAACTAAGGATGGAAAATCTTAAGGATCAGAACCTAATAACAATCAGAAGTTTTAAGAGTTTGGGTTTCCTTCTTTTTACAGTCCCCATAAATCCTTCCTGAAACTTCATAGGCCTCCAAACTCAAATCTACAACCCTCCAAAATATCTCCAGCTTCCCGCAATCCTTTACAAGACTCTGTCTTGATGGCAGCCTCTCTTTTGGCATGGTGTGAAGTGCCCTCTGGGGTGCCTCTGATGAAGGAAGTGTGAAGAGAGAATCAGCTTAAGGCACCACATTCTTTTTGCATCCATACATAGGTTGTCTTCACAAGGGGCAAGGGATGAAGATAGCAAGGTAGAGGAGGCATTAACAAAGAAGGGGTTGGGGTTTAGGTAGGAGTAGCCAAAAGCTCGAATTAGCACCCCAAATTTTTATTACTATTGGAAACGAACATTTTCTGATTAACCAAACTCCAATAAAAATCCTTGCTATTTACCTATGACAAGCATTTGTTTGCTACTAGACCAATAATAGGTAATAGGGATATTCTGTAGTCAGTATTATTTTCCACTCTTCACTGAGGCCTTATTGGAGCACCCACAAATAGCTTTAAAGGCTTTTGACTTTGCAAGACACATCAGAAGTTGCCCTAGTGCCAGGGGGTTTACAGTGCATGCATAGTTAATGGGCCTGCCTTCTGCCATCAGAAATGCTCACAGCTGCGTGGATCACCAAATCCATTATTTCTGACAAAAAGCTCAACAAAAGTTGCTGCGTGTTAAAGGACATCCTGGTCTTGAAAAATTAGCAGGTCAACATGTGAGGACAGTGTGGTATGAAATGAGAGATTTTGTATGACATGCTGGCTCTTCATGTGAAAAATGGTCTAAGATCCCATTCATTACTGAGGTCTGCAGGGCTTAAAGAATACAAAGTAAATATACAAAAGGCTCCTCTCCTTAGATAGCAGTTATCCTCTCAAGTGTGGAGGTATGTTTGATTAATGTCTAGCAATCTAAGGGATAAGATGTCATGTTTGTGTTGCGTGAAATGTGAAATGACAAGGGACTCGTTGTCATATTTCCTGCTGGTGTTTTTATGTTCAATTATCTTGGTTTTTAAGCTGTTTGTTTTCCTTCTGCTATTTGTATGGGCCCGTGTGAATATTTTAGTATTTAGGTCACGTGATTTAGGTCACACATGGTGGAGTTTTTTGTCTTGTATGTTTTGCCTTTGAATAGGTACTGAGAACTCCTGAGCCTCTGTAGGCATCAGAACACTGCATTCAGCACTCACAGATGAAATTCCCTTGCGAGGGCTTAGCTTCAGGTAGAACTGAATGGTGAGGGCTGTACTTGCCAAAGGTGATTAATGTACTGAAAGGTCCTTCTGAATTCTGCTTCTTTAACTAAAATCAGGAGTCCATAAAACAGATACTTCAGCATGGAGTCCACGTACTAGAGGTAAGCGTGGTTATTAGGAATCCTTATGTATCCTGAATCACAGGAAAAACATCTGAAGAGAAATACTGTGGGCCCAGTTCAGTGGTGCTACACAGTATCCTTGAACTGGCTTAGTTAGGGTGAAAGGGCCACAAACCAGCTGCAATCACCCACCTCTGGAATGCCCTGGCAGGCCCCCACCAGCTAGGAACCAGTTAATTGGATAGATGCACACGGCCCTTTTTATTCACTGCTTTAGTTGTGCTTTTTCCTGCTGCTTAAGGACACTTTTTTTCTCCATTTTTTGTCTACTCTTATTTCCCATCCCAAGAAATCAGAATCTATGGGGAAGTGGAGAACCAGGCACCATTATCGGGATTCCTCTTCTCCCCCAGCACATTGTGTGTGACTCCTTGCTGATGATGAAGCCAGTTGTCCTGATTGCTATTGTAAGGTTACTACTCTTTTGATTCTGCTAATCTTTTTCCAGACAGTGGTTGTTCCACTTCATTTCTTTTGCTCTAGTATCCCCTCATTGCATCTCCGTCATGATCATTGTCATCCCATAAGTCAAAGATTCTCAACCAGGGTGCTGTAATACTCTTGGATACTTTGAGATCCTTTCAAGAGTTCTGCAGGGTGCCATGCAATATTAACACTGTTAGATGTGCAAATATCTATACATGACTTACAAGATAAACCCAAAGATTTCAGATCAGAATTCACAGTGTCAAAAACATTCTGCCCTGTTGTGGTCTTTCTGAACTTTTTGCAACAGGATAGCTGTATTTTTTTCATAGTCAAAAACAAGTAAAAACTAAGAGCTGCCATTTTCCAAGGAATGCTTGTATATAAAAAAGGCTGAGACTGTCATAAGTCTTCTTTACCTCTCACTTTCCTTTGGCTCTTTCTCTTCACAATACAATATGCTTCACTAGCCCCTCCTAATTTAAAAATCCCATGCTTGCCCCTAACATGCCTCTCCAACTGCTGCCCCATCTCTCTTCCTTTTAGCTCTAAGCTCACTGAATATGCTGCTTACACTAGCTGGAGTTCTCCAATTTCATCCAACACTCAATTTTAAGTGTGTCTTATGCCCCTTGCACTCTATTGAAGCCACTCTCACCAAAGCTCCTAATGATCTTTTCCTAGCTGGCTACAGAAAGTACTTAGAATCAGTACTCCATCTTCATTTTCATAACTTGTCAGGTCATCCTGTCTCGAGTTTCATGTGAAGGTTTCCACAAGGCTCTACCCTTCACCCACTTCTCTTCTATCTCTGTACTTTATTGGTGAGTCATCTTCTTCACAAATTTAAATTCAGTTACCATCTCTATGGGTCTGTCTATATATACATTTGATCTGAGATCAGTTTACTTGCAAGTAAACTATTCTGCAGTAAATGCTTCTTAGCAGGCGGAGATTAGGGAGCAGATTTGCTGCTCTTAGCACCAATCTTCCTGCAGCCCTGCAATGGGCCCTTCTTGCCACCAGGGAGAGCTCCAGGCTCCTGCTGCAACTGCCAGCCCCACTCTCTGCTCCCTGGCCAGCCACTTCCCTGGCCACGAGCAGCATGCACAGCGCAGGGGCAGCGCTCGGCAGCTCTCTCCTTGCCAACTCTACCTCCCTATTCCATGCCTGCTCCAGACCCTGCCCCTGGCAACAATGACCAGTGCCCTGGGCTCCTGCTGGCCACTGTCCTGGCCCTGCTGGTCTGCTTTCATAGACCACTGGTCATCTGGCCCCTCTCAGCTCCCCCACATGCAGTGACTGCCTGCCCAGCCGCAGTGTCCCATCCCAGGACCACAGCTGCTGCACAGCTGCTACCTGGACCCTGTCCAGCTGGTCAGATCCCAGCAGGGACACCAATAATGGGCTCCTGCATGCCATTTCTGGGACCACCCTCACCCTCCTGGCCCTCCAGCCTTGCTGCCTCTGGGCTGACCAGACCACCCAGGAATGGTGGCTGCACGTCATCCAGAAGACCTGGGATGACAAGCAGTGGCTGTCATTCTGAAGGCATTCTGGATGACCTTCTGGGACCTCTTGGAGCAGCTCAGGCCACACCTGGAGTGGTAGGACACCATCTGTATTGCCCAGGCCAGGATCCTGTTCTGCTCCCACAGTGCTTACAGCCACTCATGCTCCAGAGTCAAGAGCTGCACCTGGAACTTACAGTTTGCCCAGTCCCATGCCTCATTGTGGGTGACATTCTCCACCCACCGGGCCTATGAGTCCTCTAGCAGGTCCTCCAACACTGCTACCAACAACTCCAGGATGATGGTGCAGCCCTGGGTCGATCTCTGGCAGAGCTGGCACATCTGCAGGGCCCCGGCTGTGGGTGGTGGTGACACTGAGACCCCATCCCAGCCATCAAGTGTGGCTTCTTCCCTGCATGCAGCTGTAGGACCTGCACAGCCCTGAGAAAGAAACTGTTTGTGAGAGTTTACATATCTCAGATAAGATGCTTTGTACCAGTGGCCATGCACTGCCTGGCCTCAGATTGGGGGTCAGGCATGCATGGGTGCCCAGGAACCATGGTAAGTCAGCTGGGCAGGCTTGGGCCCAGGCAGCCACTGCCTGAGGACCCTGTCCCTGCTTGCTCCCCTGGGGCCAGCAGGCTGCTGGGTGCTGACCACAGGCAGTCTGCCTTTCCCTCCCCTTTCTCAGGCTGGGACAGGCCAAGCTCCTGGCAGCCTGCTGCCATGGCTCCAGACCACGCTCCCTCCTTCCCCCCCATGCTCTTCCTGCAGGCCAGCCACTCTTCTTTGCTGCTGTCAAGCCCATGGCAGCTGGAAGCAGGGTACATGGGGCTCCCAGACAACTGGGATGAGGATCTGCCTACATCCCTGCCCTTCTTGCAAGGGGTCTCTCCAGGGAGGTATCCCAGAGCCAGCCCCCCACCACACTGGTGCTGCACCCTAAGTGTGCCCCTGCTGCACAAGTTGAAGGTGGTGCATGAGGAGTTGTCTCCATGAATGGAGGGGTGCCTGACCCACTACACCCTGCTACTGCTGATCACCATGGGGTCCTGGGTGCACCTGTGCACCTAGCATGGGATCCTGAGCTTCAACAACATGGTGGGCAAGCCTGGGCTGCCCCGCAACCTCTGCCACCACCTGGGGAGTGTGGCTGGGCCAGGAGGGGGAGCAGGGGCAGGGGCATGGCAGTGAGCTCCCCCTTCCCCCTACTGCAAGGCTTACCACATAGCTCAGGTTGTCATGGCCAGTGGCTCTGCTTGTTCCTGCCTAGCAGCAAGTGTGTGGTTCTGGATGGTGTTCTAGGATGGCAAGGCATGGCATGCAGATGCTTGGCCAGGGCAGGAACTGGCACTGCTGGCAGGCAGCAGGTAGCCAATGCACTCTCAATTAGGCATTTTTACTGTGCAGTGCATGCTTACTGGACAGTAAACTAGGCTGCTGTGCAGTTAAGCATCTCACATAGACACACCCTGTATGATCAATGTGTAGATCAACCTCTCGACTCAGGATCTGTTTCTTTCTGTCCAAACAAAATCTTGGCTTGTGTATCCTCATGGATGTCTAGCCAACAGCTAAAGCTCATTATAGCTACAGTAGAGCACTTAAATTCCTCCTCTCACAAGTTCTTCCTGCCAGCTCTTTTCTTGATCACTGTGGCCAGCTCCAAACTGCTTAGGTTTCATGACTCTAACATCTCTCTGGCTCTCACATCAAAGCTATGCATATTCTTTCTGCTTGTGGGCAGCAGCGTACCCCAGGGGTCTATACTCAGCCCAGTGCTGTTCAATATCTTCATCAATGACCTGGATGAGGGGGTGAAAAGCCCATTTGACAAGTTCATGGACGACACCCAGATATGGGGTTGTGCAGACACACCCGCAGATAGGCTGCAGATACAAGCAGACCTAGACAGGCTGGCATGTTGGGCAAAACAGAACCAGATGAGGTTCAACGTAGAGAAATGCAAAATGCTGCATCTGAGAAGGAAGAACCCCCAGCACACCTACAGGCTGGGCAACGCTAACCTGACTAGCACTACAAATGAAAGGGATCAGGGGGTAACAATAGACCCCAGCATGAATATGAACCAGCAATGTGACACAGTAACTGCTAGGGCCAATAAAACTCTGGCATGCATCAGTCAACGCATCTCTAGTAAAACCAAAGTGATTCTCCCGCTTTCCTCAACATTGGGGCAGCTGCAGCTGAAGTATTGCAGCCAGTTCTGGGCGCTGCACTTGAACAAGGACGTGCTAAAGCTCAAGGGGGTCCAGAGAAGGGCCATCTGTATGATCAGAGACTTGCATGACAAGCCATATGAGGAGAAGCTGGGGGATCTCGGACTCTTCAGCCTAGAGAAAAAAGGCTGAGTGGGGACCTGATTGCAGCTTGCCACTATATCAGAGGGGTACATCAGGGGTTCCTTGATCAACTGTTCACCAGGGCGCCCTGGGGGGAAACTAGAAACAACGGCCACAAACTCCTGGAAGACAGTTTTAGGTTGAACATCAGGAAAAACTTCTTCACAACTAGGGTGTCTAGTCAATTCCTGCCTTGAGTCAGCCCAGACTTCATCACCTACTTGTTACCTTTCAAACAAACACCTTTATGTTTTCCCCTATACTTCCCCTCTTGCTAGAGGGGAAGCTGTAAACATCCACAAAGCTACCGCATAATCTTCCTTCAAGCTCCTTCTTAAACTTACCTTTGTTGCAATTCCTTACAGAAGCTTAACAATGATTAGGCCATTGGTATGCTGACACTATTTCCAGATAAGAATGCCTCAATGTTTCCTTGCACTCCCTATCAGTGTTTTGCATCAGCCTGTTGTCTCTTGTACTATCTATTTTGATTGTGAGAGGACTGTAGACTGTGGAGTTGAATCCATCCATCCATTCTGTTGTTAGAATACAGGGAATAGACAAGAAAGAGTTATGTATCTGGAGAGAATAAGGCAACTTGATCTTATTGGGTTTACTGGGTAATGGGGCCCAGCTGCCCTACATATATAACAGAAAGAGGCAGTTAGAAGATAGAATGAGAGGGTAGGTCCTTGAAAACTGGAGGAGCAAAACTCCATGTACAAACATTTTTTTACATAGTTTTAGGAACTATGTTTGCTTGTGAGTAAAGAACCCATTCTATGACTGATAGGGATTTAAAATATATGGTTACTATTGTCCCGTGGGATTCCTTACTTTGCTAGGTAAAAGATCTGAACAAATGGATAGCGTTGTCATTGTCAATGTAGGAATTCATTAACAAAAATAGTTTACCATGTGCTCTTAAGTTTTCTGCTCCTTTTTGTTCCTGCTTAGTACTGATACACACATACTGGAAATAATTCACAACCATGGATAAATCTAGCTTAAATGCAACAGCAAACCTGGATTACCCAGCCTTCGTTAAATGTCTGCAAAAAAAATTGGACTACATACCAGACTAACTTTCTCAGTATACATTTATTTAAGGGAAGCCCTGGTAAAATATTAGATCTAGTCAGGAAGACTTAGAGCATCTCTGTCAAATTTACCTGAAGATAATTTTCTTCATATACAATGTACTTCAGTGTGACTAGGAACAGACATGCATTTTGTCCTGGACATGTTGTGCTTGTGTTTGTCTTGGAACAGTTATATCCTGGAGTTCGCATGTGCATACTGTCCTTCTAGTCAGAGTTTAGTTAGCAGCTGAATGCACTGTGACTTTTCTGCCATAGGTTCAAAGATGTGATTCTAGGATAACTGCTCGGAAGCACTTTGCAATGTCCCAGAATAAACTGGTAGGTGCACCTTATCCCTTAAACCTTCTTAGGAATTTTCCCAGGCCAACAGACATGGACATCTGAACAATCACACTTTTCCTGGGATAAAATGGTTTATTCCATGACAAAGACAATAACTGTTTGTAGCGTACATGTGCCATACATTACAGATATAGGTGAATGTGACATTAAAGATATAGGTGAATGTGAACATGTAGTGAGTGACAACAGTGTAAACTTTCTTGCCCCAGTGAAACTGATGGGAATTTTGTCATCACTTTCAATGGGTCCAGGTTTTATGTATTTTCTTTACTTTTACAGTTGTTTGGCTTGTACATGTAGCTTGAAGATATGCATAGGAAATCCCACAGAGAGGTTGGAAGAAAAACTCTCTGGATTAGTTATGGATGGCTGTCGCCGCTGTATGGTGACAATTTCCAGATATCATTGTTCCCTTGTTTCATGTGGCTTGTTTATTTCCTTCTTTTGCTGTGGTGATTTTTCTCTGACAATATAAAGCATTTATGAATATGACATGTCATTATGTAATAGAATGAAAATAGCTTTATTGCATTTACATCTGTATTTTTTCTTATTTCATTTAAATTGTTACTTTTTTGTTTTCCTTTATACAATAAAAATATTCAGTCATTAAAAAAAAGCTAAACCCTCTATTATTTTTGTTACAAGACCAGTTTAAATAACTATATTTTTTAATGTTTCTTACAAGACCAGTTTAAATAACTATATTTTTCCTACTCTTCCTGCCTACATTTTACCTGCTGTTGCAAATGGAAACACTTCTTTTCCTACATGACTCTCATTTCAATGGGGCACATCTACACAGGCATATTAATGCAATGCAATAAATGCCAGTGCTTATTCCATCAGAGTTTATTGCTCCTGGGTGTGTGCTTACACCCTCAGTGTGCGTGTGCCCGGATCTACAGCACATTGAGCCAAGTCAGAGCAGCCCCGGCTGACAGGGAGCCAATGGGGGTCAGCCTACCAGCCCAGGGTTGCTCTCCCCTGGCTCAGTGTGCTGAAGAGGGGCTGGCTGGGGCCTGAGGGTGTTTCAGTGTGGGGCTAGCCAGCAGGCAGTCCCTGCACTGAAGCACCCTCATGCCCCAGCCAGCTGGGACAGCATCTACATGTGCGCTGCTGCAGAGTTTTTTTACTCTGCAGCAGGGTAGTACTTGTAAATTTACAAGTATTTACAAGTACTATCCTGCTGCGGAGTAAATTATTTTACACCAGCCTAATAGGGGTGCATATGTAGAAGCACAATGTTTACTACCCAGCTAATTAGTCTACTGCACAGTAAACATCTTATGTAGATGTGTCCATGTAGTATTGAAAAACTGCTGCACTTTTTCACTCTCCCTATTGGGTTGTGAAGCATTTTAGGATGAATAAAGAAAATACTGTATTTATTGGGTTCAGAAAAAAATAGGAAGGGGCTTACCACAGAAAGAGCACTAGGATGAACTTTTCCTTCTCTGCCCTCATCTTGTTCTGTGCATGGTACAAATTTCTATACCCTTTTTAGAGGCACATTCTACTCTGTTATTCAATGACTGGTTAACTTGATTGGCTTGCACTCAGGCCTTGAAGTTGGCCCTTCCCTGCCCACCTACTACTGATGGGAAAGAAGGGAATATTGGGTGTTCATCTATTGTTCTCCGACACCTTAGCTGTGATCCAGATAGACTTAAAAGGCTTGTACAGAAGGGCTAAGGTACTATATATTTTTAAATAACCTTGCTAGGACTAAGCAAAATCTACTCTTGCATAGGTTGAGATATGTCATAGCCATATGCTATCAAATTGCTATCAAATGCTACCATTATTTCTTGTGACCCCCGCCCCCAGGGGTCACAAGAAATAATGGCCACAAGCTAGCAGAGAGCAGATTTAGGTTGGACATTAGGAAGAACTTCTTCACAGTTAGAGTGGCCAGGGTCTGGAACGGGCTCCCAAGGGAGGTGGTGCTCTCCCCTACCCTGGGGGTCTTCAAGAGGAGGTTAGATAGGCATCTAGCTGGGGTCATCTAGACCCAGCCCTCTTTCCTGCCTATGCAGGGGGTCGGACTCGATGATCTATTGAGGTCCCTTCCGACCCTAACATCTATGAATCTATGAATCTATGTACCTTTCAGACATATTTGTATTTTAGTGTCTTTTAGAAAACCCCTATCTTGTCACAGTTTTTAAAGTGCAAAGTCCTACATACATACAGAAATTAGAACTATGTATTTAGAAATGTCATTAATAAACTAACAAATTACTAAAGCATAATACAAAGATCAAATGCAGTGACTGTAAGTCTGTTTCATGGGCTTGTTAAGTCTCCATTTCTACACACAGGTCACATCTACATGAGAAACTGACTGTGCAGCCATTACTGTGCAGTCATTTAGACTTGTATAAACAAGTACTAAATGGGCACGTCTACACATTGCCCTATGGTGATGTAGCAATACGCTGCGTTGCTCTATGGTGCACTATGTTGCCATAGCAATCATGTGTGTCTGTATGTGATTGGCAGCTATGTTACTGTAGCGGTGTGCTCACTGGGTATAGTGCGCTGCTACAGTGACAAAGCAGCGAAATCTAACTGTGTACTATGTGCACAGCTGAGTAACCGCCTGAAAAATGTACTAAAACATGGCAGTGTAGCAACGTCACCATATGGTGATGTGTACACGTGCCCAATGAGCAGTCATTTAGTACTTGCACAAAAAAGTACTTGTGTAAACAAATACTAAATGACTGCAGTAACTGGAGTTACTGTGCAATAGCACCAAGGAATGGCTGTTTCATGATGCTGACTTCACAGTAGCCCGAGACTACTGACCCGTAGCATTGCATCACACTTTCTGCCACACAGTGCTACTGCATAGCAGTCATGGGCTACTGCACAGTCAGTATCTCACGTAGACATGACCAGAATGTAACTTTAAGTGTGTTGAGAAATTTGATCTAATATTTAGAAGTTATGTTTTTGGAAAATACATATATTTTGCTTCATAAAATTAGTCAGCTTTAATGGTAGTATGAGGAAACACATTCACACGCTTAATGTGTCTGAAAATAAAACTAGGAATAGGCTCTTGTCTGAAAATAGAAATCAGAGTTTTAATTTTCATTCTTATAATGCTTCCCTTTGTGGCCTGGGGCAAGTAGTTTTAATTCTTCACTTTTATTTAGCTATTGTTAAAATTCAGAAACTGGTAGAACCCATATCACAGGTCACTGGTGGCATAAAGTCCACATAGACTGTGTCTACGTTTGCACATTTACTGTGTAGTAACTTATTGCATCATGCAGGTATCCAATTTACACCTGATTAGTTACTGTGCAGCAACACACATGTGGATGTCTTACTGCGCAGTAAAACTGTGTGTGTGGACTGACTTGGAACTAACTTGAGTCCCAAGTCAGTCCACATACAGCATTACTGTGCTTTAATGGTTGCACATGTAGACACTGGCCTAAAAACCTCTTACTGCACAGTAAATGCACGTGTAGATGTGCCCATAGTGAAGGATTTTGCAGTAGCGCGCATCACCTATAATATTCTCTTTTCCATTGGTTTGGTGCCAGCTAGTGAAAACACTAAAGTAAGTGACTGACCAAAGGGGATTTGTTGTCTGGTTGTCTGGAGAATGCACTTATTCAGAACAGCTCCCAGTGATCTTTCCCTAGCTGAATACTAATGGTGGCCTGTCCTCTGAAAAAATCTTGAGGGGGAGCAAGTCTTCTGGGTTTAATTTCCGCAGGTATGTGAATATTGCCAATATTCCAGTTGTAAATCAAGTTTCTGTTTGGAAAGGTAATAGAATGCAAATATTTTCATATAAGTAATGAATATTTATTAAATTATCCACAACTGTAAGGAGCATACTTCTGACTACTTCAGTTTTGTTCCATTTGCCTACATAGTCATTTCAGTGTGAGGGTAGTTTACTACCTTACATGTGTTTTGGGAGGCCCTGATCTTTTTAAACATAATTCATAATTTTCAATCATGATAAATATATCTCACACATAAATTAAATGGAAAAAACTGTCAAATGTTTTGGCCGTATCTACTAATGATGTCATAAAAGTAGCTTTGTTTGTTTGTTTTTTTAATGTATCCAGGGTGAAGATATAAACCTGAATCTGCCTTTCCTAAATATCTGTCTTTAAGGACCACCTAGTGGAGAAACATAATACAGCAGTTTTAGGTAATACCAGTGTTCTCTGTTATACAACCTTCTATTTTAAAAGACTATCTAATTTCTGATTTGAAACAAACATTTAGATAATTGTTCACTTGCCTGACTAAAAGTTGATGAAGAAAGAAAGTTTCTTTTCCCTAAAAAGACCTTTAAAAAACCCTATATCATTATTTTGTTGTGTAGTTTTTAAGAAGGAAAAAGTGGGGTTTGGGATGGTTGGAGGGAAGTTTAACAAAAATATCTGAAATGATTTCTGTTGGATATTTGTAAAGCTAATGAAACACATATTTGAAGTCTTGAACCTGTATTTCAATGTGTTCTTGTAGCATTGGCATTCCAATTACAGGATCACAGAGTACATAAGAAATGGTAAATGAAACTAAATATGAGTAGAAAGTGTAACTAAGTGACCTAGTTTCAATTGCAAAGCTATGTGATTTGCAAAACAGAAGGGGAATAATAAATATTGAAAACTAATGCTTTTTAAATGTCTTCAGCTGTAATAATCTAAGATGCAAATAATTTTAGCACTGATCCTTCCTCAGGTAAGGGAATTGTTTGGTTTTTTTTATTTGACCATATTACATTCATTTAGCAATATATATTACACTGTTACACCATATTATATCTTACAAAGCTAAAATAATAAAGATATATTTGTTTGCCTTTAAAAGGTTCTCATCAATTTATCTTCATTCAGATTGGTTAAATATTCATTTATTCATTGCAGAATCTTGTATATTTCTTGATCCTACACTCCAATAAAGTGTTTATAAGTGATCTTAGCTATGCACCTTGTTTTCTTGTCACTTGTTTGCTTCTATATACTGGTACATCAGGAAAACTTGAGTAGTTGTTGATAGGGTTATGTTTTGCTCTTGTCCTTTTGAACAGTGACACTATTAATATAGAGATATTAACACTTTCTGTCAAGTCTTTGCTATCCTATAAAGAGCTGACACAAGACAGAAACTCTTAGGGTAGAGCAGGTATAGCTCTGTGGTTCTTCTGAGATAAAATTAATTTTCACTTGACATTTACTGTATATTTCATAGCTTCTGAATATGCAGCACATTGTCTTTTAAAGAGTTAAATTTCCTCATTTGTTCATTTTAATGGAGAGAGATCTTATCCTTCTGCATGACTTGGATAGTTCTTTCTTTATTCTTAGAATGGACCAGAGCCATCCAGTTCAGGGTGGTCTTAATGATTAACCAGAATGACATACCATGAAAATTCATATGCACCAAGTTAACTCCTCTAAGTTTTCCACTAGTTTTGCAGAGTTGGGGGAATGCGGGAGGGGGGTGAGGTTGGAATAGGGTCATAACTGGAGCTTAGTTCTTTACCAGAGTGGGAAGTGTGTGCTTCAGCGGCTCCCTCATTAAGGAAGAAGTGGGCTGGCATCTGTTGCTCTCACAGGAATTTTGATCTGTTAGTGCTAGGAACAGATTAGCGGATTATTCTGTTTTGATGTTCCTTAAAGGGACACTGTCAAACACTGTAAATCCCAAATGTGTGTTTTGCTGAAACTAATTTGAATAGGAAGAGTCAAGGCCAAATCTTTCCAAGTTTTGGGAGTGACAATAGTTCTTACTAAATGCCTGTTCTCCTCAACTGTTTTTGGCAGAATCCAAAAGTGGATGGGGCTTATTCATTATAACAAATGTATCCCAAATCATCTGAGCACAGCTCATTTGATTTTGCAACCTAGACCTAATATACCTTAATGCTAACCTTTGCTCATCTCTAAATATGATTAGCAACACTATTTTTTATGTTAAGAATAATGGGCGTGTTCCCTGCCCTCCCATTCACTGGAGCATTGAGCTAGAGGATGGGAACTAGCAATGAAAATTACTATAAATAGCACAGTTAGATTTCACTCCCCAAGCTGAATAAACTGCAAAAATAAGCAGACAGTACAGTTACTTGAAAGGGTATTTGATGCTGAGAATAATGTCAATTATGTGATCTAAGATAGTTCTTATAACTTTATCACCTTTTAAAAAACATATTTGAGGTGAAATCCTGTGCTGTGCCTCAGAGACAGGGCACAACACTCACCTTTGTGATCACCAGGTCATGAGCTATTCTTAGGGTGTGCTAGGCCTGGATTCCCCATTGTGCCTACATCTCTTATGCTAGGATTTAAAAGGAGGTCCTGCGAAGGCAACTGTGTAACAACACCTGGCTGACACTAGATGAATATTTCTCTGCCTGAAATCATACCTTTTCCGGCCTTTTTTATGTTATACAAAAAAGGGCTGGAGTGAGAGTGAGACCCATTACCCATCTTCAGAAGGTCTATTTAGTTAGTACACCTCTGTTTTCTGTGCTTGGTTAGGGTAAGCAAACAGGTTTATATAACTATCTGATTTGATAGCACAAGGCAAGGATTCCTTAGGGTGATATCTTTTGCTGGACCAACTGCATAGTTGGGATAGTTAGACAAGCTTTTGAATGCAAGATGTTCTTCATCAGGTCTGACCAGAACCTGCATTAGAATGTCTTGCATTAGAAAACTTGTCTGTTTCTCAGCTATACAGCTGGTCCATAAAAGATATCACCCTAAGAAATCCTTGCCTCTTATAATTTCTGGACCATCATGGCTACACAATCACTCTTATACTACCTTGATAGCACAAGAAATTCAGCTGCCACAAACTGGATACCACTACTAACAATAAGGCAAAGGAAGACTTTACTGCATATGTCTTTCTGTCTACTTAAAAGCAACTGCTAAGGTTACTAGATGTCTGGCCCAGATTTGACTGTAATTTTGAATCCAGATCATGTTTGAAACAACAGAAAATTGTTTTAACCTGATGACAGCCTTTGTGAGAAGACAATGCTAGTTTCAGTCTTGTTCCTACTGGACTCGTCTCTGTAACACAAAGGTGACGTTCACCCTTGGCACCAATTGGCAATCAGTAGATAGGCAGTCATTCAGATTGAATTCTTTCATGCCAGCAGGATTGGGACACACTGGATAAAAATTCATATTTTACCTGTTTTGTGGGTTAACTAATGAATTAAGAAGGAGTTGACACACTGAAGGAGGAACACTCTCTATTGAACTCAATACAATCTGTCAGGTAGAGAAATAGCTATGGGTTTTTGAGGGTGGGAATTGGCTTCAATAAGTCTGCATTTTGCAGCAGTTGCAAGATGCACCTTTGCTCTTTATGTGTTTATTGATGCAAGGCCATGACACAAACTGCATAGACCATGAAACCTGTTACATATTGGATTTAGGAATTAAGTTATTACCACTATGAAGTGACCATCTTTTTTTTTGTTTAATTAATAAAGCTTTTAAATTTATCTGAGAAGCCAAGGAGAAAAAAATAAAAGAAAAATCTTGGGTTCCTTAAGGTATTTTTTCAGTGTTCAGACAAGTCTCCCCTTTATTTTTCAAAACTTGTTGTAGCTTTCCGGGTTTTCTCATTTAAGTGGCTGAAAATGTGAATTGATGCTGTTCCAACAATTTCAGTAGTTTTCACCAAAGTTTTAACTTCTTCAGCCTCAAGGATATTCAGGCAGGACGTTGGACTTTCAGACAGTAGCTTCAGTAGAACCATTTCTTTCAGACACAGGTTCAGCAACTGAGTTCCCTAGGATCCTAATGTCTCTGGCATTATGTGGAAAGTTAGCGTTATTACCTCACTTTACACAGCAATCATAAAATAAATCATGAGTCTGTATAGGCATCAGTAGAAATGCTTGCATTTGTACACTTTTCGTGAGTTCTCTAGTAGAGTAGAGCACTATTAAGCCTCAGTGTGGAAGGAAAAAACAATCAACCAACCAAACAAATAAACAAAATACTTTCAATGGGTTCCAGTCTGGCCTTGCTGTTACGGTAATATGTTACCTCTTAGCACACCAAACCTTCTGACATCAGTACTATCAATGTATGTAGAGTTGTGGTGCAAATTGAAAAAATAAAGCTTTATTTATTTAGATTAGTTCACCAAAATGAGAAATCTTTTGTCTTGTGCAGGCCCACTTGCATTGAAAAGAATCCACTGGCTTCTTCAGAAGTATGGTACTATAAGAGTGATGATAAAGCTTCAGCAAACAAACTGGCAGGAGTAGGCCCTCTAGCTATGTTCAGCTAGGGCTATGGTAAATTTATAGGCCAAGAAGGGAATGTTCTGGACAGAAGAGGGAAGTGGTGCTTATAGTACTGCCACTTGGGCTAGGGACAGACATTACACATAAGTGATCGGAAATGGGTTTAAACTTGGCAATGGTGGGCAAATGCAGCTGCCAGTGGGGGTAGAGGGGAGACTAACCCTTCTCCCTGCCTGCCCCCTGCCTCAAGGACCATGTTGCCCCACTCCTGCATCAGTGAGGGGGGAGCACCCAGCACACCTGGCTCAGGTTCCTGCCAGTGGGATAGAGAGGGGAGAATTAAACCGCTCCCTGGCCAGTTCAGCCTGGACTGGCTATGCCCCGCCAGCATAGCTTCCCTGCAGCTGAGTGTGCAATCTAGCACCCCCCAGCACCTGGCCTGAGCAACTGCAGGCGTGTGCTCGCAGTTCCTCAGTCCAGAGAGAATGTTTGTCCTGTTACAAACCAGTCCAACCTAGGCAGGTTAGATTAACCTGCAAAGGTTGAATCAATTCAGGCTCTGGCTTTTTGAATGTCTGTTACTAGCCTTTGTAGTCCTTGCATGCCTTCATAAGATATTGCAGACTAAATACAGACCAACAGCATAGCAACTTGGCCAAGTGCCTGGGTTATAGGAACAGCAGTGATTTCTGGTTGCTTCTGTACCTGCAGTGTGCTTGTAATTGTGCAGCTGCAAGCAGCAGCTGGTTTTCTTTGCACCTCCCCCCGCCATCAAGCTGGCTTCTGGAGTTGTTGCCCCAGTCACCTCACCCGAGTTACGCCACAGATGCAGACATTGCAGCCTCACTAAACTGTGAGTCAGACAAGTACTGAGAGCTATCGCTTTTAAAGTCCTGCCCTCTAGTACTGAGGTGCACTGTTGCTTACTAGGGCTGTGCAAAGCTTCATTCCCTGATTCAATTTGGCTGAGATTTGGCCGGATTCATTGGCCGAATCTGTGAATACGAATCGAATCAGAGGACTCTTTAATCTCTCTGAATTGATTCGTGGAGATTGGGAAAGATTTGGCGATTTGGATGTAGGCACAGCTTTAAATGTTTTTTCTACATACCTCTAGGTAGCAGGGGCTCTGAACGCTGTGGTGCTGGGGCAGATGCAGTCCCACAGAAGTGCAGGGGGCTCCCCAGCATGCTCGGCAGAAGCACTTCCGGTCCACTTCCTGTTCCACCAGGGAGCGCACAGCAGGGCCCCCCCCGTGCCCCCCCAGCTCAGCAACTGGTGTCTCCTAGGTCTAGCGGAGGCACCCGGGGTCCCCCCATGGCCAATCACCAAGCCGGAGAGAAATGGTGGGGCCCCCCACACACTCCCCAGCAGACCTGGAAGTGGACTGGAATTACTTCCGGTCCACTTCTGGGTTCACTGCCAAGCATGCTGGAGAGCGCCCCCACCCCCACCGCACTGCTGTGGGATGCTCCATGCGCCCCAGTACTGCAGTGATCACGAGCCATGCTGCTACCTCAAGGTATGTAGAAAAAAACTTTTCATAGTTTCATAGCAGCTAGGGTCAGGAAGGACCTGAACAGATCATCTAGCCTGACCCCCTGCCACAGGCAGGGATGGAACGTGGGGTCACCAAGCCCCTGCCACAGGCAGGAATGAATGCTGGGTTCACAAGACCCCAGACAGGTGATCGTCCAACCTCCTCTTGAATTTGCCCAAGGTAGGGGCGAGGACAACCTCCCTGGGAAGTTGGTTCCAGATTTTGGCCACTCTAACTGTAAAATATTGCCTTCTGATCGCTAACCTAAACCTATTCTCCATTGTTCCTTGTCACCCCAGGTGGTGCTAGGGAGAAAAGG
The DNA here is from genome assembly GCF_000455745.1 of Alligator sinensis. Classification (NCBI taxonomy): domain Eukaryota; kingdom Metazoa; phylum Chordata; order Crocodylia; family Alligatoridae; genus Alligator; species Alligator sinensis. The sequence goes on from NW_005841969.1 coordinate 3,333,846, forward strand.
GCTCTACCTATTTGCTGATGATCTCCCCTGATGAGTTTGTAGGCAGCCACCAGGTCCCCCCTCAGCCTCCTCTTGCTGAGGCTGAACAGGTTCAGGTCCCTCAGTCTCTCTTCGTAGGGTTGTTTTAAAGCTGCCTATGTCCAAATCGCTGATTCGCTGAATCAGCATTGGATCTTCAGATTTGGATTTATCCTAATTGAATCAGGGACAGTGATACTAATCAACGGATTGAATCACTGTCCCTGATTCAGGCCAAATCCAAATCCAAATCGAATAGGGCCCGTTTCACACAGCCTTATTGCTTACAACCCCGCCTTCCAGTTTGTGCAATGCTGTGATTTCTTCTGAGGGCAGAAGAAATCTCCCAGTTTCACCAGCTGCTCATGCTGGCAGCATGTCACAGACACCATCCATTTTAGGTGTACTACCAAAGTATAAGGATGAAAGCCTGCTTCCAACAAGGAGTTTGAGTTGAACTTCCTATTGCTCGCTTGACAGGTACAGTGGATAAATGAGGAGCATGCTTGCTGCATTTGTGAGTTAGTGAAAAAAGGAATTCCTCTTAATTCAAATAGAGTAAAATCAAATAGATGTGTTTTCATGCTGGTCATTTTCTAACCGCAAATGAGACTTGCAAAAAACCAGCTCTAGTTCAGAACTCCTGCATTTTGTACAGTGGTTTCATGTGGCTTGGTGCATAAAAAGAGATGACATCTTGCACGTTGCCTGAGTACTAGACTCTGGCTCCAGCCGAATACACACCTTCCTTCTACAAGCTTAAAGCTCAGTTCTCACTTATGTCCCATTTTATCCCTTTACGTCAACAGGGGTGCTCAGGTTTTTAAGTCAGTGCAGAACTTGGTCCTTATTTGCAGAGGATATTTGATATATTGTTTGTAACTACTATGTCTGCTTGGCCCTATCACAGGTCTCTTGCCCACTGATTACCACTTAAATGTTTCCGTTTATGACTTTTTACTAAGTGTTTAGGATATCACTGCTCATGAGAGGGGGAGAGAGAGAGAGAGAAGCGCAGCAGGCTAGGTGCTGTTCTACTAATAAATGCCAGTCTTAGATGAAAAGGCCTCCTTACTCTATACTTGAGATATCTCTGAATAGGGATTGTCAAGTGTGATGCACTGCATAGCAACAAATCTGTGTCTTTGCATGGGTATTTTGCTTGGTCTCTCCTCTCTTTAAGTTGAGGTTCACTGGTAGGTGAATGTCACCATGTCATGTTGAATACTGGCTTGATGATGTTAAATGATCATCTGGTAAGAATAAGGCTGAGACTATCAAGCATGTGTTCATTAATGGTCTATTCCAAATTTATCTCCAGGGGCCAAATTCAAAGATGATATGTAAGGAGATTTAAATTACACATTGATAAGTAAATCTACAAGGGAGTTCAAGCTGGTGTAATTTACATGCTGAGGGACTAGAAGACAGTATAAACTTGACCCCAGGTTTTCAGGAAAGAGAAAGATTCTTTATGTCCTCCTTATTTTGATTTTTAGTTGGCTCAGGGAGCTCTGCCATTTTGGTAGCTGCAAAATCAGTCTTTATCTGTGATTTCTAGGACAGGCCCTCCTTCAGCATTCTTATCAATTTTCTGTCCCTGATTTGATTTTCTCTTTGCCCCCAAATTCAGTTTTCTAGCAAATTATATCAGCTGCTTGTAAAGCCTCCCTTTGAGCACGTACAGTGCAGCACACTGCATTCCTTTGTGGCATAAATTGCTCATCAAATTTGTTTGACATCAAATCACAATTGTCATTGTTGTGTGTTTCCTCCCTGAATGCAAAGCAATGTGCAAGAGTTTCTGCTTGCTTGCCTGTTCCATGGGCTAGGCAGTTATTAAGCTGGACTTTTCTTCTGCTCTCCACAGCAGCATTTCAGTGATTTGATAACAAACAAAATGCAGCTTGATGTGAGAGAATGCTGAAGATCTGTCACAACTAACGCTCTCTGGAGGGCTAAATCTCAACTTATTACTGCTTTTGCTTTTTTTTTCTCCCTGACCTCACTTCATGGACTATATCGAGCCAAGATGGCTGGATCCACAACAATAACTTGTTTCCTTTTTTATTGTTACAGCATGACTATAGCTCCTCAGTACCCCTCCCCCACTATCATCACAGCACCAGCAACAATGACACCTAGTGGGCAAATGTAATATAGTAATACTTTAAATTCAGCAGATACAGATTTCCTTTCAATGAATGGCAACATACCTGTTAACTGTGGTTATTGGTATACTTGCTTCTGTCCAGAAAAGATTCCCAATGTGTAAAACATCTGGTTAAATGCATTGCCACTGTCATCTTTAATTCACAATTCAAACTGCATCCTTCAGTTCTTAATCTTTTATAAAAATACAAGATTTTATAGTGCTTTGTGAAATGCCCAGTTTTGTATCTTGGAATGCAAATGATTCTGAACTAAACATAAGGATGCCACCCTCTTTGATACAGATTTTAAGATGTCTAAAACAAAAACGGTACTTGCCAGTGGTTAAGAAAAATGGCTACAGGTCCAATCCTACAAACAGGCTCCTGTTTAAGGTGAAGCAGGTAAGCAACTGCATTATCTTAAAATGAAGAAGTATACAGTTTATAGGATCAGGGTTTCATATGGATTTGATTTTAAAGTTCTACTGCAGTGGTTGTCAGCCAAGGATACATGTACCCCTAGGGGCAGCGTTCCCTCTAAGTCGTGTGGCGTGCGTGGCCGCGCAGGCGCACCTGGCAGCATAGCATGAGTGCACCTGCATGGCTGTGCACACTGCACAGCTTAGGGGGAATGCTGCCTAGGGGTACTTTAAAAAGTTGTAGGGGGTACACAGAACAAATATGGCTGATAAATGCCCCGTGCATGTGCTCAGCTGCAGTGCAGCATGCATGTGGCCAGGAGCGCAGCCCAGCAGCATGGAGAGCAGCAGGGTCTGGCTGGTAAGTTTGTTTTGAGGGAAGGAGTGGGGGGGAGCAGAGCAAGTCGCCAGTGGTGAGGGGGGAAGTGGGGCTGGGGAAGGACAGGAACAGAAGCAGGGACAGATGCTGCACAGCAGGGGCGGGGCACGGGATGGAGCTGCAGCTCACTGGGGGGGCTGGCTCCTACTGCTATGCACACCCCGGGACGGCATGGGGACTGTGTGCCCCTGGATCTGCATATGGGGTATGGCAGGTTCATGCTGTGGGCTGGGGCTAGGGGCAGCATCTGGCTCTTCCTGGTGGCAGGGCTGGGCTGGGCTGTGTTCGGGGCAGGTGGCGGCAGCACTGGGAGGGGGGTGGGGGGGCTACAGTAAAT